>NC_083585.1:1424518-1780648 GCF_027579695.1 Neoarius graeffei
CAGCTATGAAGCTAACATGAATCACTTTGTGCAGCTATCAAGCTAACATGAATCACTCTGTGCAGCTATGAAGTTAACATGAATCACTTTGTGCAGCGATCAAGCTAACATAAATCATTCTGTGCAGCGATGAAGTTAACATGAGTCACTTTGTGCAGCTATGAAGCTAACATGAGTCACTTTTGTGCAGCTATGAAGCTAACATGAATCACTTTGTGCAGCTATGAAGCTAACATGAATCACTTTTTGCAGCTGTGAAGCTAACATGAGTCACTTTGTGCAGCTATGAAGCTAACATGAGTCACTTTGTGCAGCTATCAAGCGAATATAAATCACTTTGTGCAGCTATGAAGCTAACATGAGTCACTTTTTGCAGCTATGAAGTGAACATGAATCACTTTGTGCAGCTATGAAGCTAACATGAATCACTTTGTGCAGCTATGAAGCTAACATGAATCACTTTCTGCAGCTATGAAGCTAACATGAATCACTTTGTGCAGCTATGAAGCTAACATGAATAACTTTGTGCAGCTATGAAGCTAACATGAATCACTTTGTGCAGCTATGAAGCTAACATGAATCACTTTGTGCAGCTATGAAGCTAACATGAATCACTTTGTGCAGCTATGAAGCTAACATGAATCACTTTGTGCAGCTATCAAGCTAACATGAATCACTTTGTGCAGCTATGACGCTAACATGAATCACTTTGTGCAGCTATGAAGCTAACATGAGTCACTTTGTGCAGCTATGAAGCTAACATGAATCACTTTTTGCAGCTATGAAGCTAACATGAATCACTTTGTGCAGCTATGAAGCTAACATGAATCACTTTGTGCAGCTATGAAGCTAACACGAATCACTTTGTGCAGCTATGAAGCTAACATGAATCACTTTGTGCAGCTATGAAGCTAACATGAATCACTTTGTGCAGCTATGAAGCTAACACGAATCACTTTGTGCAACTATGAAGCTAACATGAATCACTTTGTGCAGCTATGAAGCTAACATGAATCACTTTGTGCAGCTATGAAGCTAACATGAATCACTTTGTGCAGCTATGAAGCTAACATGAATCACTTTTTGCAACTGTGAAGCTAACATGAGTCACTTTGTGCAGCTATCAAGCGAACATGAGTCACTTTGTGCAGCTATCAAGCTAACATGAATCACTTTATGCAGCTATCAAGCTAACATGAATCACTTTGTGCAGCTATTAAGCTAACATGAATCACTCTGTCCAGCTATGAAGCTGACATGAATCACTCTGTGCAGCTATGAAGCACTCGCTGCAGCTATGAAGCTAACATGAATCACTCTGTGCAGCTATCAAGCTAACATGAATCTCTCTGTGCAGCTGTGAAGCTAACATGAATCACTTTGTGCAGCTGTGAAGCTAACATGAGTCACTTTGTGCAGCCATCAAGCGAACATGAATCACTTTGTGCAGCTATCAAGCGAACATGAATCACTTTGTGCAGCTATCAAGCGAACTTGAGTCACTTTGTGCAGCTATCAAGCTAACATGAATCACTTTGTGCAGCTATCAAGCTAACATGAATCACTCTGTCCAGCTATGAAGCTGACATGAATCACTCTGTGCAGCTATGAAGCACTCGCTGCAGCTATGAAGCTAACATGAATCACTTTGTGCAGCTATCAAGCTAACATGAATCACTCTGTGCAGCTATGAAGTTAACATGAATCACTTTGTGCAGCTATCAAGCTAACATTAATCATTCTGTGCAGCGATGAAGCTAACATGAGTCACTTTGTGCAGCTATGAAGCTAACATGAATCACTTTGTGCAGCTATGAAGCTAACATGAATCACTTTTTGCAGCTGTGAAGCTAACATGAGTCACTTTGTGCAGCTATGAAGCTAACATGAATCACTTTGTGCAGCTATCAAGCTAACATGAATCACTTTGTGCAGCTATGAAGCTTACATGAATCACTTTGGGCAGCTATGAAGCTTAAATGAATCACTTTGTGCAGCTATGAAGCTAACATGAATCACTTTGTGCAGCTATGAAGCTAACATGAATCACTCAGTGCAGCTATGAAGCTAACATGAATCACTTTGTGCAGCTATGAAGCTGACATAAATCACTTTGTGCAGCTATGAAGCTGACATGAATCACTTTGTGCAGCTATGAAGCTAACATGAATCACTTTGTGCAGCTATGAAGCTAACATGAATCACTTTGTGCAGCTATCAAGCTAACATGAATCACTTTGTGCAGCTATGAAGCTAACATGAATCACTTTGTGCAGCTATGAAGCTAACATGAATCACTTTGTGCAGCTATCAAGCTAACATGAATCACTTTGTGCAGCTATGACGCTAACATGAATCACTTTGTGCAGCTATGACGCTAACATGAATCACTTTGTGCAGCTATGAAGCTAACATGAATCACTTTTTGCAGCTGTGAAGCTAACATGAATCACTTTCTGCAGCTATGAAGCTAACATGAATCACTTTGTGCAGCTATGAAGCTAACATGAATCACTTTGTGCAGCTATGAAGCTAACACGAATCACTTTGTGCAGCTATGAAGCTAACATGAATCACTTTGTGCAGCTATGAAGCTAACATGAATCACTTTGTGCAGCTATCAAGCTAACATGAATCACTCTGTCCAGCTATGAAGCTGACATGAATCACTCTGTGCAGCTATGAAGCACTCGCTGCAGCTATGAAGCTAACATGAATCACTCTGTGCAGCAATCAAGCTAACATGAATCTCTCTGTGCAGCTGTGAAGCTAACATGAATCACTTTGTGCAGCTGTGAAGCTAACATGAGTCACTTTGTGCAGCTATCAAGCGAACATGAATCACTTTGTGCAGCTATCAAGCGAACTTGAGTCACTTTGTGCAGCTATCAAGCTAACATGAATCACTTTGTGCAGCTATCAAGCTAACATGAATCACTTTGTGCAGCTATGAAGCTTACATGAATCACTTTGGGCATCTATGAAGCTTAAATGAATCACTTTGTGCAGCTATGAAGCTAACATGAATCACTTTGTGCAGCTATGAAGCTTACATGTTTCACTTTGGGCAGCTATGAAGCTTAAATGAATCACTTTGTGCAGCTATGAAGCTAACATGAATCACTTTGTGCAGCTATGAAGCTGACATGAATCACTTTGTGCAGCTGTGAAGCTAACATGAGTCACTTTGTGCAGCTATGAAGCTAACATGAGTCACTTTGTGCAGCTATGAAGCTAACATGAGTCACTTTGTGCAGCTATCAAGCTAACATGAATCACTTTGTGCAGCTATCAAGCTAACATGAATCACTTTGTGCAGCTATGAAGCTAACATGAATCACTTTGTGCCGCTATGAAGCTTACATGTTTCACTTTGGGCAGCTATGAAGCTTAAATGAATCACTTTGTGCAGCTATGAAGCTAACATGAATCACTTTGTGCAGCTATGAAGCTGACATGAATCACTTTGTGCAGCCATGAAGCTGACATGAATCACTTTGTGCAGCTATGAAGCTGACATGAATCACTTTCTGCAGCTATCAAGCTAACATGAATCACTTTGTGCAGCTATCAAGCTAACATGAATCACTTTGTGCAGCTATGAAGCTAAAATGAATCACTTTGTGCAGCTATTAAGCTGACATGAATCATTTTCTGCAGCTATGAAGCTAACATGAGTGACTTTGTTCAGCTATGAAGCTTACATGAATCACTTTGTGCAGCTATGAAGCTAAAATGAATCACTTTGTGCAGCTATGAAGCTAACATGAGTGACTTTGTGCAGCTATCAAGCTAACATGAATCACTTTGTGCAGCTATGAAGCTAAAATGAATCACTTTGTGCAGCTATGAAGCTAACATGAATCACTTTTTGCAGCTATGAAGCTAACATGAGTGACTTTCTGCAGCTATGAAGCTTACATGAATCACTTTCTGCAGCTATGAAACTTAAATGAATCACTTTGTGCAGCTATCAAGCTAACATGAATCACTTTCTGCAGCTATGAAGTTAAGATGAATCACTTTGTGTAGCTATGAAGCTAACATGAATCACTTTGTGCAGCTATGAAGCTAACATGAGTTACTTTGTGCAGCTATGAAGCTAACATGAATCACTTTTTGCAGCTATGAAGCTAACATGAATCACTTTGTGCAGCTATGAAGCTAACATGAGTTACTTTTTGCAGCTATGAAGCTAACATGAATCACTTTTTGCAGCTATGAAGCTAACATGAATCACTCTGTGCAGGTTTGAAGCTAACATGAATCACTTTGTGCAGCTATGAAGCTAACATGAGTCACTTTGTGCATCTATGAAGCTAACATGAATCACTCTGTGAGGCTATCAAGCTAACATGAATCACTCTGTCCAGCTATGAAGCTGACATGAATTACTTTGTGCAGCTATGAAGCACTCGCTGCAGCTATGAAGCTAACATGAATCACTCTGTGCAGATATGAAGTTAACATGAATCACTTTGTGCAGCTATCAAGCTAACATAAATCATTCTGTGCAGCTATGAAGTTAACATGAGTCACTTTGTGCAGCTATGAAGCTAACATGAGTCACTTTGTGCAGCTATGAAGCTAACATGAGTCACTTTGTGCAGCTATGAAGCTAACATGAATCACTATGTGCAGCTATGAAGCTAACATGAATCACTTTTTGCAGCTGTGAAGCTAACATGAGTCACTTTGTGCAGCTATGAAGCTAACATGAGTCACTTTGTGCAGCTATCAAGCTAAGATGAATCACTTTGTGCAGCTATCAAGCTAAGATGAATCACTTCGTGCAGCTATGAAGCTAACATGAGTCACTTTGTGCAGCTATGAAGCTTACATGAATCACTTTGGGCAGCTATGACGCTTAAATGAATCACTTCGTGCAGCTATGAAGCTGACATGAATCACTTTCTGCAGCGATGAAGCTAACATGAATCACTTTGTGCAGGTATGAAGCTAACATGAATCACTTTGTGCAGCTATGAAGCTAACATGAGTCACGTTGTGCAGCTTTGAAGCTAACATGAATCACTTTTTGCATCTATGAAGCTAACATGAGTCACTTTGTGCAGCTATGAAGCTAACATGAGTCACTTTGTGCATCTATGAAGCTAACATGAATCACTTTGTGCAGGTATGAAGCTAACATGAATCACTTTGTGAAGCTATGAAGGTAACATGAGTCATGTTGTGCAGCTATGAAGCTAACATGAATCACTTTGTGAAGCTATGAAGGTAACATGAATCACTTTGTGCAGCTATGAAGCTCACATGAATCACTTTGTGCAGCTATGAAGCTAACATGAATGACTCTGTCCAGCTATGAAGCTGACATGAATCACTCTGTACAGCTATGAAGCACTCGCTGCAGCTATCAAGCTAACATGAATCACTTTGTGCAGCTATCAAGCTAACATAAATCATTCTGTGCAGCTATGAAGCTAACATGAGTCACTTTGTGCAGCTATGAAGCTAACATGAGTCACTTTGTGCAGCTATGAAGCTAACATGAATCACTTTGTGCAGCTATGAAGCAAACATGAATCACTTTTTGCAGCTGTGAAGCTAACATGAATCACTTTGTGCAGCTATGAAGCTAACATGAGTCACTTTGTGCAGCTATGAAGCTAACATGAGTCACTTTGTGCAGCTATGAAGCTAACATGAGTCACTTTGTGCAGCTATCAAGCTAACATGAATCACTTTGTGCAGCTATCAAGCTAACATGAATCACTTTGTGCAGCTATGAAGCTTACATGAATCACTTTGGGCATCTATGAAGCTTAAATGAATCACTTTGTGCAGCTATGAAGCTAACATGAATCACTTTGTGCAGCTATGAAGCTAACATGAATCACTTTGTGCCGCTATGAAGCTTACATGTTTCACTTTGGGCAGCTATGAAGCTTAAATGAATCACTTTGTGCAGCCATGAAGCTGACATGAATCACTTTGTGCAGCTATGAAGCTGACATGAATCACTTTCTGCAGCTATCAAGCTAACATGAATCACTTTGTGCAGCTATCAAGCTAACATGAATCACTTTGTGCAGCTATGAAGCTAAAATGAATCACTTTGTGCAGCTATTAAGCTGACATGAATCATTTTCTGCAGCGATGAAGCTAAAATGAATCACTTTGTGCAGCTATGAAGCTAACATGAATCACTTTTTGCAGCTATGAAGCTAACATGAGTGACTTTGTGCAGCTATCAAGCTAACATGAATCACTTTCTGCAGCTATGAAGTTAAGATGAATCACTTTGTGTAGCTATGAAGCTAACATGAATCACTTTGTGCAGCTATGAAGCTAACATGAGTTACTTTGTGCAGCTATGAAGCTAACATGAATCACTTTTTGCAGCTATGAAGCTAACATGAATCACTTTGTGCAGCTATGAATCTAACATGAGTTACTTTTTGCAGCTATGAAGCTAACATGAATCACTTTGTGCAGCTATGAAGCTAACATGAATCACTCTGTGAGGCTATCAAGCTAACATGAATCACTCTGTCCAGCTATGAAGCTGACATGAATTACTTTGTGCAGCTATGAAGCACTCGCTGCAGCTATGAAGCTAACATGAATCACTTTGTGCAGCTATCAAGCTAGCATGAATCACTCTGTGCAGATATGAAGTTAACATGAATCACTTTGTGCAGCTATCAAGCTAACATAAATCATTCTGTGCAGCGATGAAGTTAACATGAGTCACTTTGTGCAGCTATGAAGCTAACATGAGTCACTTTGTGCAGCTATGAAGCTAACATGAGTCACTTTGTGCAGCTATGAAGCTAACATGAATCACTATGTGCAGCTACGAAGCTAACATGAATCACTTTTTGCAGCTGTGAAGCTAACATGAGTCACTTTGTGCAGCTATGAAGCTAACATGAGTCACTTTGTGCAGCTATCAAGCTAAGATGAATCACTTTGTGCAGCTATCAAGCTAAGATGAATCACTTTGTGCAGCTATGAAGCTTACATGAATCACTTTGGGCAGCTATGAAGCTTAAATGAATCACTTTGTGCAGCTATGAAGCTGACATGAATCACTTTCTGCAGCGATGAAGCTAACATGAATCACTTTGTGCAGGTATGAAGCTAACATGAATCACTTTGTGCAGCTATGAAGCTAACATGAGTCACGTTGTGCAGCTTTGAAGCTAACATGAATCACTTTTTGCATCTATGAAGCTAACATGAGTCACTTTGTGCAGCTATGAAGCTAACATGAGTCACTTTGTGCATCTATGAAGCTAACATGAATCACTTTGTGCAGCTATGAAGCTAACATGAGTCATGTTGTGCAGCTATGAAGCTAACATGAATCACTTTGTGCAGCTATGAAGGTAACATGAATCACTTTGTGCAGCTATGAAGCTCACATGAATCACTTTGTGCAGCTATGAAGCTAACATGAATGACTCTGTCCAGCTATGAAGCTGACATGAATCACTCTGTACAGCTATGAAGCACTCGCTGCAGCTATCAAGCTAACATGAATCACTTTGTGCAGCTATCAAGCTAACATGAATCACTCTGTGCAGCTATGAAGCACTCGCTGCAGCTATGAAGCTAACATGAATCACTTTATGCAGCTATCAAGCTAACAAGAATCACTTTGTGCAGCTATGAAGCTAACATGAGTCACTTTGTGCAGCTATGAAGCTAACATAAATCATTCTGTGCAGCGATGAAGCTAGCATGAGTCACTTTGTGCAGCTATGAAGCTCACATGAATCACTTTGTGCAGCTATGAAGCAAACATGAATCACTTTTTGCAGCTGTGAAGCTAACATGAGTCACTTTGTGCAGCTATGAAGCTAACATGAGTCACTTTGTGCAGCTATCAAGCTAACATGAATCACTTTGTGCAGCTATCAAGCTAACATGAATCACTTTGTGCAGCTATGAAGCTTACATGAATCACTTTGGGCATCTATGAAGCTTAAATGAATCACTTTGTGCAGCTATGAAGCTGACATGAATCACTTTCTGCAGCGATGAAGCTAACATGAATCACTTTGTGCAGGTATGAAGCTAACATGAATCACTTTGTGCAGCTATGAAGCTAACATGTGTCACGTTGTGTAGCTTTGAAGCTAACATGAGTCACGTTGTGCAGCTATGAAGCTAACATGAATCACTCTGTCCAGCTATGAAGCTCACATGAATCACTCTGTGCAGCTATGAAGCACTCGCTGCAGCTATGAAGCTAACATGAATCACTTTGTGCAGCTATCAAGCTAACATGAATCACTCTGTGCAGCTATGAAGTTAACATGAATCACTTTGTGCAGCTATGAAGCTAACATGAATCACTTTTTGCAGCTGTGAAGCTAACATGAGTCACTTTGTGCAGCTATGAAGCTAACATGAATCACTTTGTGCAGCTATCAAGCTAACATGAATCACTTTGTGCAGCTATGAAGCTTACATGAATCACTTTGGGCAGCTATGAAGCTTAAATGAATGACTTTGTGCAGCTATGAAGCTAACATGAATCACTTTTTGCAGCTATGAAGCTAACATGAGTCACTTTGTGCAGCTATGAAGCTAACATGAGTCACTTTGTGCATCTATGAAGCTAACATGAATCACTTTGTGCAGGTATGAAGCTAACATGAATCACTTTGTGCAGCTATGAAGCTAACATGAGTCACGTTGTGCAGCTATGAAGCTAACATGAATCACTCTGTCCAGCTATGAAGCTCACATGAATCACTCTGTGCAGCTATGAAGCACTCGCTGCAGCTATGAAGCTAACATGAATCACTTTGTGCAGCTATCAAGCTAACATGAATCACTCTGTGCAGCTATGAAGTTAACATGAATCACTTTGTGCAGCTATGAAGCTAACATGAATCACTTTTTGCAGCTGTGAAGCTAACATGAGTCACTTTGTGCAGCTATGAAGCTAACATGAATCACTTTGTGCAGCTATCAAGCTAACATGAATCACTTTGTGCAGCTATGAAGCTTACATGAATCACTTTGGGCAGCTATGAAGCTTAAATGAATGACTTTGTGCAGCTATGAAGCTAACATGAATCACTTTGTGCAGCTATGAAGCTAACATGAATCACTTTGTGCAGCTATGAAGCTGACATGAATCACTTTGTGTAGCTATGAAGCTGACATGAATCACTTTGTGTAGCTATGAAGCTGACATGAATCACTTTGTGCAGCTATGAAGCTGACATGAATCACTTTCTGCAGCTATCAAGCTGACATGAATCACTTTGTGCAGCTATGAAGCTGACATGAATCACTTTGTGCAGCTATGAAGCTGACATGAATCACTTTGTGTAGCTATGAAGCTGACATGAATCACTTTGTGCAGCTATGAAGCTGACATGAATCACTTTCTGCAGCTATCAAGCTAACATGAATCACTTTGTGCAGCTATCAAGCTCACATGAATCACTTTGTGGAGCTATGAAGCTGACATGAATCACTTTGTGCAGCTATGAAGCTGACATGAATCACTTTGTGTAGCTATGAAGCTGACATGAATCACTTTGTGCAGCTATGAAGCTGACATGAATCACTTTCTGCAGCTATCAAGCTAACATGAATCACTTTGTGCAGCTATCAAGCTCACATGAATCACTTTGTGCAGCTATGAAGCTAACATGAATCACTTTGTGCAGCTGTTAAGCTGACATGAATCATTTTCTGCAGCGATGAAGCTAACATGAATCACTTTGTGCAGCTCTGAAGCTTACATGAATCACTTTGTGCAGCTATGAAGCTTAAATGAATCACTTTGTGCAGCTATCAAGCTCACATGAATCACTTTCTGCTGCTATGAAGTTAAGATGAATCACTTTGTGCAGCTATGAAGCTAACATGAATCACTTTGTGCAGCTATGAAGCTAACATGAGTCACTTTGTGGATCTATGAAGCTAACATGAATCACTCTGTGAGGCTATCAAGCTAACATGAATCACTCTGTCCAGCTATGAAGCTGACATGAATCACTCTGTGCAGCAATGAAGCACTCGCTGCAGCTATGAAGCTAACATGTATCACTTTGTTCAGCTATGAAGCTAACATGAGTCACTTTGTGGATCTATGAAGCTAACATGAATCACTCTGTGAGGCTATCAAGCTAACATGAATCACTCTGTCCAGCTATGAAGCTGACATGAATCATTCTGTGCAGCAATGAAGCACTCGCTGCAGCTATGAAGCTAACATGAATCACTTTGTGCAGCTATCAAGCTAACATGAATCACTCTGTGCAGATATGAAGTTAACATGAATCACTTTGTGCAGCTGTCAAGCTAACATAAATCATTCTGTGCAGCGATGAAGCTAACATGAGTCACTTTGTGCAGCTATGAAGCTAACATGAGTCACTTTGTGCAGCTATCAAGCTAACATGAATCACTTTGTGCAGCTATCAAGCTTACATGAATCACTTTGGGCAGCTATGAAGCTTAAATGAATCACTTTGTGCAGCTATGAAGCTGACATGAATCACTTTGTGCAGCTGTCAAGCTAACATAAATCATTCTGTGCAGCGATGAAGCTAACATGAGTCACTTTGTGCAGCTATGAAGCTAACATGAGTCACTTTGTGCAGCTATGAAGCTAACATGAATCACTTTGTGCAGCTATGAAGCTAACATGAATCACTTTTTGCACCTGTGAAGCTAACATGAGTCACTTTGTGCAGCTATGAAGCTAACATGAGTCACTTTGTGCAGCTATCAAGCTTACATGAATCACTTTGTGCAGCTATGAAGCTTACATGAATCACTTTGGGCAGCTATGAAGCTTAAATGAATCACTTTGTGCAGCTATGAAGCTGACATGAATCACTTTCTGCAGCGATGAAGCTAACATGAATCACTTTGTGCAGGTATGAAGCTAACATGAATCACTTTGTGCAGGTATGAAGCTAACATGAGTCACGTTGTGCAGCTTTGAAGCTAACATGAATCACTTTTTGCATCTATGAAGCTAACATGAATCACTTTGTGCAGCTATGAAGCTAACATGAGGCACTTTGTGCAGCTATGAAGCTAACATGAGTCACTTTGTGCATCTATGAAGCTAACATGAATCACTTTGTGCAGGTATGAAGCTAACATGAATCACTTTGTGCAGCTATGAAGCTAACATGAGTCACGTTGTGCAGCTATGAAGCTAACAAGAATCACTTTGTGCAGCTATGAAGCTAACATGAGTCACTTTGTGCAGCTATGAAGCTAACATGAGTCACTTTGTGCATCTATGAAGCTAACATGAATCACTTTGTGCAGGTATGAAGCTAACATGAATCACTTTGTGCAGCTATGAATCTAACATGAATCACTTTGTGCAGCTATGAAGCTAACATGAATGACTCTGTCCAGCTATGAAGCTAACATGAATCACTTTGTGCAGCTATCAAGCTAACATGAATCACTCTGTGCAGCTATGAAGCACTCGCTGCAGCTATGAAGCTAACATGAATCACTTTGTGCAGCTATCAAGCTAACATGAATCACTCTGTGCAGATAGGAAGTTAACATGAATCACTTTGTGCAGCTATCAAGCTAACATAAATCATTCTGTGCAGCGATGAAGCTAACATGAGTCACTTTGTGCAGCTATGAAGCTAACATGAGTCACTTTGTGCAGCTATGAAGCTAACATGAGTCACTTTGTGCATCTATGAAGCTAACATGAATCACTTTGTGCAGGTATGAAGCTAACATGAATCACTTTGTGCAGCTATGAAGCTAACATGAATCACTTTGTGCAGCTATGAAGGTAACATGATTGACTTTGTGCAGCTATGAAGCTAACATGAATCACTCTGTGCAGCTATGAAGGCAAGGCACGTTTATTTATATAGCACATTTCATACACAATGGCAGTTCAATGTGCTTTCCAGAAGTAAAAACAAAAACAGTAAACAATAGAGAAATAAAATTACATAAAATAATTTTATCTTTATTCTAAAAGAATTAATTCAAAGAATTAAAAGAATTAAAAGAAAATAATAAGAATTAAACAATAGTAGAAATAAAATATTAAAATGCCAAAACGAAACAGGAGAAAAAGAACGTGAAAGGGGAAAAAAAAACTAGCAGAATAAAATACAATAAAGTTGAAGTAAATTTAAAACATGCAGAGAAAGTAAAGATTATAAAAAATGTAAAAATATTAATTATTTAACAGAAAGCATCTGAAAACAGCTTGGTCTTTAACCTAGATTTCTAAGCTGCCAACAGCAGGAGCATTTTTAATGTCCTCTGGCAGTTGGTTCCATAGCTGTACTGCATAGAAGCTAAAAGCTGCTTCACCACACTTTGTTTAAACAACTGGTTTTAATAGTAAATTTTTCTGTTTCGATCTGGTAGATCTGATTGGGTTAGGCCGCTGCAACATATCAGAGAGGTAATTGGGCCCTGTACCATTTAGAGATTTGTATACCAGCAGCAATACTTTAAAGTCAATTCTGTAGCTTACTGGAAGCCAGTGAAGGGACCTTAGAATTGGAGTAATGTGCTCTGTTCTTTTTGTTCGTGTGAGAACCCTAGCCGCTGCATTTTGAACCAGCTGAAATCGTTTGATGGTCTTTTTTGGCAAGCCTGTGAAAAGGCCATTGCAGTAATCAACCCTACTAGAGATGAAGGCATGTATAAGTTTTTCCAGATCATTTTTTGACATAAGTCCTCTTAGTTTGGAAATCTTTTTTAGGTGATAAAATGCCGTTTTAGTGATTGCTTTCATGTGACTGTCAAAGTTTAGCTCGCTGTCAATGAAAACACCAAGATTTTTAACCATTTCTTTAGTTTTAATCCCTTTTGTGTCAAGAATAGTGGTAATCCTGAGTCTTTCATCTTTTTTTCCAAATAGAATTACTTCTGTTTTATCTGTGTTCAGCTGAAGAAAATTTTGTGACATCCAGTTGTTGATTTGGTCGATACACTGGTAGAGACATTCAAGGGGGGCATAATCATTTGGTGATAGAGCAAAATAAATTTGGGTATCATCTGCATAGCAGTGATACAAAATTGAATTTTTATGGATAATTTGCCCAAGTGGGAGCATATAAAGGTTGAAAAGTAATGGTCCAAGAATCGACCCCTGGGGGACACCACAGGTCAAGGGCATTGACGTTGAGGAACAATTTCCCAGGGTAACAAAGAAGCTTCTATCTTTTAAGTATGATTTTAACCAATTGATAACTTTACCAGTCAATCCAACCCAGTGTTCAAGTCAATATAGCAGTATGTTGTGATCAACAGTATCAAAAGCTGCACTGAGGTCCAGTAATACCAGGACCGATGTTTTGCCTGCATCAGTATTAAGACGTATGTCATTTATAACTTTAATCAGCGCTGTTTCAGTGCTATGATTGGCACGAAATCCTGACTGAAAATTATCAAAACGGCTGTTTGATATCAAGAAGGCAGTTAATTGATTGAAGACAATTTTTTCCAGGATTTTCCCGATGAATGGTAGATTTGATATTGGCCTTTAATTATTTAACACTGAAGGATCCAGATTATTTTTTTTAAGAAGGGGCTTTACAACAGCTTTTTTTAGGGACACAGGAACAACACCAGTCTCCAAGGATGTATTTATAATTTGAAGCACATCTGTAATTATAAGATGAAGAACAGACTTAAAAAAGTTGGTGGGCAGAATGTCCAGTTCAGATGTCGAGGAACTGAGATTTTGTACAGTTTTTTCAAGAGTCTCATAATCAATTAAACAAAATTCTGACATTGTGTTAAAGTTATCTGTGTCATTGGTGATTGCAGTTTTTCAATTTTTTGCAACTGAGATATATTATGAGAAATATTCTGCCATAGTTTATCAATTTTACCTTTGAAGAAAGATGCAAACTCATTGCATTTATTAACTGAGAGAAGTTCAGGTGCTAATTGTGGTGGGGGATTAGTTACCGTATTTTCCGGACTATACGTCGCTCCGGAGTTTAAGTCGCATCAGCCAAAAAATGCATTATGAAGACGAAAAAAACATATATACGTCGCACCGGACTATAAGTCGCACTTTTTTGAAGGGTTATTCTATCCATAGAATCTGTGATTCTGTCTGATAAGCGGCGCGTGGTTACTGCGCGACTGCATTGTTTATTTAATAAACGAACAGCTGAGCAGTGATCACGTGCCCTTTGCCCTATAAGTAGCCTCGTCTGATTATTTTAAATATCTACTACTATCTTTAATACTATCACTATCGTTATTACTAATAGCCTATATTATTATTATAACTAATATTAGTAGCCTATTACTGATGCATTAATCAGTTTGCTTTTAGAATATTTTTACCAGTAGGGCTTATTATCGCCCCATGGCTCTTTCATCTTTGTTATTAAAGCTGTAGTCATCATCGAGGAGAGTCATTCTTCATTTTTGTCGAATTTTATTTCATCAAATCAGAGGTCAAGTAGGCTATAGGTATATCATCTCCAAAGACAGGTACGGTAGTAAAAACAACCGTCTAGTGAAAAAAAAAACAACAACCGCTTTTAAATCCCCTACTTAAATCCTTAAAATGAGTCATTTAACTCATGTCTTGTGTGATCTGATCTCCAATGGTGAAATAAACCGGCTGTGATGAGTACAGTCTGTTATTTTAGAAGATAAATGTAATATATAATTTAATATATAGACTAATAAAAATTAATATTTTATAATATAATATCACGACATATTACTGTCTGTAACTGTTTGTCACTAAAGCATTTTCTAAGATCATAATGTCTGATATTATTATTATTATTATTATTATTATTATTTTACACACACAATAAGCGCATGTGCTTTAAGTTATAGTAAACCATCCCCCGCCTTTTTTTTTTTTTTTTTTGAGTCGCCGGACCCACCCACCTCCTGCGTTCCAGGACCTCCCACTTCACAAATTAAGCACTGCCTAAAATCACTACATAACTTATTTAAATAACTATAGGCCTATCATTAATAATAAAACACAGGTCAATCAAGTTTATCAAGCTGATGATTTCACTCCAAATCAGCAAATCCATTGAATTCCTCATCCTCGGTGTCGCTTCTGAACAACTCTGCCAACTCCAGCGGCAGATGAAGCGCCGTTTCCTCTTCTTCTGCGTGGCTGTCGTCAGACTCAGCATCAGCTCCAGTTATTCCGCGGTGAAAAAAAAAAAAAAACATATATACGTCGCACCGGAGTATAAGTCGCATTGCCAGCTGAACCATGAAAAAAAGTGCGACTTATAGTCTGAAAAATACGGTAGCTTCTCTACTGTTGAAAATAGCACACGGGCATTGTTCATATTCCTGCTGATGATATTGGAGAAGAAAGACTGTCTTGCTTTACGAATTTCATAATTATAATTACAAAGCATCTCTTTATGGATTTGATAATGGATGTGAAGTTTAGATTTGCGCCATTTTCTTTCAGTCTTTCTACATTCTCTCTTTAGCAGTTTAACAGCCGGGTACTGCTTCCATGGTGCTTTCTGCTTATCATTGACTCTTTTTATTTTGAATGGAGCAATATCATCCATAATTTGGGTCATATTTAAATTAAAAAATTCCAGTAAATCATCTACAGAGTCTGACATTTTGGTTGAGTTCTGAGAGAGAGCTTGCTTAAAAAGAGCACGTGTTGTCGTTTATGACTCTCCTGCCTATAGTCGTTGAGCTATTCTGAATGTGAGGAGACATAGAAACTTCAAAGAAAACACAGAAATGGTCAGATAAGGCCAGGTCAACAACAGTATAAGAAACAGTAAGACCCTTTGTGATGACGAGGTCAAGAGTATGACCACGAGAGTGGGTCGGTCCCTGTACATGTTGTACCAGGTTAAAGTTATCAATAATTGCAAATAGTTCTTTGGCATAAATGTTGTCAGTATTATCTACATGCAAGTTAAAATCCCCAGATATAATAAGACAATCAAACTCTAAGCAAATGACTGATAACAATTCACCAAACTCTTCAAGTAAGACTTTGGCTGAATGTCTCGGAGGCCTGTAAATAGTTAATAATAATAATAATAATATGTTAGGAGAGCATGTAACAAGTGCACATAAGTGTTCAAAGGACGTAAAATCACCAAGTGAGGATTGTTTACATTGAAAAGAGACTTTGAATATATTTGCGATATTTGAAGCACTCGCTGCAGCTATGAAGCTAACATGAATCACTTTGTGCAGCTATCAAGCTAACATGAATCACTTTTTGCAGCAATGAAGCTAACATGAGTCACTTTGTGCAGCTATGAAGCTAACATGAATCACTTTTTGCAGCAATGAAGCTAACATGAGTCACTTTGTGCAGCTATGAAGCTTACATGAATCACTTTTTGCAGCAATGAAGCTAACATGAATCACTTTGTGCAGCTATGAAGCTAACATGAATCACTTTTTGCAGCTATGAAGCTAACATAAGTGACTTTGTGCAGCTATGAAGCTAACATGAGTCACTTTGTGCAGCTATGAAGCTAACATGAATCACTTTGTGCAGCTATCAAGCTAACATGAATCACTTTGTGCAGCTATGAAGCTAACATGACTCACTTTGTGCAGCTATCAAACTAACATGACTCACTTTGTGCAGCTATGAAGCTAACATGACTCACTTTGTGCAGCTATGAAGCTAACATGACTCACTTTGTGCAGCTATGAAGCTAACATGACTCACTTTGTGCAGCTATGAAGCTAACATGACTCACTTTGTGCAGCTATCACCCAAATACGAATCACTTTGTGCAGCTATGAAGCTCGCAGGACTCACTTTGGGCAGCTCTGAAGCTAACATGAATCACTTTGTGCTGCTATGAAGCTGAACGATGAAACAACATGAATAATCAGAGTGATTATTTTTAGGGTTGTAGCTGCGCAAAGTGATTCGTGTTAGGATTATAGCATCAGGAAGGAATTCCACAGTAGGGTTCACATCTCTTTTGATGTCGTCCGAGTAGAGCTCCAGGAGTGTGGAAATAAAATAACCAAAAGGCTGCAGCAGAGTCTCCGCCTGGCCTAGTCTTCCTGTTGGCACATCAAATTCCACCAAATCCAACACCACAACTCGCCCACATAGATACACACACACACACACCTGACACACACACACACACACACACCTGACCCCCAGGCGCGCGCACACTCACTCCAAAGCTGTGCTTTCCACAGCACAAAAGCGGCTCCGTTTCCAAAACTGCACACTACACTCGGACAGTGGAAATCCATCAGGGTCATTGACAGGGCTCTCCTTCCTTCCACTCAGCCCAGAGCGCTTACAGCGGCCACGCCGTTTCTCAGCCCGTTTTTACACACGGCATCGCACAAAGCGCGCAGCCCGCCGGCTCGAGCCGCACCGTGCTGTTTTATGGCCACTGCGCGACACGCTCGGTCTGTACCTGGGCCTGCTGGAGCTCGGGAGGAACGAGAAAGCCCGTTCTCGCTAAACGTGTGCTCGATCGCTTTGGATCTTGTCTTCCGAGTCTTATTTTCGCCGAGAAACGCCGTGAGAAAACACAAGTGCGAGTGTGTGACGGCAGCGCGCTCACTCAGCGGCAGCGCGGTTGAGTCTCAAACGTTCTCATGAGCGCTTTTAAGCCCCGCCCGCGGCCTCCGTTTCCCACACAGCGTTTCACTCGCTTCCGCTCCGGAGCTCCGAGACAGATGGCAGAAGTCGCTCCCGCCGCCGCGCCGGCCAAAGCGCCCAAGAAGAAAGCAGCTTCAAAGAGCAAGAAATCAGGCCCGAGCGTCGGCGAGCTCATCATCAAAGCGGTTTCTGCGTCGCAGGAGAGGAGCGGCGTGTCCCTCTCCGCCTTGAAGAAAGCTTTACAGGCCGCCGGATACGATGTGGAGAAGAACAACTCCCGCGTTAAAATCGCCGTCAAGAACCTTGTGAGGAAAAGCGTCCTGGTGCAGACCAAAGGTACCGGTGCGTCTGGCTCTTTCAAGCTGAACAAGACGCAGACCGAAAGCAAGAAGACCGCCAAGAAAGCCGCGCCCAAAGCCAGAAAGGCGGCCGCCAAAAAGCCAACCGCCGTTAAGAAGCCCAAGAAGATAGCGGCCAAGAAACCCGCCGCCAAAAAGTCTCCTAAAAAGGCGAAGAAGGCCGCCGCCAAGAAATCCACCAAGAGCCCGAAGAAGGCGAAAAAACCGTCGACCCCCAAAAAGGCTGCCAAGAGCGCGAAGAAGACAAAAACTGCCAAGCCCAAAGCCGTAAAGCCCAAAACGGCCAAGGCGAAAAAGGCGGCCCCCAAAAAGAAGTAAACATGATTGTTTGACTGTTTTCTTTCCCTAAACGGCTCTTTTAAGAGCCACCCATGTTCTCGTTGAAAGAGCAGTATTCCATATTCACTCAGGATATCAGATGCTGCTGATTGTTGTGGTGGAGTTGATTCCTGTTTTACTAAACGGTGACAGGAGGGCGCTGGGAGAACATGAACTGAGTCAGGGCTGATGGAACTAATAACAATTTACATGTCTTTACATCGATATATAAACTTTATAATATATATGCCTATATTCCCTTCTTTCCTTTTTCATCTCTCTCTCTCACACACACACACACACACACACACACACCCGTGGGATGGTTGTCACGCAGATCGACGCTGGAATTTGACGGCATGTTTGTGATTGGTTTTTCAGCTACAACGATCTTAACCAATCAGAGAAGAGCCGTGTTGTCTTTATCACAGAGGGCACGAGCTGTAGCGCTTTTTATTTCAGAGTTGTTCCTGTAACAGATCTGAGCAGCAAAATGAGCGGAAGAGGAAAGACCGGCAAGGCTCGAGCCAAGGCCAAGAGTCGTTCATCCAGAGCCGGACTCCAGTTTCCCGTGGGCCGTGTCCACAGGCTCCTGCGGAAAGGCAACTATGCCGAGCGTGTCGGCGCCGGCGCTCCAGTTTATCTGGCCGCCGTGCTGGAGTACCTGACTGCTGAGATCCTGGAGTTGGCCGGTAACGCCGCTCGTGACAACAAGAAGACTCGCATCATTCCCCGCCACTTACAGCTCGCTGTGCGCAACGACGAGGAGCTGAACAAACTGCTCGGCGGAGTGACCATCGCTCAGGGTGGTGTGCTGCCGAACATTCAGGCGGTGCTTTTGCCCAAAAAGACTGAGAAGGCCGTCAAGACTAAATAAACTCACCCACTGCTGCGTTCGTCAGTCCCAAAGGCTCTTTTAAGAGCCACCCATCTATGCTCAAAAAGTGCAGTTTTTTTAACCCTTTCCCAGGTTTTGGGGTATTTCATAGCTCTAGCACAAAAGGAGTTCATAAACAATATAATCAAGTGTTGTTAGTAGTAATGATGCATTTTATTTATAACGCATTTTAGTCGTAAAAGTATAACACTAATAATAGTAGTGTGCTGGCAATAAAGGAAGGCTGATGGGTGAAAATAGATTATGACGGCGCTGTCCGTGCGGCGATTGAACCTACAAAACGCGCTAAGCTGCGCTGTTGGCTCTGCGGAGCTGCGCGAGCGGCAATAAATTAGGGACGGGTGTGGCTGTGTTTCAAACTGTGTCGGCGGGAAAAGACGGTCCAATAGCGAATAGGTGACGCAGCGCGTTCTCTCCAATGACAGGCGAACGCGTTCAAGACGCCCAATGAGCGCAGGGCGCTGTTAGAGTTGAAAAAGCCAGCGTCCACCGGCGCCGTTTATTCTGTTTCTCAACTGTGAAGTGCAGAGCTCTCCGCCATGGCAAGAACCAAGCAGACGGCCCGTAAATCCACTGGTGGCAAGGCGCCCAGGAAGCAACTCGCCACGAAGGCTGCCCGCAAGAGCGCCCCCGCTACCGGCGGCGTGAAGAAGCCTCACCGTTACAGGCCCGGCACCGTGGCTCTGAGGGAGATCCGCCGTTATCAGAAATCTACTGAGCTGCTCATCCGTAAGCTGCCCTTCCAGCGCCTGGTAAGAGAAATCGCTCAGGACTTTAAGACCGATTTGCGCTTCCAGAGCTCGGCTGTCATGGCACTGCAGGAGGCGAGCGAGGCATACTTGGTCGGCCTGTTCGAGGACACTAACCTGTGTGCCATCCACGCCAAGAGAGTGACCATCATGCCCAAGGACATTCAGCTGGCACGCCGTATTCGCGGAGAGCGCGCTTAAACGCCGACTCCGTCTAACGCACACAAAGGCTCTTTTAAGAGCCACCTCACTGTCTCACAGAAACGAGCCCGTCTCCATCCCCTGCACGGAGCACCGTTCTGTTTGAGCTCACGGTTCGAGTGGAGTCGGAGCAGTGAAACAGAACAGCTGTTAGGACACAGTGGCCAGAGTTCTAGAACTCCTCGCGGTTTGACTGACAGGTTTTTGTCCTTTTAGATATTGTGGTGTCTGAGCGCCGCTTCAGTAATCAGAAGAGAGAAGCAGAAAGTTTTCTCCGCTGCTTGGAAATGAGCAAAGGTAATGCTGTATTTAATAATTGGTCTATATGTATCAAGGACAAAACCTTGTGCGTATTTCAATACATTTATCACTTCATACGTTTTGTGTTTTTAACAATGGACATTGTCACAAGGTAGATTTCCATTTATCCGCACAGACAAAACATTTTAAATAACTCAGTGCAGCACCCATATAATTTTTACTCGGTTATTTTCGCTTTGTAAGTAAAATAGCTCCTTTATTTACTCATTGATGGAGGTCGGTTTTCCTGATGTGGCAATTTTTCTCGCTGTATCTCCCGTAAATAAATTTTTATTCAATTCTGCATTTATTATAAAACAAGGGAACAGCACGAAGAGAGAGACATGAATTTGCTCTTCTATGAGAAAGTGGGTGGCTCTTAAAAGAGCCGTTGGGTTGCTGAAGGCGGCCGCAGCAGCAGCGCGCTTTACTTGGAGCTGGTGTACTTGGTGACGGCCTTTGTGCCCTCGGACACGGCGTGCTTGGCCAGCTCGCCAGGCAGTAAAAGGCGCACAGCGGTCTGGATCTCTCTGGAGGTGATGGTGGAGCGCTTGTTGTAGTGAGCCAGACGAGAGGACTCACCGGCGATACGCTCGAAAATGTCATTGACGAAGGAGTTCATGATGCCCATAGCCTTAGACGAGATGCCGGTGTCGGGATGAACCTGCTTCAGGACCTTGTACACGTAGATAGCGTAGCTCTCCTTCCTGGACTTTCTGCGCTTCTTGCCTCCTTTACCAGCCGTCTTGGTCACGGCTTTCTTGGAGCCCTTCTTGGGCGCGCTTTTAGGTGGCTCGGGCATGGCGCTGCTCCTCGGGTAAACTGTAAGAGTATGAATAAGGCCCGCCTCGCGGCCGCTCTATTTACAGGTCCGCAGTGTAATTAGACACGAGGCAGGAACATATTTTATTGACCAGAGTTCCAAACCTCCTCATACGGGGCGCCTCCTACCGCTCCGCCCACTTCCTTCCCCTCCGCCTCGCTTTGTCTCCCTTCCCGCCGTTTTATATTCACAGCACTGATGGAAGAATTTCATAGATAAGAATTCATTCTATCCGTATATTTCTATTACCACCATCTGAAGCGTTTCTCTCTCACACAGCTTTCATATAGAAGCGGTTAAGTATTACTGATGTTACTCGTGTCTGCAGTTTCCTGTTCTCTGCTTCATTTTAAATATACTTTATTTTCATTCAGATTTGCATCAAACAATACACATTAGAACGAGATGTCGTTGCTGTGGCTCAATGTAGTGCAGAACGAAACAGCAAGTATATTACCTGAGAATAAAAAAAAATACATAGGCTGCTTTTCTCTTCCCTCTCTCACACACACTCATGGAGAAAGAGCTCTTTGTGGATGTTTGGGTGGCTCTTAAAAGAGCCGTTGTGTTGGTGCGGTTCAGTGTCGGAGCGTTTACCCGCCGAAGCCGTACAGAGTGCGTCCCTGGCGTTTCAGGGCGTACACCACATCCATAGCGGTGACGGTCTTTCTCTTGGCATGCTCCGTGTAAGTGACGGCGTCGCGGATCACGTTCTCCAGGAACACTTTCAGCACACCGCGGGTCTCTTCGTAGATCAGGCCAGAAATGCGCTTCACACCGCCACGGCGAGCCAGACGGCGAATAGCCGGCTTGGTGATTCCCTGGATGTTGTCGCGAAGAACTTTCCGGTGCCGCTTAGCGCCTCCTTTCCCGAGCCCCTTGCCGCCCTTTCCTCTGCCAGACATCGCGCTGCTCTCTCCAAGTCAAGCCGCTCAGTTCATGCCACTGCCAGCGCCCACAGCCTTTATACAGTCTCTACAGGACCGAGTTGAGACCCGGAGTGGGCGGGCCTCAGGCCTAAGAACAACGGTCCCGCAGTAAAACACATTCAAAAAGAAACAGAACGCCACAGCTTTTCACTGGCGAGCGCATTCTTCATCCTTTCTGTGCACAGAAACATTATCATTCACATTATTTTTTACGCCGTTTTGATCGGCTGAGCGAACTGCAAACAACTGCCGACAGATCATGGTCTGCTCATGCGCAGTTACTCCCTGTCAACAAACAAACAAACAGCCATCACTGTAATGAGGTTAGTAAAAGCACTCTGTGTTTGTGCAACATTGGCGTTCCCTTTTGAGCCCGTCTGTGGCTTCAAGGCCCGGATTCTAAACTCCTCGGTCCACTACAGCTACAGGTCACAGAACGCAGAACATCGCCTTATTACTCGGCCCGGCACTCAGCTCTGATCCACACCGATGTCTGTGTACACTGTTAACAGAGCCGACGCTTCACCACACAAGCACCCTCGAAGAAACGCTGCCTTGTTTTTCTTCCTCCCCCAACCTAAACGCTGGGTCGAGGCTGTGGGGTCATATTCTTGGGTTATTTTAACTCATTCTGAGTTGCTTTCTATAACCCAGCTGCTGGCTTAGTGGTTGAGGACAGTCAGATATGATGCAATCTACCCAGCAGCTGCGTCCATTTAAATCGGTCGTTATAGTATTTGCGCTACATTACAATTAAAAAAAAAAATCTATTCTTCCAACTGTCCTGTCCAGTATCTTTCAAAATGCACTGGAAAAGGGCTGATTTTGGAGGGCAGTAAACAAAGTGGTTTCAGCGGATCAGCAGAGTGGCGATCCACAGGCAGAAGGGAACCGACAGGGAAGGGAATGGACAGTCAATGGGACAAGGAGCCGCAAGCCATAACCAGCTGTTTCTAAGCTCCTTCCCCTGCTGATTTTCAGCGATGATTGTGAATGATCTGATTAATTAACGTAAACAAATAATGGTTTGTTTGTGACGACCATGTTGTGTAGTTTTGTGTAGTTTTAACAGCTCGGCATTGTCCAGTGTGCTCAGGCACCGTCACTTCTAATCTTGCGCAGCTGTTGGGCTGCTGTTGAGTCGAAACACCCCAGCCGCTGGGTCACACTACATTTAAAAGCACTGTTTTTTCCCCAATGAACAGTCTTTGTGCCCGGGAAGACGATGACTGGCAAGGGGGCAGTTTAAAGCTACACAGGTTAAGGGTTGTAATATTATGATGTGCTTATACAAACTCTCCCTGCTGTAAAGGCAGCAAAATTACATGGAAAAATTTATTCACAGTTAGCCAGTTTGCATGGTGATAGAGGTGGTGAATGTCAATCCTTATTCGTATTGACACAGATATCATCAAATGTTATGACATGTTGCTGCTGCTTTTCTTCATTGAGACAGACATGTTGATTTTGTTTTGACAGATGTGTGTTTTTCCTGCAGCCTTTGTATACATATAAACGGACAGCTGTGTCAAAAACAAACTTGCAAAATAGGAGCTTCACGAGCTCACAGATGGTTTTGGAGGTAAGCGTGTAATTGCTGGAAGTTTCTGCAATGGAAAACTACAATACTTACATTTATCAACAATAGTGTCCAATATAATACACAGTAAAATGTGTACTGTGTGTCTGTGGATAAGGGCTGGGATGCCAGTGGGTTAGCTGTATAATTTGTGCCATTATAAGACCCACAACGTACAACTACTGTTTTCTGTGTTTCAGGTGAGGCAGTAGATGAGGAGAGTTTTCTTCTTTTAGATGAGGGCCCCATTGCGAGTCTCATTCCCAAAATTGGCCTCCGATCACAATTTCTAAAACACTACAGAGAATTAGTCAGTAACTAATGTCACCACAGCAAATAGCTCTACTGAATATGTGAATAAAACAGCATATGTTGGTTTTCGCTGCAAAACACGGATGTGCGGTGCACAGTGCCAATTAGGCATCTGAATATTTTCAGTGTTGTGAAAATGGCTGTGCCAGAACTTTTACATTGATTAGGTTGTCCAGAAGACACCTTCTTAAGCATCATTCTCAAACTGAACACTGTCTTCATAGGATATCAAATGATCCAGTATCGCCATTTCAGCTCCATGATACTGAGGGTATATACTCCTGTGTTTAGCCAAGATGGGGGAGGGGGTGTCCCTGCCTGACACAGATGACCTGGTACAAGGGATTGCACTCGGCTATTCAACCCTGCACATGTGACGTAGTCGGACGGCAATCATAACATGCCAATTTCAATTTCCAAGTGGTGCCGTCCCGCCTGGGACTCGATGCAGCATGCGTTATATGAAATGGAGAGAGCTGTTTCTCCAGCGGTTACAATCCTGCATGCGTCCCTACAGGCCTGTACAACCAGCCATCAAAAAAAAAATTGGAAAGGTCTATTTGTATGTGTTTAATATTCTGTTATTGATTTTAATGTACTTTTTGAAACTGTACTTTTAATATACTCTTCTGTTTTATCTAAATGTTCTGTTGTGAATCTGGTACAATAAAATTAATATCCTGCACAATGTGGTCAGATCATTAGGGGATTTTGGCACAGGCCAGAGTCTCCAATATAGCTGTAAACACATACAGATTGAACACGTTTCATTTGCTAGTGACTGTTAATAATGTATTATTTATTATTAATGATTGTTTAATTATGATTAATCAATAAACAGTGAAAAGAAAATAAGCCAATAATAAATAACTCATTAATTGGCTAATTTTGACTCAGTACTGCAGTCAATATAACCAACATATTGGGTTGAAACAAGAACCCAACCAGGATGTAAATTTAACCTAATGGTCTTTGTTCAAGTAACCCGACATTTTGGTTAAATCTTTAACGCAGCCTGACGGGTTAAATGCATAACACAGCATTGTGTCGGTACAGTATTTACCCAGTGGCTGCGGTAAAACCAGGGTTGTTGTTTTTTTAAATGTGTGTTTTGTGTTTTTTTTTTTAGTACATGTCACTCAGAAATGCTACTGCCTTGTCTAAGGTACAAGCTGGTGTATCTGTATCAAAGACAAAATATTACCCTTTCTTTATTTTGGTACATTTTTCTCATATATTTATTTTATTTATTTGTTTGGCATTTATGACATTGTTATAAGGGACATTTATATCAAAATATTCAAACATTTTTATATAATAATAATAATAATAATAATAGGTCAATTAAATACATCATTGGAGGAAGATTAAAAAATAATTAATTAAATAAATCTTTTTTGTTTGTTTGTTTTGTTTTCTTTTGTTTTTGGTAGTATACAAGGAATTTGCTTTGGTGTTTGGTGCTTGAACGGTTAAGATAAAATAATTTAAAAATAGACAAAATAGTTATATAAATGTCAGTGAACATGCCACTAATTTATCAGCAGCACAGAAAGGAATGCAATAACAAATATCAGACCTTACTTTATCAGCTCTCTCAAATGCAACATTTAATACAGAATCTATAAAGTTCTAAATTCGCTGCATTTTCACCAACACTAACCTCATTCTTACACTCCAAGTTTCATTTACAGGGAAATCTTATTCATTTCACCAGTTGGGCAAAATAAACCAACATGCAGAACATCAAACCCATCTGTCAAAATAAAGCCAGCGCTCTAATGAACACACTCAGCACTGTCTACTCCCAGGCCTTTTCTTCTCTATAAACACAATGCTCACAGTAAATGGGGGTTTAAGGCCCATCATCTTCCCAATCTGGGTTACAGTAAATGTATATACATCTACACTCTGTTTTGACCAGATCAGTGTGTTTATTTAGTTTTGTGATTATTTATTTTGATTATTTTTGATCTAACTACTTAATTTATTACATGTCTACAGTATTCCTCAATTCACACTCCAGTGTTGATCAAACTGCCATGCAGTACAGTGGGTTGAACACAGGCATTAATACACAATGGTGACAAATTAACCCACGCTCTTCACATCTCTCATGGATGAATGGGATGGGAGCGGCATGCATCCATATCCTACATTACAATTATTGGATCATTTCATTATTTCAACCAATTTATTGACTGAAAATGCAGCGAGTCAAGTTTCCAAATGTGGCCACATGAGGGAAACCAACAGCCATCCAGTACAAAATCAGTTATTATTATTATTATTATTATTATTATTATTAAATACATTTTCTAACAGGCAACAAGCCTCGCACTGATAAGCCCGCCCCAGCTATTTCCTACAGATTTATTGCTGAAACGCTGTGACTTTAATCAACAAAGGGAACGTGCACTTCCTAAACTTGGCCACACGATGGAAGTCAAGAGCCACGCAAACAAACAGCGCTAACACACCCATTATTATTTACATTATTCATCAATCTTTAGCATTTCTCCTAGTATTTCCCTACTTAGTTAATTTATTATTATTATTATTAGTCAGTTATGACCTCTAAAATGCCAATTTTTATACACGAAAAAATAGTTTTTAGTAATACTATGCATAATCATTGCACTAGAGCTTCCAGTAATGGACAGCTTGAATTACCCACTTCAAAAAACAAAAATAATGCATTAATGAGATCTTTTATTTTTAGATCACTGACTTTGTGGAATAACCTGCCCCAAACCCTCTGTATTCTTGGCAAATTATCTTTTAAAAGAATTCTTAAGGTTTACTTAACACAGTAATTTACTGTATGTTTCCATTGTCTGGAATGCTGTTATTGTTTTCTTAATGTATGTATTTTATTTGTTGCTCATTGCTTGATGTGATGTGTATTCATTTTATATTTATAATTGTATAATTGTTGTATGTTTATTCTAATGCAGACCCCAGGAAGACTAGCTGGTTGTTAAGGCACCAGCTAATGGGGATCCTTAATAAATCAAATCAAATCAAAATTATTATTATTATTATTATTATTATTATGTGTTTCTACATTTCTCAGTATATAGATGTTAAACCGGATTTGTCCTCAGGAGCCAGTTACAACTAGTAGCCGAAGGTCCAAAATAATTTAATTGTTTCTTCATAAGCATCATTTTCATTTTTCCAAAACTTTCCACAACATTCTCACTGTTCCTAACAAGGCAGTCTTTTGGAGATGTTCTATTTTAATACTCATGTCGATCTTTTTCATCCATTGTCCTAACTTATTCAGTTCATTCTATAATTAGGGGTACATGTCATGTCCACAGGTTGTATTTATCAATTTTACGAAATATTCACTTCAAAAAATTATCAATTTTACATTGTTACACATTCTTTTTTAATTTAATATAAAACGTCAGCAAGTTCCACCGTTTATTTTGCAGAAATTGCGTACACTACATTGGAATTTTTTTTTGTGCTGTCCGATTTGTTAAAGGTCAAGGTTTGCTCTCCAAATTAACAGTAGGATGCATGTTTTTGTATATTATTTTCATCATTTTTTGTTGAAAATAACCATTAAAACATGATAAAGGTGTATTTGACTCACGACTATATATTCAATTTGCATGTGTCTGAGAAATCTCTGTCAACAGTGTTAGCCATTGGCAAAACCCCTTTAACTCAGCAATGGTTTGCTCCAAAGTCACCTGTCCAACAGCACGTGATGTCACTTCCTTCAGTGGAGGAAATTTTAACTTTGTGTGGTCCGTCTTTTCTCCTCCTCCTCAATATTTCATCAATATTATTGTCTGCACATAGAGTGGGTTAATTGCTCATCAACTGTGTTATCAACATGTTCATGTGCACTTCATTTAGATATTATATTTACAACACTGTAGAGAAAGATTGTTTAAACAGATGTTGATCAAGGTCATGAGGTGACATGTTAGCACGGGTGCAGATAGAGGGTGGGACAGGTGGGATTCGTCCCACCCAGATTTAAATTCACCTCATTCGGTCCCCCCCACTTATAGGGAGGAAAAAAACATCTATGCTGTCTTTCTTTGCATAAGGTAAACCTCACGGAAAAATCAAAAGACTAATTAATTACCATTCGGTTTATTGAGGTGCACAGCAGTACATACATAGTTGCAACAACTCACATAAAACAAAACAAAGACTGATATTCGGTTGGTTGAGCTGCGCAGACTGCACAGGTTGCGAGCTTGAGCTTGGTTGCTATGGTTACCCACAACAAGTTTGACAGGCATATCGGGGACAGCTCCTAGTTCAGGACCCCAACACGGCATGATGAAGGGTGCCAAACCGAAAAAGCAGAAAACGATTGCATCGTTTTTTCAAAAAACAACGACTGTAAGTAAACTGTGCCTTACTTTATCATATCACTTTGCAATTTTTTGATAGTCTGTTCAAAGTAATGTCGTAGTGAAAGTAAAATTGTACGGAGTAGAGATGCCTTTCTGGTAGCCTCCTCCTTTCGGTGGTAGCCTGTAGATCCAGTGCTCAGAAGGCAGTTTTAAGGGCATCAGAGTATATTCCTCGCACAACACATGTTGGGGTTGGGGTTGGTTTGCTGGCAGCTTTGTCCCCCCCAGTTCAAAAAACGTATCTGCGCCCCTGCATGTTAGCACCTAGCAGCTAGCACAAGGGCCTAAAATGAAAGAAATGTCGTGTTACCCATCAAGTGTCGGTGGAGTGGAAGAACATGTCTGCTTTGGCACAATCAGCTCATCAAAAGAAAAGGGCCCCACAGCCATATGGACCCATCTATCCCCAATACTTGACCTGGTCAAGGCTTCCTCTCCCAATGGGACTGTGGTACACAGTCAGTTTTTCACAGTTTACTTAGTTTCTTTGAACTGCTATTTATTTTTCTACACGAACTATGTTCAGAACACTCGTGTTTTTTTCTGCTTGTTTGGGGACTTCTGTTCGCACTCATATTGGGGCAGCTGGCGTATAGCCATGGGGCTATTGTTTACACCAGGGAACCGCTGCTAGCACTCAGTAACACCGGATGCTCTTACATGCACAAAAAAAACGCACACCAACATCTGGCTCATAGACACTCCTGCTCTGCAGCTCAGCATTTAATCCACTGTTTGTTTTGGTGTTTTTTTTGTGGCTACTGCCTCATAAAGGCGAAGCGAGGCAGTAGCCACTATGTCATCGTGCTGTAAGAATGAGTGTAACAATAGCAAAACTTCGTAACCAATCAGCACTTATCCTGATCAAGTTCGATTACCCGTTCTACTTCTTGATAAACTTAAGAACCAAACAGAACCAGAAACGGAATAAGAGAAACCTCGTTATAACTTCGTAGTGTCATAAGATAATCGGCAGATAAAAAGATAAACAAAATTCACCTCGTGGTTCACCAAGGCTACTGATTCAATATCGAGTAAGTGGTGTTCATTTTAAGAAAATTTACCTTTTTGATTAACACGGCTTTTGTTTGGTCCTTCTGAAAGGTCAAATGACAGGTTTTGTAAGTTTTTTTGAGCTTTTTGGCAGATAGCTTGAGAAGGCGATATCAAACTTCTGCTATTTGCTTTAATTTGTTAATTGTATTTTTTATTTCAGAGTCTTTACACTCCACTTGTGAAACAAAATGTGCTCAATAGTTCTAAATAATGCTTTGAAGACAATTCATGAACAAGTGCTTTCATACTATTTTGAAAATAGATCAAGTTCACAGCACTGTATTTAGAACAAAATACACTAAACAAAATTGGTAACCAAAACACTCCAAGCCCTGATGCTGCTCACAGCTTGGTGATGCTTTCAAGAGATGAGGCGAGTAGAATTGATAACATGTATTGAGGTTTTTCACCCACGTGACCAAGTCATGTGATGCAGCCATTTTGGACGGCACGCTTAAGTCCTTCAGTGCAAGGCGGTATGAGATGGTGGAGATCTTTGCACATTTTAACAAGAAAGTAAGCTGTGATTCGTGTTAAATTGGATCTGTCTTTTATCACAAACACTGTACCCCGCCTTGGTATGGAGCCAAGGTTGTTGACAGAAGTCAACAGTTTGATGAAGGATGACCCCAGCAGTTTGAAACGGTACAAGGTAGGCTATGTTCACAACACTGTCTTGTTACTCGGGGGATCCGAGATCCCCTGAAACAGACATGAGATCCCTTGAAAACATGATTTGGGAAATGTTGGGGGAGTCTCTAAAATATTGGCAAAATGATGTTTATTGACATAGCAATCGTGTGTAACGGGAAGCATTTGCATATCCGAAGTGTTGTGTTTACATGACAATGACTGCTGCTGCCAGGTTGGTTGTTGAGTAGCCTGACTGTTTTTTTTTTTTCTTGCGTGTGGTATCATTGTTGATGCGAGGTTGTTTTTTGAACATGCCAATGCGGACACGATTTCCCCTGATGAGTTATGACGTCAGACTCGATGCGTGTGTGGAGGTGTGGAGTCCGCGTGATATGTGCTTAAGATAGGCTTCTCATGAGTTTGGAGATCCGCGCTCTGAGACAAGCGCAAGCACCCCCCCCCCAAGGGAAAAAAAGGGACCCCCTGAAAATATTGGCATAGTTCGAACAGGGTAAACAGAGAAAACAGGAAAAATTAAATGATTTATTTTAGGGGGCTCATTTGTCATTAAAAAGATACAATATTTTGTTTTTCAATTTACTGGTGATTTCTGGTGCATTACTGAATTCATCTGCAGTATATTATTTACATTCTTAACAAGAAATTGTACTTGAAAAAAATTGGTACAACAGGGAGAATGCAGAGAATTTTTTTTAAAAAGTTGTTTGGACACCATGCAGTAGGTGGGTGTGGGGGTTGTTGGTTAGAGACATATAATTTCCAGTGTACTTTAATGTCTAATTAATCATAATATTTTAAGGGCACCATTTATTCTTCTGTAATGTTATTTTATGTTGTAGGAGAAGTTGAGAGAGTTGGGAATTGATGACCCCTACCTCTTTCCTCCTGGAATCTTCACTGATATGCTGAAGTGTAAACAGGTGCCTGACTTTCAGTACCATGATTTATACCACTATGTGGTTTTCAACCATATCTGTGAAGATACTCAGTCGTCCAGGTACATAGTAATCTGTGGTTGGTAGAAGAGAGCAACTGGACTTGCTTGAAAAGTCTTGAAGACGTTTCGCCTCTCGTCCGAAAGGCATCATCAGTTCTGTCTGTCTAATAGGGAGTATCAAGTATTTATCCTCTCATGGATCATAATAGAATCCAAATCAGAATGCTGATGGCTGCATTGAAGGTGGCTGATAGATGTCATAGACACACCCACCTCTGTTCAGTGATGGTCGTTCCAGGCTGACAAAATTGAACGATCCTCTCTGGCTAAGATGTCTGCCAGTTTTCTGGAAGTCCTCTCATACTCCCGCACTAGTCGAAGGGAACTCATCCCAAAGTGTGTAGAAACATATCTGTGAAGATACTCAGTCGTCCAGGTACATAGTAATCTGTGGTTGGTAGAAGAGAGCAACTGGACTTGCTTGAAAAGTCTTGAAGACGTTTCGCCTCTCGTCCGAAAGGCATCATCAGTTCTGTCTGTCTAATAGGGAGTATCAAGTATTTATCCTCTCATGGATCATAATAGAATCCAAATCAGAATGCTGATGGCTGCATTGAAGGTGGCTGATAGATGTCATAGACCCCACCTCTGTTCAGTGATGGTCGTTCCAGGCTGACAAAATTGAACGATCCTCTCTGGCTAAGATGTCTGCCAGTTTTCTGGAAGTCCTCTCATACTCCCGCACTAGTCGAAGGGAACTCATCCCAAAGTGTGTAGAAACATATCTGTGAAGATACTCAGTCGTCCAGGTACATAGTAATCTGTGGTTGGTAGAAGAGAGCAACTGGACTTGCTTGAAAAGTCTTGAAGACGTTTCGCCTCTCGTCCGAAAGGCATCATCAGTTCTGTCTGTCTAATAGGGAGTATCAAGTATTTATCCTCTCATGGATCATAATAGAATCCAAATCAGAATGCTGATGGCTGCATTGAAGGTGGCTGATAGATGTCATAGACCTCACCTCTGTTCAGTGATGGTCGTTCCAGGCTGACAAAATTGAACGATCCTCTCTGGCTAAGATGTCTGCCAGTTTTCTGGAAGTCCTCTCATACTCCCGCACTAGTCGAAGGGAACTCATCCCAAAGTGTGTAGAAACATATCTGTGAAGATACTCAGTCGTCCAGGTACATAGTAATCTGTGGTTGGTAGAAGAGAGCAACTGGACTTGCTTGAAAAGTCTTGAAGACGTTTCGCCTCTCGTCCGAAAGGCATCATCAGTTCTGTCTGTCTAATAGGGAGTATCAAGTATTTATCCTCTCATGGATCATAATAGAATCCAAATCAGAATGCTGATGGCTGCATTGAAGGTGGCTGATAGATGTCATAGACCCCACCTCTGTTCAGTGATGGTCGTTCCAGGCTGACAAAATTGAACGATCCTCTCTGGCTAAGATGTCTGCCAGTTTTCTGGAAGTCCTCTCATACTCCCGCACTAGTCGAAGGGAACTCATCCCAAAGTGTGTAGAAACATATCTGTGAAGATACTCAGTCAGAAGTGGTTTTCAACCCTTCACCATATTCAGGCCAGGCCATGAAAGCATACAGAAGCCTGGATGCCTACTTTTTGTAGCTGGCTGGGTTACAGGACTCCAGCAGTGGATTGTGCCTGGGAATGGAGTACACCTTCTTCATGCCAAAGTAATGCCGCTTTTCCACTACAAACGCGGCTGAGCCGTGCCGTGCCGAGTCGAGCTGAGTCGAGCTGAGTGGGGCTGTTGGAGTTGCATTTCGACTACAACCGCGCTGAACCGTGCTGGCTGGAAGTGGGTGGGCACATTGGGTGGAGTTAGCGAAAGTGGGTGGACGTCACGTGATGTCGTTAAGCAGCGCAAACAGTGACATCAGTGACAGTGGCGGAACAAGTCAGAGCCGGGCCGGGGGCGGGGCAAATGACCGGGCCCTTTATTAAAGCTTATCATAACATCATTTTAGGCTACAAAATGTCCGCAACTGCGGTGTTTACCAATTTCAACACTACCGGGTGCAACTATGTTATTTAGTACATCAAGTCCTTCAAACGAACATGTAACTCAGAAACAAAAAACATTAGGATACTGTATATGGCTCATAATAAAACATCAATAGCCTATACTGCGCACATTATTTGAAGGGCATACGAATGAGCGCTCAGAGGCTGCAACGGTGACAGGAAGAGTCAGAAATAAAAGGAGGGCGGTGCAAACCTCACTGAATGCACTGTGTTTACCAATTTCAACACTACGGGGTGCAACTATGTTATTTTGTACATTAAGTCCTTCAAACGAACATGTAACTCAGAAACAAAAAAACATTAGGTGACATACTGTACATGGGTCATAATCAGTGATGGGAATAACGGCGTTAGAATAAACGGCGTTACTAACGGCGTTACTTTTTTTAGTAACGAGTAATCTAACTAATTACTTTTTACATCGTTATAACGCCGTTCCCGTTACTTACAATAAAATACTATGCGTTACTTTATTAAAGCTGTTCTCATCTGGCACGCTGCTCGCTCAGCCTTTCTTTACTCTGCTTTAGTGTGGGGCGGGGAGACGCGAGACAACGGCACAGTCAGCCAATCAGAGTAGATTTGGACAACATATGTAGGTAGGCCACGCCTACTGCACTACTGCACACACTTTCAATCGGAAGAGCCAGCGATGGCGAGCGGTCAGCCCAGCACTGCGCTTTCACACTGGAAATACAGCCAGGACTTTTCATTACTTGAAATAAAAGGCAAGAGTGTTTACGTGCAATGCACATTATGTCGAGGAACAAAGCGTTTGTCCTCGTCAGTGGCCAGTAATTAGTAACATAATTTTAATAACTGCAAAAATATATTACATTTGATAGATGTCTTATCTCACATTGTCCCACAAAAATATTAATATAGTGTAGATAATGTTACTAACTGGTTCTGTTAAGTGTCCATTTCAGTCATTAAACACATTTAACATTCACTTTTATTATGATTACACTAATTGAATTTGATTTTTTTTTTTTTTTTGGGGGGGGGGACAAAATGTAACGGAATAATTACTTTCCCTGGCAATTAGTTACTTTTATGACAAAGTAACTCCGTTACTAACTCAGTTACTTTTTGGGAAAAGTAACTAGTAACTATAACTAATTACTTTTTGAAAGTAACGTGCCCAACACTGGTCATAATAAAACATCAATAGCCTACTGCGCGCATTATTTGAAGGGCATACGACGAGCCTTGCGCTCCGCGAACTCGTCCACGATGCTCTGTATGTCACTGATTCAGTGATCTTTTAAGCGGTAGTCTCACGACCCGAATAGTAAACAATAAACATGGAGGACATGGAGTCGTTAGTGTTGCTGGTCTTGGTGCTGTGGCTTGTTGTCACCGACAACGCCAACAGATACTGGCAAGAGCGTATAGATGAGGCGAGGCGCATAAGGCTTCAGAAATTCTCGTAATTCGTAATTCTTCTCCTTCGGGTTTACGGTGTTTACAGATCCCAGCGCGCTCGCGGGGCGTGTGTGGGCATGTGAGGACACTCCTCCTCACCAATCAGTGCACAGGGGAGTGTCTGCTCACGCCCCCAACCTCACTCGGCACGGCTTGGCTCGCTTCAGCCCCACTCCAAAACGGTGCGAGTTTTAGGGGCTAAGCAGGGCTGAAACGAGCTGAGTCGTGCTGGTTTTTGGTAGTCGAAACGCGAGCCGTGTCGGGCTGAAGTGAGCTGAAGTGAGCTGAAGTGAGCTGAAAAAGGGTAGTGGAAAAGGGCCATAAGTGACAAGTACTTGTATACTATATATCTCTTGTCTTGGGTTAAATGTGTAATGTTTTATTGTTTTTTATACTGTTTTAGTGGATGGATGATGGATGGATATTGAATGTGTTTGTTTTTTTCTGGAATTTTAAATTACAACACTTGCTGCTTTGCCTTATTATTCTAGATCAGGCCCTAGTTATCAATAATTGAAATATTTGAAAATAATTTCTAAAGTTTGCCATGATTCATGTGTGTCTATTTAATTAACTGATAAATTGCTATGAAATATTTTACATTTATAGGTGACTCATTCACAAAGACTATCAGAACCACCTCTTCTTCCATGGATTGCCATGCAGAATGATGGGCAGGTTATCTTTGGCTACTGCACATGTAAAGCAGGACTTGGAGAAGTTTGTTCTCATGTCGCAGCCACCCTGTTTGCATTGGAATCAGCTGTCAAACACCTGAAGAGCAGAACCTGCACTGATGGTCCCAGACAATGGGGACAATCTTCAGATGTCACAGGTGGGAGAGCGATATTCAGTTCAGGATGTAATATTGACTTCACCAGTCCTGAGAGGAAGCAGAAACAGGCCTGTATGGAGTTATGCAATTCCGGACCACCACCCCCTTCATAGTCTAAGAAGACATCTTCCATCCCACTCATGACACAGGATGAGAAGGAGATCTTTTTAAAGAGGTTGTCCAAGTCTGGTACCAAGAGTGCTAGACTGTCACTGGAGGCAGGCTTTAATGACAGTTTCATACCAAGGACACTACAGCTCAATCTTCCCAAACCCCTATCTGAGCTGTATGATCCAGTCTGTCTAGGCCTGTCATATCCTGATCTGTTGTTGGAATGTGAGGCAGCATTTCAAGTGCTGAACATAGATGAAAATCAGGTATGTTTAACATAAAATTTGTAAATATGTGTATCTGGAATTTAAAAGTCCAGTTATTATTTATAAGGTGGGAGGTATGAGATTTCCAAACTACATTGCATTGGTTAATACCTTCCCCCTCCCCTCCACATGCACACCAGCATCAAAATGGATGGATAATACCCCCACCCTTTTAAAGTTATGAATAATTATGTCCAAAATGATTTTGACAAGGGATAATAAAGTGTCAATGAATTCTATATCAAATAATATGTATAATATGATACTATTTTCAGGCATCTTCCGTTGAAGAAGAGACTAGAAAACAAGCCAAATCCAAGCTGTGGTTCCAAATGCGTGCTGGCCGAGTTACAGTTTCCAGGTTCAAGGCAGCTGCAAGAACAGATCCAGCCAACCCATCCAAGTCTCTCATCAAGCAAATCTGCTATCCACAGGCCTACAAGTTCACTTCTGCAGCAACTGAGTATGTTTCAGTATTTTCTATTTTATTTTTGTCTAATAACTTTTAATGTTTGAAATTGTTTGAAGATGCTAAATACAAGTGTATAGGGTTTTGTTCTGTTTTACAGAATAACAAATGATACTGTGATTATGAATGGGACACAGGAAAAAAGGTTGTATTGTATACTGTTTTGGTCATAGTGGATATTTCAGTTTTAAATGTTTGTATTCCCAGTATAAATATGGTTGGCGTGGGCACAGACCAGATGAATTTTTTTCCCCTCACAATCAGTATAAATGTATTTTGACCAAAATTTTTCAATATTTTGGACTCTCTTCCCTCCTGTAAAAATAGGAACTGGTTTGCACCCCCACACCATGCATATTTGTAGAAATACCTTTAGAGCTTGCAATTATTCTGTGTAGTGGCTAATTTTTGTTGTTAGTTATTCTACGGCCATGCTCAATTAATTGTATGTTTATATACAGGTATTTTTGTTCCATGTTTAATAGAGAGTAGCCTATATATCTTTTAACATTAGAATGTGCTTATGCTTTGCTTAAAAAGCCAGTCCTTTCTGTTTTCTGCTTTTGTCTATTGAATCTGAATATAGCTCATTAAACATGTAGCCTAAGAAATTGTATTAAACAAATTGTACATATAATGCAAATATATCTAAATTACTGATGTAATATGCATTCATTCATGCTCCTAGTTTTTGTGTGGAATGAATTAAACCATACCACTTTCATAACATGGCTCTTCATATTGACTGAGAGAATTATGGTGGGACTGAACTAAAATTTGATTCATATTGTTACAGATGGGGATGCCAGCATGAAAACGAGGCCAGGAATGTGTACAAAGCACATGTAGCCATGCAGCACAGAGACTTCATGGTGGAAGACTCAGGACTCATCATCAGTCCTGATTATCCTCACCTTGGTGCCTCTCCAGATGGGAAGATAAAGTGTTCCTGCTGTGGGATGGGGATTTTAGAAATAAAATGCCCTTATTGCAAATGTGGTGACACGCATGAACAAGCAGCAGAGGACAAGGATTTTTGCCTTCAAAATATGGGTGGACAGATATCTCTAAAGAGAAACCACACGTATTTTTACCAAGTTCAGGCTCAACTTAATATCAGTAGCAGTGAATATTGTGACTTTGTGGTTTTGACACAAGACAATACATTATTTATAGAAAGAATTGTGAAGGATGCTGATTTTTTCCAACAGGCTTTAGAGAATGTCACTTCTTTTTTCAAATTGGGAGTATTGCCAGAATTACTGGCAAAATGGTACACCAGGTCCACTGATCTCCCTGCCCCCACACCTGGTCCTAGCAATGCCACCAAGCATGTGTATTATTGCCAAGAACCTGAACAGGGTACAATGCTGAAGTGTCAGTCAGGATATTGTAATGTAGAAGTTTTCCACTTAAAGTGTTTGGGGTTAAAAGGCCTTCCCAAATGAAAATGGTTGTGTCCACACTGTAGAAAGGTAGCAAAAGTCAGTAAGCCCAAGGCACTGAGATAAATCAAATTCATAGGAAATGCAATGTCTGTATTATTTTCTAATTTAATATGAATAAATTGACTTGTTTATATAATATTCATGCCAATAAACATAATCTGCTATTAATCTAAACAAACATTGATTTTATTTCTGAGCCTGAAGAACATGAATTTGAGACTTGTAGTGCATACACTATTCACAGACCTTGAAACTGTCACAAGACAGCTGGTGTCTGTCTTGATCCTGTCAGCTGTGACATATGATAGCTACAACTGTGGTTTCTTATCTTTCTTGTATACATAAACTCTGACATGAAATACCAGTAGTTAAATGTGATAAGTTAACTAAGAACAGATTTATTTTAGGTCTATTAAAGCAAAGGTGTAGTATTATGATTCCTATGAACCACATTAATTATTAATATACTGTACAGTTATATACAAAACTAATGGTTATTTACATCTCAGGAATAAATTAACATTTCATTGCCAATGCAGGTTTATATACAAAACCAGTCTATTCACAACTGAAGTGTTTTACATGAATAATTATACATTTTTTTTTACAAATGCATTAAATTTTATATTAATATGTGTATATACAACAAATTTTCACTACATATAATTTAAACCATCTTTATTTGAACATTAGCCACACACCCTTATGACCAGTCTTAGTTTCTAGTGCAGGACATATATACAGTAGATATAAATTTCAGCAAACATTTGTATTTTTTACATAAGTGACCAATTACATACAGGATGTAGTCTTAAAATACTTGGTCTAGAATGTGTTCCAACCACTGACAGTGCTACATGTATCTGGAGATATAATTAATTTTCCTTTGTTGAAAGATACACATAATGGGTTGGGATATATTACACAACATTTAACATTAATTTTAAGAAATTTAATGAAATTTTTATAACAATTCTGAAAACATGGCGTGTACTGTCATAATACCACTGTAACTGTTCTTTAAATGGCACCATTACATTTTTCTGCCTAATCAAAGGGAACTACAGATTCACTGCCATTTACTATAGCACAGGCTACCCTAACTATTTTGTCCAATGTTGTTAGGTTTACCTCTGTGTCATTCTGAAGAAGTGTTATGGGAATAGTTCCCTGCAACATGGTATACTTTTATCGGGCAACACCAATAACTCTCTCTACATGAATACGAACTGCATCTAATCCCCTAGTTTTCTCAAGGTCCACAGATGCTAACTGTTTTTTACCACTGGTAAAAGCTGGAATCTCCAGTTTAGCACAATACAACCCCACCTGATCCTCAACATCAAACCCCCTGTCTGCTAGCACTAAATCTCCAGGTAACAAATTCTGTAGAAACTCACTATTGCCAGTAATATGTACATCTGATGTACGCCCACCCCAACCCTTTGATATAAATGTAATAACCCCTTATGGTGCAATAGCTATAAGATATTTCATTGTATTGTGTGACTTGTATGAGGAATATGTTTGTGCCCTTGCCTTTAAATCCCTTGGTTGTTCAATCAAAACAATCAATAATACATACACAGTGCTTCAAAGTTTGACGAAATGTCATTGGAAGGGTTTTGCGCAGTTGCTCACGTTCAGGCCATGATACCATTAATGGGACTAACCTCACATTCATAATATTAATAACATTCATGAACACACGAGATACAGTTGAGGTGCTGACACCAAACATGTAACCTAAAAACTGTACTGTTAAGTTTAACCTGAGCCACATGCATGCAAGAAGAAATTGTTGAAAACACATCATTGTAGGGATATCTTTTAAACAAACTTTGACAACATCATAAAATATCATTAGAACAGTGAAAGAAGGCAACCCTGTAAACACCCTGACTTTCTCATTATTGTTTTCAAAGGAAGACTTTTGTAGAAACTGTCTTGACTTGTCGGCCATTATGTCTCTAGTTTCATCCCTCAAGTTTTGGAGCTCAAGTTCCATAGCAGAAATATGGTCCATGGACAAGTCAGTCTGTGTGCATACACTGTTTGAGGTTTCAAATGTTCGTTCAACATCTGCCTCAGTAGTATTCTCTAATTCCAAGTCCTTTACTGGAATGTTCAGGCCTGAGGTTAGATCCAGGAGAGCTTGTGCAGCTGATCTATGGGATTCTTCCTCTCTCTTTCTGGACTTCATGGCCTGTCGATGCTGAAATGACTCCAGAGACTGCTGCCCTTTTCGCTTCACAGGTGATGAGGTGTGTTGGAAGACACTGGGAACAAAATCTGGGGAGAGGGGGTGGTTACTCCTTGCTCCTAAAATTAACAAAATAAATCTTAAACATAAGATTACCATAAAATAAAAACATATTTTTCATTCAAGATCAATGCTGGAATAATTCAAGTGAATTCCAAAATAATTATAATGTACTTAAAATGAGTAATTGTAATGATTGTTTTCTCTACAAATAATTTCTTTGCATGTAAGTAAATATACAAACAAGATAAAGCTGACATTTAAACAACATATTACTTTATATGTTTCTCCCTGAATACTTTTACTCTACTCTTGTTCAAAATTTGGAGAAATTTGCCTATTTTCATTTTTTGGGGGGAATGTTGATTTTCTTCCAGTTATGAATAAATTGACAAGTCTTACAGTTTTTTCCACCTGTGCATATTAATATTTCTTTCAACTTAATAACATGTATTTGCATTTATATGCATGCCTTATTATCAGTGAAATATATATATATTTTTAAATATAAAAAATTCAACTAAGATAAAATATTTCTTCCCTTCCTAATGATTTTATTCAACAGGTCATGTTATGAAAAACTTTTTGTAAGGCTGGCTTAATTAAAGGATTACAAGACAAACAAGTTGGGCTGCTTTTTGAATTTATCAAAACTTTCAAAAGTAAGTGATATAAGTAGTATTTATAAACTTTATTCATCAAAAGGAAAATAATACATGACAAACAGGAGAACAAAATGTCTGCTACATGCAACCCTAGACAAATTAACACTGCCTTGTTTCACTGCTCAGATGGGTTAACAAACACTGACCCATTTACTTTTTGCTATATATTTTATCAAAATTGCGTTGACTGATAAACTAACCTGAAATGAAATGATCACTGCAAAGTCTGGAGTACTCTGTTGGCTCCCAATCCTGTCTCTTCACAGCTGCAATCCATTTGGCCCTCTTGTCTGGGTCAGTAGGAAACCGGTAAAAGGAGCGTCCTGCACGCTGTCCCTGTCTGTTGTGGCAGCCCACAGCACAACAAGCAAACACCATGGTTATTTATAGAGTGCTTACTGACAAATTAATCTATTCTAGGTGTCTGTAACACATTTTTTTCCAAGCTGGTTCTCTCTCTCTGTCTGCAGCGTTAGTATGTAGCTTGACCTCCAAAATGGCGGACACCGGGGCGTCACGTGACCCTGTGACATCAGGTGAAAAACCTCAATATATGCTATATTTACTGTATGGACATTGGATCAGAAAACTATTTTATTTGTAAGCAGTAGCCACATGGACCTATAGGGTACCTATTTTTTTCTTCCCCATTACGGTTTGCAATGTGTTTCCTTGTCGAAACACATCACAATGAGTCATGTTATTGGTCGCATTTGAAGCAGGAAATTTTACATCCAATCACAATAACGATGTTAACACATAAATCAGACAGTGCACAGGAATTTTAGTGAAATCCCCAGAGTTGTGGTCTTGACCAGTCTTGAGATAACATCTCGAGTCCTCCGTGTCTGAGACCAAGACAAGATTGAGTAAAAATGTGGTCAATTCCGAGATGTGACCGAAACCTTCAAAAAGTGGTCTTGAGATCAGTCTCGAGTTCTACAACACTAGATTAAACCATAGGTTCATAAAATGTTTCTAAATCTTCGGTATTGCATTTATATTTTTGTTCACTGGAGAAACAGAAAGTTCTTTGAAACTGTTTCCATCTCTCCTGGTAATTGTAGAGCATTGTGTAACCAACAGATGGCAGCAGATGGAGTTGGGTAGAGAAAATAGATTGAATACAAGATCAAGTCCCTCTTTAAATGATTGAGAAGAGAAACATAACATGACTGCACTTTCAGTGGCCACTGGGATAGAAAACAACTGTGTGCTTGCATTAGTGCAACAACACGATTGGTTTACTATGATTCCCAGTTCGGTAAGACGATTGGTTTTTGGGGACAGGGGAAAAAATACCAGAAGATTTGTCAGGTTCTCGGTTGTTCCAAAAGTCACAGACAGAGCAGTGACAACAGCTCAATGTTTATTTACTTCTCAGTCCAAGAAATCAAGCACCGTTTCTGCCTGGTTTCAAACAGGACCCTTTCACGTGTGAGACAAATGTGATAACCACTGCACTACAGTAACTGCAGCAAGCATGCTGATTTGCTGTTGCCTGGGCCACAACACTAGAAGCAATCCCACTTAAGCACTTGTCCCCAGTGTAAGTGTTGGCTGGATTGTGATTAGTGTAGCCGCCTTCCAAGCGGGTAACCTGGGTTTGATTCCTGGCCAAAGCATGTCCTTTCATGCCAATATTTCATTGCTGCAATGAAAGGCACTGGGACAAAACACTGGGAAGGAATCAGTTGCCTGTCACTACCTTGTTTGGATGTGACTGAGGGCTGCTCCTTCTGCTTTCCACTAGCAGTGTCAGTAGCTGTTCACAGGGCTGAATGATGTCAGTTTTCACCTGGGCCAACTTGTCCTGTGAAAAAACATGAAGTCCACGAGCATGATTTTCTTTTGTTGGTGACATGCTACTTTTTCCACAAACAGGAAACTGTACAGTCACTGTTTTAGATTTAACAAGCAAAAGTGTCTACATGTTGGATGGTCTAAAGCAAAAAAAAAAGTCAGTGCCATTTTGCTGAGTTCTGATGCTGTGTGCAGCCCTGTTGACTTGACACCGCTCCATAAATGAGGAAGGACGTTGTATTTGAGAATACCACCTCCTTATGATGAATTGCAATTTCCATGCTTCCGCAGCCCGTGGAAATGTAGAGAATGCTTGTTTGTTTGTTTTTTTACAGCAGCTGTTATCTCCCTTGAAGGAAAACCAGAAAGGCAGGGAAATCATTCCAACCAGGTTTTGTCCTGATGACCGTTTGCACGGAGAACATGACAACTGCTAATCTACCAAAAGTTGTCCAGTCCTGACAAGGGTCGGTCTTTCTGGCTGTTTCGAGAGTACCCGATTTCAAGACACCTGGACATTTATGAAAGCAAAGCACGGACCTGCCAGGTTTCTCAGGCGCCTCCGTTCGCTTGTTAGGGGAAAGGGATAACCACAACAGAGCAGAAAATACCTGAAGGTTTTTCAGGTTGTTCTAAAAGTCACGGGCTGAGCGGAGATGACAGCTCGATGTTTATTCACTTCTCAGTCCAAGAAAACAAGCACTGGTTTTGCCCCAGGGACCTTTCGCATGTTCGCCAATAGTGATATCCACTACGCTACAGAAACCACAAAAGGAGTGTTTAGCTCCCGTTGCCTGGGCCTCGAGAAAAGCAAATCTCATGCTTAAACGTTTGGCACCAGGACGGGGGCATGGCCTCAGTGGTATGGCGGCAAACAGATAGTCGAGCGTAACAATGACGAGGTTCAGCATTGAAAAGCACTTGAGCAACCGTTGGAATGTCTTCACCATCTATCCTGAATCTGAAGCGGTCCTGAACTTTGTCTGTCTTTCTTTAAAACCAGGCCGCTAGACGGATGGCTTAAACTTCATCTTCAACCATGTCATCAGTCTGCCAATGTCCTCCAGCATCCATCTTCCTTCAGGAACAGACTTTGTTGTAATAGTCATGTCATCCATGAAGGCTCTGAAGTCATCCATGAAAAACATAATTCAAATTCAAGTCCTTGAATTACAAAATAATTCATTTCTTTGTGTTGAGATCAAAAAAGAAAAAAATCATTTAAATTCTAAACTGTTTATGAGGTTCAGTGTGGTGAATAGGCAGTTGTACACAAATAGGCCAGCAATGTCATGCTCAGGCCATGATTTACGACTACTGAAATAATTCCATTTACTATATTCTACAAAAATCAAACAGATGCTCAAAACATTCAGAAAAAATGGGGAAATAAAATACCCTCAAAAATAATTTTTGATGTGTCCAGCCTTATCCTTCCCGACCTGGCCACATACATTTGCATAAAGTTAGCATATTTGTACACTCCCACTTCCCAAAGTGTTTATCCAACAATACATCATTAAAATCATCTTTTCTCAGAACATATTCACTGGGATTAATTTGCACTGAATAATATGATGTGTAGTCATTTTTCATAGTCATTGAATTCTATTGCCCCTTTGTTTTATAAGTAGTGTTGAAAACAATGAAAAAGTGGTAGTAAGTTGCCTTTTATGAGTTATACAGAGACAACTGTTGGTTTGTATCCTTGAATTGTGCTGTTGAACAAAAAATAGGGGACAAATGCCCTATTGTTTATTTTGGAAGCAAAAAATATGAATAAGTTTTCAACGGCTGCAATTCCAAGACGAGATGTCTGATCCAATGCAGAGAACAAAATTTGTCATTTCAGCATTTCTTTAAACTGAATGAAATTTGATTGTTTTACTGAATTCTTCAGTCAAGAGCTTCGGTTACTTGGTGCTGATTAATTTTCTATAACAGTAGCTCTGACAACTGCAAGGCAACTCACAGGTTTCTGTACAACCCTGGTACCAAAAACTTGGAACGCTTTGTAAAATGTTCATAAAAACAGGATGCAAAATTTTGCAAATCACAGAAACAATATAATTCATTGAAAATAGTACAAAGACAACATGTCTCATCTCATTATCTCTAGCCGCTTTATCCTTCTACAGGGTCGCAGGCAAGCTGGAGCCTATCCCAGCTGACTACAGGCAAAAGGCGGGGTACACCCTGGACAAGTCGCCAGGTCATCGCAGGGCTGACACATAGACACAGACAACCATTCACACTCACATTCACACCTACGGTCAATTTAGAGTCACCAGTTAACCTAACCTGCATGTCTTTGGACTGTGGGGGAAACCGGAGCACCCGGAGGAAACCCACGCAGACAACATGCAAACTCCACACAGAAAGGCCCTCGCCGGCCACGGGGCTCGAACCCGGACCTTCTTGCTATGAGACGACAGCGCTAACCACTACACCACCGTGCCGCCCTCAAAGACAACATGTAAAATATTGAAATTGTATTATTGTATTTTTTTTTAAATCATGATCATTTTGAATGGAAAGTCAACAACGCAATTCAAAGAAAGTTGAGATTGTGTAAAAAAAGAATGGAAAAATTGTGTAATGCTGAAAAAAACTGCTGGCACATCTCACAACTAATTAGGTTAACTGGAAACAGGTGGGTATTAAAGTGGGTATTAAAAGAGCATACCAGAAAGGCCGAGTCTCTCAGAAGTAAAGATGGGGAGGGGTTCGCCAGTCTGTGAAAGACAAATAGTGCTACAATAACTTTCAATATAAAATTGCAAAGAATTTAGGGATCACATCATTTACTGGACATAATGTCATTAAAAGATTCAGAGAATCCAAAGTAATCTCTGTATGCACGGGACAAGGACAATAACTAATCATGGATGCTCCATGACCCTTGAGCCCTCAGGTGGCACTGCATTAAAAACAGACACGATTCTGTAGTGAAAATCACTACATGGGCTCAGGAACACTTCTGAAAACCACTGTCTGTGAACATAGTTCATCAATGCATCCATGAATGGAAGTTAAAACCATATACAGTGGGGCAAAAAAGTATTTAGTCAGTCACCAATTGTGCAAGTTCTCCCACTTAAAAAAAGATGAGAGAGGCCTGTAATTTTCATCATAGGTATACCTCAACTATGAGAGACAAAATGAAAAAAAAAATCCAGAAAATCACATTGTCTGATTTTTAAAGAATTTATTTGCAAATTATGGTGGAAAATAAGTATTTGGTCAATAACAAAAGTTCATCTCAATACTTTGTTATATACCCTTTGTTGGCAATGACAGAGGTCAAATGTTTTCTGTAAGTCTTCACAAGGTTTTCACACACTGTTGCTGGTATTTTGGCCCATTCCTCCATGCAGATCTCCTCTAGAGCAGTGATGTTTTGGGGCCATCACTAGGCAACACAGACTTTCAACTCCCTCCAAAGATTTTCTATGGGGTTGAGATCTGGAGACTGGCTAGGCCACTCCAGGACCTTGAAATGCTTCTTACGAAGCCACTTCTTCGTTGCCCGGGCAGTGTGTTTGGGATCATTGTCATGCTGAAAGACCCAGCCACGTTTCCTCTTCAATGCCCTTGCTGATGGAAGGAGGTTTTCACTCAAAATCTCACGATGCATGACCCCATTCATTCTTTCCTTTACACGGATCAGTCGTCCTGGTCCCTTTGCAGAAAAACAGCCCCAAAGCATGATGTTTCCACCCCCATGCTTCACAGTAGGTATGGTGTTCTTTGGATGCAACTCAGCATTCTTTCTCCTCCAAACACGACAAGTTGAGTTTTTACCAAAATGTTCTATTTTGGTTTCATCTGACCATATGACATTCTCCCAATCCTCTTCTGGATCATCCAAATGCTCTCTAGCAAACTTCAGACGGGCCTGGACATGTACTGGCTTAAGCAGGGGGACACGTCTGGCACTGCAGGATTTGAGTCCCTGGTGGCGTAGTGTGTCACTGATGGTAGCCTTTGTTACTTTGGTCCCAGCTCTCTGCAGGTCATTCACTAGGTCCCCCCGTGTGGTTCTGGGATTTTTGCTCACCGTTCTTGTGATCATTTTGACCCCACAGGGTGAGATCCTGCGTGGAGCCCCAGATCGAGGGAGATTATCAGTGGTCTTGTATGTCTTCCATTTTCTAATAATTGCTCCCACAGTTGATTTATTCACACCAAGCTGCTTACCTATTGCAGATTCAGTCTCCCCAGCCTGGTGCAGGTCTACAGTTTTGTTTCTGATGTCCTTTGACAGCTCTCTGGTCTTGGCCATAGTGGAGTTTGGAGTGTGACTGTTTGAGGTTGTGGACAGGTGTCTTTTATACTGATAACCAGTTCAAACAGGTGTCATTAATACAGGTAACGAGTGGAGGACAGAGGAGCCTCTTAAAGAAGTTGTTACAGGTCTGTGAGAGCCAGAAATCTTGCTTGTTTGACCAAATACTTATTTTACTGAGGAATTTACCAATTAATTCATTAAAAATCCTACAATGTGATTTCCTGGATTCTTTCCCCCATTCTGTCTCTCATAGTTGAAGTGTACCTATGATGAAAATTACAGACCTCTCTCATCTTTTTAAGTGGGAGAACTTGCACAATTGGTGGCTGACTAAATACTTTTTTGCCCCACTGTATAAACAATATTCAGACCCACCACCATCTTCTCTGTACCTGAGCTCATTTACAATGGACTGAGGCGAAGTGGAAAACTGTCCTGTGGTCTGATGAATCAAAATGCAAAATTATTTTTGCTGCATCCTCCAGGCTAAAGATGAGATGGACCATCTATCCAGTTTGTTAATAGCACAAAGTTCAATAGGCAGCATCTGTGATGGTGGGGGGGGGGGGGGGGCACATTCGTGCACATGGCATAGGTAGCTTGCACATCTGGGAAGGCAGCATTAACACTGAATGACATATACAGGTTTTAGGGCAACACACTACCAATGTCTTGTTCAGGGAAGGCCTTACTTATTTTAGCAAGACAATGTCAAACTGCATTCTGCACACATTACAACTATATGGCTCTGTAATAAAAGAGTCGTGGTGCTAAACTGGCCTGCCTGCAGTCCAGACCTGTCTCCCAATGAAAACAGTTGGTGCACTATGAAATGCAAAATACGATAAAGGAGACTCCAAACTCTTGAGCAACTGAAATCCTATAATCAGGCAAGAATGGGACAACATTTCTCTTTCAAAACTATAGCACTTGGTCTCCTCAGTTCTCAAACATTTACAGAGTGATTTTAAAAGTAGAGGTGATGCAGCACAGTGGTAAACATGCCCGTCCCAACTTTCTGAAATGTGTTCCTGGCATTGAATTTAAAATTAGCATATATTTTTCAAACAATAAAATTTCTCAGTTTCAACATTTGATATGTTGTCTTTGGACTGTTTTCAATGAAAGAGAGGATTTCCATGATTTAAAAACCAACACATTCTATTTTTATTTATATTTTACACAGTGTCCTCACCAGAATTATTATAGTTTTGAAATTTTCTTTTTTTTTTGTTTTTTAGTTGTTTAGTTTTTTTTTTTTAATTTCAGCTGAGTTTCTGATTCATTTTACAAGTGTATCAGTAGGTTTAGCTTCATTTTATGGAATTTTGGTTTAGTTTTTAATTAGCATTAGTTTTTCAGGTACAGTCACAGATATCCCATAATAACTAGATAAGCCACAAGCTATTTACTGTTTAGCTGCTACTTACATTGTGTTCTCGACTACATCAATGAAAATAGGAATGAAATGAAAGTAGGTGTTTTAACACTGAAATAATGCTTAGCAGTAATGAAAAATATGTGACAAAGAGAGTTTGTGATCACACTCAATATGTCAAACGGGAGTGTCGATGAGCATATATATCACTGGCGGCTCGTTAATAGGGGCGATTTGGGCGACGCACTCCCAAACAGGGAGGGAGGGTTTTTTTTTATCTACTCCTACTACCACGGCAACAGTAATGTCATTGTCCAATCAGGCTAAGGTCGCGCCTGGTGTAGCCACGCCCTTTTGGGGCGATTTCTGTCAGGTTCAGATTTGCCCCAAAATCTCCCATTGACACTAATGGTACGTACGTTTTTTTCAAAAGACATGCTCCCAATGCATTTTCTATTAGGTTTTATGTGCTCGCACAAGCAGTGTGCTTATGTCATACGCCTGTTGCGCCACGCAAATGTTGCCAGATTAGAGGCGAAGCGAGGCAGTATTGGAACAAGGAGACCAACTGACTAATAAACAAGTCTGTTCCTCTGACAAAGACAGAATTCATCATTGGACCATCAGATTAAAACACTGATGTGCTCCTGTCTGAGCTTTCCAGGCTCCACTCTTCTGTTTCTTTAAGAGTCAAAGCATGTCAGGACTTTGGACACACATTTTCAACAGGTTCCTTTGATTCAATTAATGCCCTGCTCATATCCATCCATCTTCTCCGTCGGTCAGCATCTGTCGGGATCCGATAAAATGATAAATCTTGCCTTGTGTGTTGATGGTTACTACATCCAGGTGCACAACAATATAATGGCATGATGGAAGTCTTGCTGAAAGTAAAAACTTTCTTTGATGGCTATATTCCTTTCGATGCTTCGCCGTCGTTCCTCGTTGTTGGCTGTGGTAGACTACTGGTAGTTCATGTCCAAAATGGTGGCTGCGTTTGTCGTGACGTCACGTGGGAAGGGTCTATATTCAACATCTTGAAAGAGGCTAAAAAGGAGCTCAAGAGGAGTTCATATGACTCTCTGAGCAGATCGGGTTTACTTTTCAGGTTTACTCTGGACTACATGTGCAGCAGTGCAGTTGTAGCCTGCCTTGTTTGCGATTTTAAAAATACAGTAAATCATTTGATAAGCCAAAGCAATAGAGTGGAAAGTTTCAACTTATGTTTGCCTTGGATAACTTTGCCTAAAACATGGTGGTGTATACTGATTTTTTTCCCAGAATGTTTTGTGTGTCGGTGTAACGGATGCCAGATTGTTAATGTATCTCAGTTCCATAGGCTACATGGTTAGGGGATCTTTTGTCCTCATTGCTTGGGCCAGATCAAACCATTAAACAAGCTTCAATTATTCTTACTCTTGCCACATACAGGATTTTTTTTTCAAAACTGATGATATTCAGTTCAAACACTTAAAAGTAATTTCAGGAATAGATCTCATGTGATGTGTAATTCACCCTCTCATTTAAATATGGCGGAAATGTTTAGGCGCGCGCTTTGCACATCACGGACCTCTGTGATTTTAAAATTCTGCTCCGGCCCTGATCATCTCTGCCCCTTTTTCCCTGAGCAGCAGGGTTTGAAACTCCAGCTATATGCCGCCACATAGTGCGCTTGTCAGTCGTCAGCAACTTTGTTGCTTCGTTCATTAACCGCAGGTTACCGCATCACTGATTTTACCTGAGACGTTAAAGTATGTTCTAAACAATTCTAACGTCAGAATGTTTATGCAGGTGCTCATGGGAGTTGTAGGCGCGTAATGTTACATTGCAATGCGTTTATTATATCAGATGCCTTCAGAGAAAACTACAATTAAAATATATTATCATACCACAGAATAAACCACCCGCCAAAGTGGCTAGTGAGACTAAAGTCATTACCCGCCAAAGCCCAATTTTACCCGCATTTGGCGGGTGCTAATGTAAAGCCCTGATTTTATATGTATTCTAAGAGAATTTAAAAAACTTCAAAAAAAAATTAAGCTTTTTAGAGGCACAGATTTTAACTTATCCATGTATGAAAGCAGTAACATCATGCATAAGTCACACATGGATCCTTGAGCAGGCTATAAACTGGTATTAAAAATGCAGAAATAGTGTTGGGAACAGCGTTCTCCTGTCTTTTGTATGGTTTGTACTGTCTTACCATCAGCTCGATGCAGAAAGTTGACGAAAGTGTAGCCGCGTGAGGAGAAGGTCTTCTTGTCCCTGCACATGTGGACAGAGTGAATAGGTCCTGCATGGCTCACCATCTCCACCAACATCATCTCGGTGACATCAGGGTGCAGATCACCCACATACAGTGAGGTCATTGTGGAGTTTGAGTTCATTTTACCTAGAGAGGGAGAAAAATCAGACTTTCAGTGGTGGAGAAAAGCAAGGAGACCAACTGAATGATGGACAGAACATTGTCAGCATCGACACGGTAACCACCTGTTTTAAACAGACAAAGCTGAGGATAAGTACACTAAAATGCATTTCTCGATGGAGACTGGAGGAATCGTAAAACGTAAGGACCTAAAGGCTGAAGGTGGGTTTCCCAAAAGCATCGCAGCAAAAAGATTATCGTTAAATGGTAGAGCAAGCAGCACAATGCACTCTCTCTCTCTCTCTCCTAGTGAAGAATGTCTTAGCGTTAAGAGGCTTTTGGGAAACCCAGCCCTGATCAGTATGAAGGTAAAGAAGAAGGAATGAGAATACACAGTTATGAGATTAGTGTGTGTCGTGTTAGTAAACTATTAAAACTTAAAAAATACAAATCACTCAGTTAGTACAAGGTGACTTACTACGAAGGAGAAGATTATACCGCTGATAGTTGCTGATAAATTGCTGATAATCGCTGTTACTCGCTGTGAAGGTTTGTGTCACTCTGAAGCTCTGTGTGGATGTGTGGCTCTTATATAGCTGCAGATTTTGAAACATAACTAATTAAACTGTTTTCATTTAAACTAATTAAACTGTCTGAATCATGTGAGCTGGGTTTTCTCCTAAACTTTAGGGGGAAACCCAGGTCATGTGACCAGGTGCCATCAGCTCCCTGAGAGAGAGAGAGAGAGAGAGAGAGAGAGAGAGAGAGAATCCTGATCACTCTGTGTTGTTCAGTAGCCCATTCAGTGTTCTGTGTGGGCGGCTTTGCATCTTCTCTCCCGGACCGAGAGCTCATAGGCTCGTCAGAGTGAAGCCATCTGGCCGCCATCTTACCCCTCACATCGCGTGGATTTGGTTTGTGTGTTAAACCGTCATATCCGATCAAACTGGCCCCAAGACAAGTTTCTCCTGACTTTTTTCCCACTGCTATAATTATTTTTACGGATATTATTTCAGTTTATCTTTCTCTTACAGTCAGGTCTGAACAGTATTCATTTGTCACATAATTCACTGTCACAATATTCATGCAGCTTGTGACCAATAAATGCTGTTAAGACCTGACTGTGAGAATGAAGTGAAAATGGCAAATAACATGAGAAATATTCCTGTTTCAACAACTGTCCTAAACAGAAAGGAAGGATAGCCTTTGTGTTGGTATTTAGATAGATAGATAGATAGATAGATAGATAGATAGATAGATAGATAGATAGATAGATAGACAAACTATACAAAACAGAAAAATAAGCTGAAATAATTGATTGAGTTTATTTGCAACAAAGAGATAGACAAACTAAAAATTTACAAGTGCATAAAGCATAAAAACAACAAAAATACAAATGAAACTTAATAGAATGTAATTGATATTTTAAAATATAGTTGCAGGATAAAAACGCAATTAAGAGAAAACAGTCTCTTATGGCATTTCCATTGCGGTCCTACAGTATATATTGTTAGTCACTAGATGTGATTTGTCGATGACAAAATTAAAATAATATTTAAAATCACAGAATCATCAAAATATTATAATAACTGATTAAACTGAGTATAATGAATATATAAAAGTTGCAAAAATTATAAAATGACATAACTCAATCAATATTATTTAAAAATACATTTAAGGTGTGTCAAACAGTAGAAAAAATATGAACAATCAGAATCAGAAGCACTTTATTGCCAGGTATGTTACACACACGAGGAATTTGACTCTGCTTCGACTTAGCTTTCATAGTACAGACAGAAAAAAGTACGAGAGAGCAAAGTCCCGTGGCAGCCATCTGCGGCACCATCTTGGATGGAAAACAGGAACAAACAGGAAAGTCAGAAATAAAACATTAAGAACATAAGCGTATCAACTGAATATAATTACAACTAAAAAGTAAAAAAAATGTGCATAAAAAAACAAATAAGCAAGTTAGCATAAGATTGCGCAACACAGATTAGAATATAATATCACATGTCTAGCATTGTTAAGTATAAATTAAATACAATGGACTAAAAGAGATATCACATATAAACTGACAAATATCACAAATAAAATTAAATACAAAAGTGAGTGTAAATAAACTCTTGTAAACTAGGATAAAATGAAAAAGGGTAGAAAATGAAAGGTACCAAATGCCAAGGGGAAGAGAAATTCGGGCAAGAAGACCTGGAAAAATGAAAAGATTAATAAAAAATGAAGACACTATTTTCACTATTTTCAATTTCCTGTAAAAAGTACTCCTTGACCTTAAATTTGAACAATTTTGAATCAATAATTTGGGTCAAGGAGGTAGAAAGTGCATTCCAAAGGGTTTTTGCAACATGACCAAAAGAAACTTTACCATTTGAATTTACTCTGTTTATAACAAAATTTGATGCACTTCTCCTTGTCTGGTAATGGTGATGCTGGTTTACCAGAGTAAAGCCCTTGTACATATAGCTAGCAGCATTGCCCAGAACAATTTTGTGAGTGTGTGAGAGTATAATTTGATCTACCCTTTTTTCAACTGGAAGCCAATTTATCTGTCTAAATTCTGAAGCAGCAATATGAGAACGAGGAGAGAGGCCAAGAACAAATCTTATAATTTTGCTTTGCAAAATTTGAATTTGTCTCTAGAAGTGAGACTTTTATACCACCAACAACAAGAGTAATCGAAGTGACACTGAATCAAAGCCAAGAGTTTTCTCATAGACCCAGTGAGAAATTTGCTTTGCCTGAACAAAATTTTAGTCTAGATGTACCTTTTTTGATCCAATTTGCAGCCATTAGATGACCAGTAAGACACTGGTCAATTTCAGCCCCTAGATATTTAACAGAAGATTTAGGTTGAATTTGGACCCCATTGCAAGTTACACAAAGTGCCGAATTTTGAGATTTTTTAAAATGTTTTTGTACTGTATGCCATATTGATTAAAATTAAAATAGAAAAATGCTTGAAACATTTTAGTTTATGTGTAATGAGTCTATAATATATAACATTTTCACTTTCTTACATAACTGATGGAAAATATTGAACTTTTTCACAATATTCTAATTTTTTGAGATGCACTAGTATATCCTGAGGAAACTTCGCCGGTTAAATTTTCGGCAGTCCTGAAATAAATCCACATATATAGTAGTCTGTACACAAAAAAACTGGTAATTTAAGTGTTGTTTAGTAAAAATAAATAAATAAATAAATAAATAAATAACACTTCAGGACGATTCTGAAGGAGAGTGGTTACCCACTCTCCAGAACAGGTTTATTTCTAAAACAAAGTTGTATTTCTCTGAGAAAGGTGAGTTTTGTGCGGGAAAAACTGGAGCTAGCTTGTTGGCTAATCCGTCAGAGGGTGCGCTTGCGCTTCAGCTGGGAAACAGAAACACGGCGCGTGAGGCAGAGCTTCTCTCAAAACTGCAACTTTTTTTTTCCCCTGAATAAGCGTCTATTATGTTTTCCTCAAGGAAAAAAAAAAGTTTTATACCGAAAATACTCCCATGTTCCCGCAGACGCTTCCTTCAAATGATAAACTTTCCCTCGTCCGGGTGATGATGAAAATTCGTCTTCAGATTAGCGTCTTCACCACTCATTTCCTCAGGCACTGCCACGGAACGGGACGGGACAGATCGCTCGGGCGACATGTCAGTAAAATTAATTATAGTTTTAAAAGAGCCATTCATGAGTTCAAAAAACGATCAGAGACTGAACTGGAAAAAACCCAATAACAGTGAAGAGGAGCGCTATAAAGATATGTAAGGAACAGGGTGGCTGGACAGTCCGGCTTTTGAATGCCCTGTCCGGCATCCGGCGCAGCATCAAGCTGGACGCATGTTGCCCTCCATTTTGAGGCACTCGGCTTGAAGAGCGGAGTTCTAAAATCTTTGCTGGGACACAATACAACGTAACGTATCTGGTCTAACAAATGATTGGCTAAGAGCGGTGTCAGATAAATATCTGCTATATCATTGGTTAAAAACAACAAGGCTCCATGTGCTGCTACGTCATATGTATGCCGGCTTCATTGACAGAAAGTTAGCATCATGCCAAAACGTTCAATTCATCTCATTATCTCTAGCCGCTTTATCCTGTTCTACAGGATCGCGAGCAAGCTGGAGCCTATCCCAGCTGACTACGGGCGAAAGGCGGGGTACACCCTGGACAAGTCGCCAGGTCATCGCAGGGCTGACACATAGACACAGACAACCATTCACACTCACATTCACACCTACGGTCAATTTAGAGTCACCAGTTAACCTAACCTGCATGTCTTTGGACTGTGGGGGAAACCGGAGCACCCGGAGGAAACCCACGCGGACACGGGGAGAACATGCAAACTCCGCACAGAAAGGCCCTCGCCGGCCATGGGGCTCGAACCCGTACCTTCTTGCTGTGAGGCGACAGCACTAACCACTACACCACCGTGCCGTCACATTCAATTCAGAATGGACGAAAGAGCATGAGTTTATGTCAAAAAGCAGTCAAGACTCATTCCATGGCTTCTGCAAACTTTGTCGATGTGATGATGTAAGCAGTAAGGGGAAAGCGGCCATTGAACGGCCTGCGGATACGCAGAAACATAAAAGCAATAAACGTGCAGCAGGTGCCCCCTCAATGAGGACATTTTTTCGTGAAGCTTCATCGCCCTTGGATAATAAAATAACTGCTGCTGAGCTGTGTAAGGTTTACCATGCTGTAAAGCATCACCAGTCGTACAGAAGTGTAGACTGAGGCGTGAAAGTGGACTGGGAGATTTTCAGTGACTCGCCCACAGCAAAAGGGATCACTTGTGGCCGATCAAAAGCCAAGGCATTGTGCGAGAACGTCCTCGAGCCCTATTCTGTACAGTTACATACCGACTACATAAAAGAAAACAACCTACCCTTCTCTGTGGCAACCGACCAAGGACGTGTTATCCTAATGGGCTTCCTGGGCAGCTGCCCAGGGCCTCGGAGGTAGCGAGATCGGAAAATATGAAACGATATTTTCAGAAGTTTTGATCATATTGATAACATGTTTGATGCATTTCGCCACCCGTAAGGAAGCCCACCTTGTCCCGTCGCATAAATTACCCGTCATTGTCAATATGATCACTGTCCACCATGTCTTCACATGCTACGCCAGCTTGAGTTCAATGATTTAATTAATGACTTCGCTTTCCAGAAAAGTAGGAAAGTGCCCTTGTAAGTTGACCCATGGCTGTCAAACTGAATGCGCAAAGCTGTGTGCCGCTGCTGTTTGGGACATTACGTGTGTGAAAGGATGAAATGTTTCACATAGCCTAAAATTTTGAGATTTATTTCTGAGAAGCAAGATAGTTTTCTTTGTCATCGCTCTTTGTTTTCACAAGTTAAATGTCACCTGGATTCCAAAATGAAAACAAACGGTTATATACCAAATGAATGTTCTTGTTCTGAATACTAAAGAAACTGTTGTAGGCCTAGGTTATGTTCTTGACATGTTGTTCATTGACTCACTCATTCAAAGGCTTCTTGAGGCTAAACTTTAGTTAACCAGACTTGTTAACCGTGATGTCTGATGGATTTTTTCACCATGCAATTGCCTATTTCACCATTGCTTTTTCTCGATTAAATACCGTATTTTCTGGACTATAGAGCGCACCTGTATATAAGCCGCATCCGCTCTATTTAAAAAAAAAAAAAAAAAAGATATACAAGCCGCACCGGGCTATAAGCCGCAGATATCTATGTCGATATTTACTGCATGTACAGAATGATTTTGTACTGTAAATGTACATGTATGTACCTGAACAGATTCTTTCCGAACAGTGCCTTTTAACACGGCAGCAACTTTGCTGATTAAAACGGAACAGAACCAAGAGAAAATAACCGGTATTTATTTACCTTCATTTCTCCTGTGTTTGAAACCACAAGTCACTTTAATCATCTTCGCTGGATTTGAAAATAATTACCAGTTAGTAATTTGTCGTGCGTGTTCTATCTGCTAAAGATCTGCTAATTCTTCTTTGCATTGATTTTTCGTCTATCTTATTTTTGATTCTACTTCCGGTTAGAGCGCCCCTAGCGGTGGAAGAAAAATCCACAGAATAGCCGCACCTTTGTATAAGCCGCATGGTTCAAAACCTAGGAAAAAAGTAGCGGCTTATAGTCCAGAAAATACGGTAGGTGTTGATGGATATAAAGTTTTATCATTCAATAGTATTTCTAATTGTGCCACTGTCATTATTTAAGTTTCTGTGTCTAGTTAAACAGGCACGTCTGAGGGGGTGAATTTGCTGAGCGCAGTTGACAACAGGCGGGGGTGGGGCCTCAGGGGGGTGTCTGCCCAGGGCCTCGGCAAGGGTCAACGCGGCCCTGCAACCGACGCCTCAAATAAAGGAATGACCAAGTGTTTTCCCATTGTGGTAAGGTATTTTCGCTTTGATGAAGGCATCCAACATGTCCTGTTGGATTTCTATAGTGACAGCAACGAAACGTCAGAGGCCATAACAAACCAGCTGCTGGCAAAGCTGAGATATCTGGCTTAGACGTGAAGAACATGTCTGCATATGCAGCAGACAATGCCAGTGTCAATTATGGCAAACATAACAGTGTGTATCAGAAGTTGAAACTGAGCCAAAAAGACCTGCAAACTGTTTGGCCCATATTCTGCATAACGCAACCAGATATGCAGCAACCAGATATGCAGCAAGCAGCCTTGATTTTGATGTGGAAAATGCTGTGCTGAAGGTTTACAGCCATTTCAGCATATCAGCAAGCAGAACAGCGCAATTGAAGGAATTCTGTGAGTTTGTGGAAGTGGAGGAATGCAACCTGCTGCAGCATGTTGTCACCAGGTGGTTGTCCCTGCTGCCATCCATTGACAGAATCCTGAAATATTGCAAGGCCCTGACCAGCTACTTCCAGAGTGTGGGTGAGAGGGAATGTGCCAGAATTGTGTCAAGATGTTTTGGAGAGGAAAGAAATGCATCAGAGACATATTTTCTGTTTCTCAGTCATGTTCTGAAGGTGTTCTCTGACACAATTGAAGCACTTGAGGCAAAATCCTTCAGCATTACATCTGTGTTTAAGGTAATGACTGAACTAAAACAAAAGCTAGAAATAAGGATGAAGGACAGGTTCTTTGGGTTTACTGTTAACAGCAAACTGAAGCAGCTGCCCCCTTGCCAGTCAAAAAAAATGTGAAGCACATTTTCTCTTTTTTTATGAAAGAGCAAAGAAATACATCACTGAAAGATATGACTTCTCTGACACAAGCTTTCATAGCAAAGTGGCCAAGCTTGGCCTCACAACTGCTGTGCCATTTGAAGACTACAGTGCTGCTGTCCAGGCCTGCAATCTGGACATTGATATGGATGGACTGTATGAGGAATATGCCATGGTGGAAGGTTCCTTCAGTTCACCAGAAATGGAAGGTTGCCACAGTGAGGAATGATATTTGAAACTGTTTTCCAAAGCAGATGTACCACTTGTGAATCTCAGGAAGGTCAGCGCCTATATTTTCTCCATCCCATGCAGCAATGCACACACAGAACGTGTATTTTCAATGATGACAACTGCATGGAGAAACGAGAGGAATCATCTGGATGTGGACAGTGTCAAGGCTGAGCTGCAAGTGTGTGTCAATTTCACTTATCCCTGCGCATAGGCCGTAAGGTGAACCTCGAAAAGTCCTTCCGAAAAGGGATCCCGCTCCGACCTCTCCGAACCGCACACGCTTCAGTTCATAAAAGAGTTGTGGTAAGATTACAACAAAACAGTTCGCGTCACAGAATCACGCTGATTTCTTAAAGCTCATTTAATGAAGAACTAGTATCTCCAAGGCGTATGTACATATTCGGCAGACGTAATAACACTTTGACTTGCAAGAGGTGCCACGGTTGAAACGTCATCAGACTGGACGAATCGGGTAGCTGGTAGCTACCAGCTGTGCTAGGTAAACAGAAGCAGCATGGCAGCCACCGGAGTAGCAGTGCTATCATCCAGCAGTACCAAAGAAGAAGAAAACTTGGCCGAAACTGTTGAAAAAAACTAAATCTTCGACACGTAAGACTTGTTATATGCACATATCTTCTGTGAAGCATGAAAAAAAACAGAATTTCACCAGCATACGGTGGAATACTTACCGAAACAGCCTTCGGCAGTGGCTGGAGTTGAGGATGAGTGCAGACACGTATCCAAACATTACAAACACTGTCTTGACTTGGATTTTGATAAAATTTCCGAAGACGCGGCTTTCCATCCCACATGTTACCAGAGGTTCATTGACAAGCGTGAAATTGAAAGAGCAAAAAGGCGTCTCATGCGAGAGAAAGAGCGGGGAGATGATAAACAAGACCCCCAGACCAGCAAGGCTATCCCTGCAACAGTGACTGGCACGACTCCGACAAGGAAACTTCGTTCCAGATCAAGCCTGCCCATCTCGAGCTCTGGCCCCGTCCTTCCTGCCATCTGTATAATATGCAAGAAAACCTGCAAATATGTCGTCAAGGCTGGCAGACGACAAAAAGAAGCTTTGTCAAAGACACAGACTTTAACCACAGGTAAGCTAAAAGGCATCTCACCCTCATCCCCCACTACACAGTAGGTAGTCTATGCAAATGCTTCCCATCCCCCAACGCGCGCACACACACACACACAGAGTAGTTGAATGACTATCTACACTGCTACTGACTGCACACAATCTCCTTGCATTTGTCTAATTTCTAATTTTTCACAGGGACGGGCAACAGGACATGCATCATTGACATTACCAAGGTGTCATCAGCTCTCGGAGCCAGTGTGTGTTCAGCCTTGATTGGGATACATACATTCACTGGTTGTGACTCCACAAGTGCCTTTTATGGCAAAGGCAAAAGGAAGACATTTGCTGTGGCATGTGAGAAAGATGTCTACCTGAAGGCTTTCAAAAATCTGGGGACTGACTTTAACTTGGACCACTCAACATTTGCATTACTTTGCAAATATGTATGCCATCTCTATGATCAGCCAGCTGCAGAAAATATCAATGAGGCTAGGTACAAGGCTTTCTGTATGGCATCGTCAGCCTTGCCAGAATTATCTATCCCCCCAACAAGTGATGCCCTCCACCAGCACTGCAAAAGGGCAAATTATCAGGCTGCAATCATGAGGTCATGTGTGAAACAAAACATTGGCGCTTCATCTCCCGCTGGATATGGTTGGCATCTGGAAAATGGAAATCTACAAGTGACATGGATGACAAGAAATCCAGCCCCTGACACTGTTCTGCATGTGATACACTGTGGTTGCAGAGGGAGTGCCTGTGAGACAAACAGATGCTCCTGTGTCTCTGCAGGACTCTGTTGTACAGACTTGTGCAGGTGTTCCAGCTGTTCGAACACAAAGGAAACAGAAGAGAAAGAAGACGATAACTGCCCTGACACTGACAGTGAGGAATAGCATGTCATGTGGTTTTTACCTCTATTCTATTCCATTGATATCATTATTCATTTTATTATGATGTTTATTTATATATATGTATACAAGTTTATGCCAGTCAATGTATACTTGTTATGATTGTTTTTATGTGTTGTATATAGTTGTGAGTGAATAAATGAACAAATGAATACCTGAATGTTCCTTATCATTGATAATTAGAATTATTTCCATTTATTGATCAAAATGACAAAATGAAAGGTCACTTGCATCATTGTTCTTTGTGCTATAAATAAAGCACTATTTAGAATCAATTTGGCCCACTTTAGAAGGATATTTTGGGAGATTCCTTTATGTTGGTTACATTTGACAACACCAGGTAGGCTGTCATTTTTCCAGTTTGTTGTCGTAAATCGACTACGCAATTGGTATAGCGCGGTCACGTGATAAAAACGGCAAGAAAACAAGAAAAGCATACATAAACTTCACATACTAAATCTTGCACTCAAACATAACAACACACTGCATCTTTTAGCTTCCACGGACGTTACAAGCCTTGTTCGACTAGCATCGAAATGCTAGGAAACAAACATCTTATTAATTGCCAGAAAACTGAACTAAACTATCAGATTTTGCCGTAATTTCAACTCATTATGTTCAAACACAAATACATAGGCTACTTACAGACATAAATCGTCCAGAGCTCAAGTGTGTAAAACAAACAACAATGCATGATAGCGTAGCGTTGTGAAGTCAGACTCAACAATTTAACAGGAAGTGGAACCCATACATCCGATAGTGCTGTTGCACATTAAGTCCACTAGGTGGCAGCATCCACCAGACCAACTGACCAAACTACATATAACCCAATACCCTTTACAGAAGGCAGAATACCATAGTAATTTATCGATATGCCGCATAATGTCCTCCTTTTTGGTGTTATGGAAATGGTCACCCTAGTAAGTAATGGGGGTAAAGTTGAGAAAATAAGGAGGTAATGGTGATGGGGGTCAGGAGAAACTTGTCTTGGGGCCAGTTTGATCGGATATGACGGTTTAACACACAAACCAAATCCACGCGATGTGAGGGGTAAGACGGCGGCCAGATGGCTTCACTCTGACGAGCCTATGAGCTCTCGGTCCGGGAGAGAAGATGCAAAGCCACCCACACAGAACACTGAATGGGCTACTGAACAACACAGAGTGATCAGGATGCTCTCTCTCTCTCTCTCTCTCTCAGGGAGCTGATGTCACCTGGTCACATGACCTGGGTTTTCCCCTAAAGTTTAGGAGAAAACCCAGCTCGCATGATTCAATTTAATTAGTTTAAATGAAAACAGTTTAATGAGTTATGTTTCAAAATCTGCAGCTATATAAGAGCCACACATCCACACAGACCTTCAGAGCGAGTAACAGCGAGTTTCCAGAGATTATCAGCAACTTGTCAGCAATTCATCAGCGAATCTCAGCAGTTTACTCTTCTCCTTCGTAGTAAGTCACCTTGTACTAACTGAGTGATTTGTATTTTTTAAAGTTTTAATAGTCTACTAACACAACACACACTAATCTCATAACTGTCTTTTGGGTCATTCCCTGCCAAATCAACAAGAGGTTATGCTCGACCATCTCAGATTTCAATGAAATTTGGAGGGCTCAGAGATACTATTAAAAGAAGTTAATCCACAAAACTTGAGCTTCCTATCAATAGTTTCAGAGATACAGGCATTTGAATTTTTCAATTTTTTTTGTTTTTTGCTCAAAACATACATAGTTCAAAGTGCAATATAATCTTTATTATGCAAGACAGAAACCTAAAATTTTGCACAGAGAGACTCAATGTCTTGTACTACAAGCGTCAACTTAGAATTTCAATGGTCATTGTATATTAGATGGTGATTTTAACAAGGAAATTAAAAAGACAAATTTGCATTTTTTGCATTTTTAACTCATTCTGGAAGCTTGCCTGTGGCAGTAATGCTTAAACTAAGAATGTTATTCAAATCTACACAGAAATATCTACCAATTTCAGTTTTACCAAGCCTCCAGTATTCCTAGTTTGTCTGTAATAGGGTTTTGAAATTCGCCGATTTCTAAAACATGCCATTTTCAGTAGCAAGAAATCCAATGTGGGATAGCAGTTAGGAACTTGTAAATTTTTTTCAGTAATCCCCAAGACCCATATTTTATATTTCCAAATTTTTGTTCTGTGTCTCTCGAGTATTTTTAAACTACAGGGGTTTAAAAAAATCCATTTTCACCAAATTCAAATTTTTGATATATTTTCATATAACTGACATTTGAGGGTTAATAAATGCTTCAATAAGGCTCAAGTAGGTTAGGAGACATGTTTCTTCCTCAATTTTAAATAAAATTTCAATTAATGCTTAGTATTAATTATTTGTAAATTGATTTTAATTTAAGACTGTGTAACATTAGCAATCAATGACCAGCTATTGTGTACCAGTCAACAGCCAGCCTTATCAATATCAACACAGCACAATAGGTGACCTTTGATACCAGAACAGGTGACTCGTATCTTATAGTTTTAGAGTCTGTAAACTGCATACTTGTTCAGATAACATTATATTGTTTGGATTATATTAAATACATTGTAATACAGAGCACTGAGAAAATTTACCAGTGTTATTAACTGAATGTGTTTCTTTGCAAGGATTGGATATTTTGAATAGTTGACTAGGGAATTTAATTGTAGTTGCTTTCAATTTGAGATCAGTATAAATGAGTTTGTTCTTAGACATCTAGAAATGGCTGAAATTCCTCCCTGTTCTATAGGAATTGGACTAAAGAAAGATTCTGACTGCCATAAACTAACATACAACAGAAATTGTAAGTTAAATACACTCTCAGTATAGTTTGGAGCAAATTTCATTAATTAATAAAATTTCATTTTAGAATGTAAAGTTTCTTCTACTCGTTGCAGCTTTGCTTTGCCATATGCAGCTTTCTGTTTGTGTCTATACTTGGCAATTTTCAGTGGAGAGCAACCAATTGACACAAGGCTTTTGTCAAGTGATTCAGCTACCTCACCAGTGTATGTTGGATCTACATCTACACACATGCTCTCTTGTTCTGATTCTGTAGAACCTGCTGAATCTGCTTGGCTTAAATGTTCTTTCACTCTCTGTGAACATTTAGAACACAATTTTTGTCCAGGTTTAATATTTTTATTTATCAGTTTTGAAAGTGAATCTGCTGTTTCAGGAAGAATTGAACGTAATTCTGTTTTAACTTTTTTCTTGTGCCTTTCATATGGATCACAACAACTTTTCTGTAGCGCTTCATATTTCATCAGAAACAGTTTCTCATGATGCAGACATACTGTGTCTGTGCTTGAAATGTTCAGTTCTCTGTTTAATTAATGAAATTTGCTCCAAACTATACTGAGAGAGTGTATTTAACTTACAGTTTCTGTTGTATGTTAGTTTATGGCAGTCAGAATCTTTCTTTAGTCCAATTCCTATAGAACTGGGAGGAAGTTCAGCCATTTCTAGATGTCTAAGAACAAACTAATTTATACTGATTTCAAATTGAAAGCAACTACAATTAAATTCCCTAATCAACTATTCAAAATATCCAATCCTTGCAAAGAAACACATTCAGTTAATAACATTGGTAAATTTTCCCAGTACTCTGTATTACAATGTATTTAATATAATCCAAGCAATATAATGTTATCTGAACAAGTATGCAGTTTACAGACTCTAAAACTATAAGATATGAGCCACCTGTTCTGGTATCGAAGGTCACCCATTGTGCTGTGTTGATATTGATAAGGCTGGCTGTTGACTGGTACACAATAGCTGGTCATTGATTGCTAATGTTACACAGTCTTAGATTAAAATCAATTTACAAATAGTTAATACTGAGCATTAATTGAAATTTTATTTAAAATTGAGGAAGAAGGGGCGGCATGGTGGTGTAGTGGTTAGCGCTGTCACCTAACAGCAAGAAGGTCCGGGTTCGAGCCCCGTGGCCGGCGAGGGCCTTTCTGTGTGGAGTTTGCATGTTCTGTCCGTGTGGGTTTCCTCCGGGTGCTCCGGTTTCCACCAAAGACATACAGGTTAGGTTAACTGGTGACTCTAAATTGACCGTAGGTGTGAGTGTGAATGGTTGTCTGTGTCTATGTGTTTGGTTATCCCACCGAAAAGGGGCATCAAGACGCAGTAGATCGTAATAACTCTTTGTGGTTCTTTATTCCTTTTCAATTCAAGTTTAGTTCCACGTTTTCTTTAGTGGTTTTCTCACTTTCATTAGCTGAATTCAAGTTCATTTCCACATTTCTTTAGTTGAATTCAAGGTTTAGTTCCACAATCTTTAGGTTATTAATCTATAAACACAAGAGGCCATGATGTAAGTGAAAGCCAAGTCCACGAAACATCAGAGTACACAAACATATATATAGCAATAGGCTAAAGATGAAAATATGTACCCAGAATTATAAATATTAGTTAAATGTAAATCACATTATACTACATGTCTATAATGTCAACATATTAATCAGTAAATGTACGTTTAACTGAATAAGGAAAAGGCCACAATACAACAGCCTTGCTCTTTAACTCTAGCCACACAAGTTTAGCATTGCAAATAAACCACATAGCATAGCAGAGTTAGCACAGCATAGCAGTTAGCAATGTAAATAAACAGCATAGCACAGTTAGCACAACATAGCAGTTAGCAATATAACACATAGCCATAACATTCAACATTGCATTAAACCATTTGTGTTACTAAACATCATAGCCATTAGCAGTAAGTTTAACACTATATTTACACACTACATTTACACAAGACAAGCCCACAAATACAGTAATACTTATCCGCACAACCAAGAGCACAAAGCCATAAATGCAATTATCAGTAAACTAATTCATTGTCAATGCAAACGTCGGATCAAATCAGATACCACGACTAGTGCCAAGCTTACAAACAGTGGATTTCACCCAGTGGACTAAAACAGTGGATTAAGGCCAAAAGTACAATTTAAACCGCAGCTTGAATGAATGAAGGAGAGATGACTTACCAGTGGTGTACTGCTGTCTCGATGGAACGCTATACTAAAACTTTGGATCTCGCGCTGGTTTAAAGCGCATGTGCAGCTCCAATTGGATGCCAAATCGGCAGCTTCAGATCTCATTGGCTCGCGTCACAACAGTTAAATTTGCCCTGCATACCAACCAGGGAAGACATCTCTCTCGCTCAGTTTCTTGCGTTGCGTTGTTTTCAATTTCATTTGCCGCGTGCAACCTAGTGAACGCCACCCACTATCTCGGCCACGCACCGTGAGCAAAACAAAACACTTCTCACTTGACCGAGTGATCACAGATCCAATGAGGTCACACACAAATATTACATTATACCACATATACAATTATTATTATTTTTTTTTTTGCGTTGCACCAAGTGCCCATGCACAGTTCAGTGTCCATAGTTACGTACATTCCATGGCAGGTGTGTGATTTCCCGCTTGGGTACGTGGAATGCAGCGAGTGCGTATGTTTATGTTAGTCTCTGTTCTTCGTGTTGTGCAATATAAGGGCATGGTGGCAGCATTCAGCGTACACCACCAGCCTGGCGCATGTGCAATGTACTGGGCATGGTGGCAGCATTCGGCGTACACCACCAGCCAGTTTTGACAATAACGACTTGACCCAAGGAAAGTGGATCAAGTGGTCACCAGAGGAGGATTTTTGTCTTCCGCTGGAAGAAGGACCACCAGCCTTCTTACATCCCTCCTGATGACTGCCGTGGGCAATGGAGAACTGCCCTTCTTGCGGCCACCTGCCTGGGAGGCTGGAATGCCAGCACAGGTTACAATCTCTGCATCCCGGACAATCCCTTTGTTGTCAGGGTAGACAGTCAGAATTTGGCCCAGATGAAACTGACCTCTTAAAGCATTTGGATCAGCTACCCAGACGAGGTCACCAACTTGAACATTCCTCTCCGACCGGTGCCACTTCTGTCGAATGAAGAGATTGCCTCCCACTTTGCCTCTTGCCTCCCACTTTGAGCGGCCTGGGGCTTGCGTGTAACTACCCAGCCAGGTGTCCACTGCTCTCTTCAGCCAGCCCACAGCCCCACGCAGACAAGTCAGGGAGCTGAATCTTTTGGGTTTTACCAGCTGCACGAGTGCCATGATTGTCAGGCCTGGCCACTTCTGGGACTGATCTCCAGTTGCTGTGACTGCTGAGAATGCCTTTCTTTGGAGTCCTCCGATCTCCTCGGTGACAGAGGAGATTATTTCCCTGGCAGTTTTAACAGGCCAATCTTCAAAGGGGAGTTTGAGAAATCTGGGGCCTTCCTGCCAGGCTGATCCTTCAGCAAGGTCCTCAGGGGGTGCTCCCCTTGTGATGAGGTCAGCAATGTTTTCTTTTCCTTCGACCCATCTCCAGCTGTCAACAGGTCCAGCCTTCTGTATTTCTCCTATCCGATTTGCAAGAAATGTCTGATAGCCATAGCTATCCTTCTGGATGGCCCCCAGTATTGTCTGGCTATTGACAAAATGGATCCACTTATTGACCTTGATGTGACAGTGCTTTTCAAAATAGGTCTTCAGACGGGTTGCAAACACAGCCCCACACAGCTCTGCCTTAATGACATCACCCTTTTGATCTAGTGGGGTGAGTTTGGCCTTTGATTCGACTAGCTTTACAATGACACCATCTTGCGCTGTCTTCCAGCGAAGGTAGAGAATGGCTCCGTAGGAAGTTTCGCTGCCATCGGAGAACGTTACTCCCATTGGATGGCCTATGGCTCCTTGGGGTGTAAGGCTCCTGTCAAATCTCACCTGGCCAAGTCTTACACACTGCTCAGAGTGTTATCTCAGCCTCCCGGAGATGCAGAGAGAGAGGCTCATCCCAGGTGTCTTTGGCAGGATGGTCTTTTCCAGCCTCCTGAAAGGACTCCTTCACAAGCATCACTCCTCTTTGCTTGACTGGTGAGGCCAGGCCAATAGGGTCGTAGAAGCCCGCAATCTGGCTCAGCAGCATTTGTCGGGTGAGAGGGTCAGGGATGTTTGCTCTGACCTCATTCTCTCATAGGTCCAGACCCGTCCTCATTTTCCCTCGCCGCTTTGAAAAATTCACCAATGTCAACAGGCGGAGTTTATCAGATTCTGGCTCATATCCTAGCCCAAGAGCCTTATTTTCTTTGTCCTGCATCTGATTTGGGAGTATCAGGGTCTTGGGCTCTGTTGACCTGTCATTACTGGTGCAGTCAAATTCCTCACTCCTCCCACTTTGACCGGTCAGGACCCAGGGTTTGAGCGAGAAACCTCCTGCCTTTAAGATAGTTTTGACTCCTCTGGTCATCCTAATTAAAGCGTGGAGGTCATCATGGGAGGTTAATATGTCATCAGCATAGCAGTCCTCTGTCAGAATGTGGCGTTCTGCGATCATGGATGCGAATTGGGGCAGGTTAGCAGTCTCCCTCATGGCGACCTGAGCAATGCACCTGGCAGGTTTGTCGCCAATGTTGACCCTAACAACAGCAAACTCACTGATTTCCTCCTTGGGGTCATCCCTCCAGAGGAATCGGTGGAGGTATACTTCCTTGTCCTTAAGCCACACCGAATTATACATTTTCTTGACATCGCCGAGGGCTGCATACAACCTGCTCCTGAATCTCAGGAGGACTCCTTGGATAGGGTTGAGAACATCAGGGCCTTTATAGAGCAGGTTGTTCAGACTAATCCCTTTGAACTCCTGGCTGCTGTTCCAGACTATTCTTACTGGCATGGAGCTGGAGTGAGGATTGGGTGCGACCAGGTGGCTGATATACCACACAGGCCCATTCCAATCTTCCATCTGCTTCCTGGTGAGCTTAATGGCTGCTCCTCTTGCCACCATGTCATGAATCTGCTCTCCATAAGCTGCTTTCCACAAAGTTTTTTTTGCCAGCCGCGCCTCAGTGTTCCAGAAGGTTGCTTCAACTGCTTGGCGGTTGTTTAGCAGAATTGCTGGGCTGGCCTTCCATGGATAAGCAGCATCCCAGTGTGGAGAATCACTGTGTTTGTCTGCCAGGACATATGAGAGACAGGCTTTTATTTTTTCCAAGTCCCTTTCTTCTCCAAGGGTCATCTCTTGGCCACCCGGGGGACATTTGCCACACTTGCAGCCCCCACATTTTGGGTTGCATGCTGCCCCAATACTGTCCCACTTGAACCATTCAAAAATTTCTTTATTTGTGGCACTGGTGTTACTGAGAGTTACGGTCCGTGTTGAGTCCTCATCCAGGCTTTTTATGCTTACACAGACCTCTCTGTAAAGCCTTGAGGAGGTCCTCATGGTTCGAGCAAAGTGGGTTTCAGACTGGTGTAGCGTCAGGTCAACAGACTCGAAGAGGTCAGGGTGGGTACCGCCAACCGTTTTGCCTAGCGGGCCATCCCAGAGGACGAGATCACCCTCCCTCTTGAATGGTTGTGGAACCAGATGGCCTTCTCTATGACTTATGAGGAGGTCGATGGTCTCAGGGCGGGCCAGCTCTGCCATAGCAACATCAGGAAATATTTTCTGGAGTTGTTGAGGGGTGACTGGGTGGCTGACCTCAGCGACGCTTTCCAGCCCGTAGCAAAGCAGCTTGTGTTCCACCACCGTTCCCTTGGTGGTCCTCACTCTCAGGCGGAAGGTATACCTCTTTGTTCTGACCTTCTTGGTCATTCCTCTGACACCATGAACTATCAGTCGAATGCTCTCACCATTCAGTCCGAGCCGCTGAGCGGCGCCATGGGTGATGTAATTTGTGTTGGAGGCGAGCTCTATCAAGGTGCCTATGAGCTGGCCTGAGTTGGTTGTGACCTCCAGCAGCATCATCACTACCGGATACTCCACTGGTCCATTTCCAGCAGCACAGGTTATGGCATAGGTCATATTTGAAAAGGCGTTTCTGAATTCCTGCCTCAATTCAGGAGCGACCTTTGCCAGGAGTTCTTCTTGCTGACTAGCGAGACCGAGGCCTTTGCTATTTGTCCTCCTCTTGGCACTTTCCAGAGGCATGACTCGGGGACAGAGTAGGTAGTGGTGAGGCTCATCAGATCGGCAGTCTGCTTTGGTGCAGATGAACTTTTTGTTGTTGCAAGCACTTTGCATGTGAGAGCCAAGACACTGACAGCACAGCCCGTGCGAGTTGAGATGACTTTTCTTTGTATGAAGATCCATCCCTCTAAACGAGGCACATGCAAAAAGTCTACCGGCATGGGTCTTTTCAGAGCAAGCTGTGCATGAGCCTGCCTGTAACTTTGACCCCCTTTGGCCTGAGGTGGCTTTGGAGAATGCCTTTTTGGCTGACTTGTCCACCGGTGATTTTGCTGAGGAGTTGCCTTCTCTGAGGCTGTCATCTAACTGGTCCAACTCCTCCAGCATAGCCTCCTGTTTCTGGAGGAACTTCAGTAGACAGTCAAAGTGGTTTTGCGGGCTGAATTCATTCAGTGGCTCTGCCTTATGCTCAATCCATTTTCCTTTTAACGAGCTGGGCAACTTTCTCTCCAATGACTGTGCAACGAGGCGGTTTTTTAATACGTCCTCTTCCCCCAAGATCACCAGATTGCTCAGGACCTGCTCCACGGCCTGGATTAACTCGATCGCTTTCCGGGGGTCATTTCCCTTCACAGGGGGTAGGCCTTCGATTTCCTCAGCAATCTTCAGGACGATCCTCGCTTTATTCCCAAAGCGGTTATCGAGGCGTCTGAACATCTCATCAGCCGTGGCACAACTAGACAAGACAAGGTCTCTTTTCACTCAGGCTTGCCAACAGGTGGAATCGAGTGACTGCAGCAGTCCTTAGTGGGTTGCCCAATAGCTCCAATTCTGCCCACTCAGCCTTCCACCGATAGTAATCGGTCATGTCTCCTGAGAAGACAGGTAGCCGTGTTCTCTCCAGATTGATTTGTGGTTTTAAGATGGTAGGCGGGCTAGGTGATGGTAAGGCTGCTGGGGTGGTGGGTTGGCTGAGTGTTTTCTGCACACCAGATCCGCTTGGTTCTCGCTTGGGTGTGCGGCTTGATATCTTCCAGCCAAGCTCCCAGTCCCGTGCTCTGTTCCTGAGCTTGAAGAGACGCTGCTTATGGTGGGTGACCTTGTCCGAGACGATGCGCTCCCATGCAAGCACCTTCTGCTCTAGCTCATGTATCATTTCAAGTAGGCCGTCACATAGGGCTTCATAATCATGCTCCAGCAGGTCTTGGATATTTGTGGCTTCCACCACTTTACATCTCTCTTCTGTGGCTTCAGCATAGAGCTCGATTTCTGGCTGAGCAAACTTGGTCCACAGGGTTTCTCTGGCCAGCTGGATGGTTTCAGTGTAGGCAGAAAGGTATTGCTCTGTTTTTGCTTTGACCCTCGCTGCCTCTCCTTCAGCACCATTCACCTCTGCTAAGGCCTCCAGGAGCTCTAGGCTGATGTCATGCACCTTGCCGAAGTCACCACTAAGTGCACGGATTTCTTCAATGAGTGCTCCTTTTTCTATAATGTCAATAGTGAGAGAGAGCTTGTTACTCCTTTTTGTCAATGCTGCGTGTGCAGAGGCCCACTTTCCCTTTAGGGCCACAATTTCGGTCGACTCCATTTTGCTATATGAAGAAGTGGAGCTTAACAGAGGGCTTTTCCTCTTCCTCTTCTTTTTAACAGGTCGACTAGATGGCTTGGTGGTTTACTTGGTGGTGCACCTTGGTTAATAACTGTTTGGTTATCCCACCGAAAGGGGGCATCAAGATGCAGTAGATCATAATAACTCTTTGTGGTTCTTTATTCCTTTTCAATTCAAGTTTAGTTCCATGTTTTCTTTAGTGGTTTCACACTTTCATTAGCTGAATTCAAGTTCATTTCCACATTTCTTTAGTTGAATTCAAGGTTTCGTTCCACAATCTTTAGGTTATTAACCTATAAACACAAGAGGCCATAAGGCCATGATGTAAGTGAAAGCCAAGTCCACTAAACAACAACATCAGAGTACACAAACATGTATAGCAATAGGCTAAAGATGAAAATATGTACCCAGAATTATAAATATTACAGTTAAATGTAAATCGCATTATACTACATGTCTGTAATGTCAACATATTAATCAGTAAATGCACATTTAACTGAATAAGGAACAACAACAACAGCCTCGCTCTTTAACTCTAGCCACACAAGTTTAGCATTGCAAATAAACCACATAGCATAGCAGAGTTAGCACAGCATAGCAGTTAGCAATGTAAATAAACAGCATAGCACAGTTAGCACAACATAGCAGTTAGCAACATAACACATAGCCATAACATTCAACATTGCATTAAACCATTTGTGTTACTAAACATCATAGCCATTAGCAGTAAGTTTAACACTATATTTACACACTACATTTACACAAGACAAGCCCACAAATAATACTTATCCACGCAACCAAGAGCACAAAGCCATAAATGCAATTATCAGTAAACTAATTCATTGTCAATGCAAACATCAGATCAAATCAGATACCGCGACCAGCGCCAAGCTTACAAACAGTGGATTTCACCCAGTGGACTAAAACAGTGGATTAAGGCCAAAAGTACAATTTAAAACTGCAGCTTGAATGAATGAAGGAGAGATGACTTACCAGTGGTGTACTGCTGTCTCGATGAAACGCAATACTAAAACTTTGGATCTCGCGCTGGTTTAAAGCGCATGAGCAGCTCCAATTGGATGCCAAATCGGCAGCTTCAGATCTCATTGGCTCACGTCACAACAGTTAAATTTGCCCTGCATACCAACCAGGTAAGACCTCTCTCTCGCTCATTTTCTTGCGTTGCGTTGTTTTCAATTTCATTTGCCGCTTGCAACCTAGTGAACTCCACCCACTATCTCGGCCACGCACCGTGAGCAAAACAAAACACTGTGTCAGCCCTGTGATGACCTGGCGACTTGTCCAGGGTGTACCCCGCCTTTCGCCCGTAGTCAGCTGGGATAGGCTCCAGCTTGCCTGTGACCCTGTAGGACAGGACAAAGCGGCTTAGACTGGTACGAAAATCCAGAATTGTGACACCCAAAGGCATTTTTGAGACAAATTCGGCAAACAGTCTTATTTTGTCAATTTGGGTGTGCCGAATTCAAATCTGCAATATGCCGAGCTCTATCTGACCTCTGTTGACCTCTAGAGGTCATTGAACTTTGGGCCTGTAAACGGCTCAGCTGAACCCAGTTTCTCAGCTTTCAAAGGAATGAAATGTACTAAAATGATGAATGAAGTTAGCAAATGGCCAGCAGCAATACGGCTTCTCTCCTGTGTGAATGCGCTGGTGTATTTGGAGAGCACTCTGATGAGTAAAACTCTTTCCACACTGTGAGCAGTGATACAGCTTCTCTCCTGTGTGAATGCGCTGGTGTTGTTGGAGATGACTCTGATGAGTAAAACTCTTTCCACACTGTGAGCAGTGATACGGCTTTTCTCCTGTGTGAATGTGCTGGTGTGTTTGGAGAGCACTCTGCTGAGTAAAACTCTTCCCACACTGTGAGCAGCGATATGGTTTCTCTCCTGAGTGAATGCGCTGGTGAGTTTGGAGATCACTCTGATGAGTAAAACACTTCCCACACTGTGAGCAGCGATATGGTTTCTCTCCTGAGTGAATGCACTGGTGTTGTTGGAGAGCACTCTGCTGAGTAAAACTCTTTCCACACTGTGAGCAGTGATACGGCTTCTCTCCTGTGTGAATGCGTTGGTGTAGTTGGAGAGCACTCTGCTGAGTAAAACTCATTCCACACAGTGAGCAGTGAAACGGCTTCTCTCCTGTGTGAATGCGCTGGTGTTGTTGGAGATGACTCTGACGAGTAAAACTCTTTCCACACTGTGAGCAGAGATATGGTTTCTCTCCTGTGTGAATGCGCTGGTGATGTTGGAGATGACTCTGACGAGTAAAACTATTTCCACACTGTGAGCAGTGATACAGCCTCTCTCCTCTGTGAATGCTCTGGTGTGTTTGGAGAGCACTCTGCTGAGTAAAACTCTTTCTACACTGTGAGCAGCGATATGGTTTCTCTGCTGTGTGAATGCACTGGTGTTTTTGGAGAGCACTCTGCTGAGTAAAACTCATTCCACACTGTGAGCAGTGATACGGCTTCTCTCCTGGGTGAATGCGCTGGTGTTGTTGGAGATGACTCTGAAGAGTAAAACTATTTCCACAGTATGAGCAGTGATACGGCTTCTCTCCTGTGTGAATGCGCTGGTGTGTTTGGAGAGCACTCTGGTGAGTAAAACTCTTCCCACACTCTGAGCAGCTATATGGTTTCTCTGCTGAGTGAATGAGCTGGTTTTGGTGGAGAGCACTCTGCTGAGTAAAACTCTTCCCACACTGTGAGCAGAGATATGGTTTCTCTCCTGAGTGAATGCGCTGGTGTTGTTGGAGAGCACTCTGGTGAGTAAAACTCCTTCCACACTGTGAGCAGTGAAACAGCTTCTCTCCTGTGTGAATGCGCTGGTGTTGTTGGAGATGACTCTGATGAGTAAAACTCTTTCCACACTGTGAGCAGTGATACGGCTTCTCTCCTGTGTGAATGCCCTGGTGTTGTTGGAGATGACTCTGATGAGTAAAACTCTTTCCACACTGTGAGCAGTGATACGGCTTCTCTCCTGTGTGAATGCGCTGGTGTTGTTGGAGATGACTCTGACGAGTAAAACTCTTTCCACCCTGAGCAGTGATACGGCTTTTCTCCTGTGTGAATGCACTGGTGAGTTTGGAGAGCACTCTGCTGAGTAAAACTCTTTCCACACTGTGAGCAGTGATACAGCTTCTCTCCTGTGTGAATGTGCTGGTGTTGTTGGAGATGACTCTGACAAGTAAAACTCTTCCCACACTGTGAGCAGCGATATGGTTTCTCTCCTGAGTGAATGCGCTGGTGAGTTTGGAGAGCACTCTGCTGAGTAAAACTCTTTCCACACTGTGAGCAGTGATACAGCTTCTCTCCTGTGTGAATGTGCTGGTGTTGTTGGAGATGACTCTGACAAGTAAAACTCTTCCCACACTGTGAGCAGCGATATGGTTTCTCTCCTGAGTGAATGCGCTGGTGTGTTTGGAGAGCACTCTGGTGAGTAAAACTCCTTCCACACTGTGAGCTGTGAAACGGCTTCTCTCCTGTGTGAATGCGCTGGTGTTGTTGGAGATGACTCTGATGAGTAAAACTCTTTCCACACTGTGAGCAGTGATACGGCTTCTCTCCTGTGTGAATGCCCTGGTGTTGTTGGAGATGACTCTGATGAGTAAAACTCTTTCCACACTGTGAGCAGTGATACGGCTTCTCTCCTGTGTGAATGCGCTGGTGTTGTTGGAGATGACTCTGACGAGTAAAACTCTTTCCACACTGAGCAGTGATACGGCTTTTCTCCTGTGTGAATGCGCTGGTGTGTTTGGAGAGCACTCTGCTGAGTAAAACAGTTTCCACACTGTGAGCAGCAATATGCTTTCTCTACTGTGTGAATGCACTGGTGAGTTTGGAGAGCACTCTGCTGAGTAAAACTCTTTCCACACTGTGAGCAGTGATACAGCTTCTCTCCTGTGTGAATGTGCTGGTGTTGTTGGAGATGACTCTGACAAGTAAAACTCTTCCCACACTGTGAGCAGCGATATGGTTTCTCTCCTGAGTGAATGCGCTGGTGAGTTTGGAGATCACTCTGGTGAGTAAAACACTTCGCACACTGTGAGCAGCGATATGGTTTCTCTCCTGTATGAATGGACCTGGTGTAGTTGCAGAGCACTCTGGTGAGTAAAACGCTTCCCACACTGTGAGCAGTGAAACGGCTTCTCTCCTGTATGACTGCTCTGCTGAGTAAAACTTCTTCCACACTATGAGCAGTGAAACGGCTTCGCTCCTGTATGAATGCCCTGGTGTAGTTGCACAGCACTCTGGTGAGTAAAACGCTTCCCACACTGTGAGCAGCGATACGGCTTCTCTCCTTTGTGAATGCGCTGGTGTGTTTGGAGAAGACTCTGCTGAGTAAAACTCTTTCCACACTGTGAGCACTGATATGGCTTCTCTCCTGAGTGAATGCGCTGGTTTTGTTGGAGAGCACTCTCCAGAGTAAAACTCTTCCCACACTGTGAGCAGTGATACGGCTTCTCTCCAGTGTGAATGCCCTGGTGTAGTTGGAGAGCACTCTGGTGAGTAAAACTCTTCCCACACTGTGAGCAGCGATACGGCTTCTCTCCTGTGTAAATGCGCTGGTGTGTTTGGAGATCACTCTGGTGAGTAAAACACTTCCCACACTGTGAGCAGCGATATGGTTTCTCTCATGTGTGAATGCGCTGGTGTGTTTGGAGATCACTCTGGTGAGTAAAACTGTTCCCACACTGTGGGCAGTGAAACGGCTTCACTCCTGAGTGAATGCGCTGGTATTGTTGGAGAGCACTCTGGTGAGTAAAACTCTTTCCACACTGTGAGCAGTGATACGGCTTCTCTCCTGTGTGAATGCCCTGGTGTAGTTGGAGAGCACTCTGGTGAGTAAAACTCTTCCCACACTGTGAGCAGCGATACGGCTTCTCTCCTGTGTAAATGCGCTGGTGTGTTTGGAGATCACTCTGGTGAGTAAAACACTTCCCACACTGTGAGCAGCGATATGGTTTCTCTGCTGTGTGAATGCTTTGGTGTTTTTGGAGAGCACTCTGGCAAGTAAAACTCCTTCCACACTGTGAGCAGTGAAACGGCTTCTCTCCTGTGTGAATGCACTGGTGTTGTTGGAGAGCACTCTGGTGAGTAAAACTCTTCCCACACTGTGAGCAGCGATACTGCTTCTCTCCTGTGTAAATGCGCTGGTGTTTTTGGAGATCACTCTGGTGAGTAAAACACTTCCCACACTGTGAGCAGCGATGTGGTTTCTCTCCTGTGTGAATGCGCTGGTGTGTTTGGAGAAGACTCTGCTGAGTAAAACTCTTTCCAAACTGTGAGCAGTGATATGTCTTCTCTCCTGAGTGAATGCGCTGGTGTTGTTGGAGAGCACTCCGGTGAGTAAAACTCTTTCCACACTGTGAGCAGTGATATGGTTTCTCTCCTGTGTGAATGCGCTGGTGCGTTTGGAGAGCACTCTGGTGAGTAAAACTTTTTCCACACTGTGAGCAGCGATATGGTTTCTCTCATGTGTGAATGCGCTGGTGTGTTTGGAGAGCACTCTGGTGAGTAAAACACTTCCCACATTGTGAGCAGTGATATGGTTTCTCTCCTGTGTGAATGCGCTGGTGCGTTTGGACAGCACTCTGGTGAGTAAAACTCTTTCCACACTGTGAGCAGTGACATGGTTTCTCTCCTGGGTGAATGCGCTGGTGTGTTTGGAGAGCACTCTGCTGAGTAAAACTCTTTCCACACTGTGAGCAGTGATACAGCTTCTCTCCTGTATGACTGCTCTGCTGAGTAAAACTTCTTCCACACTGTGAGCAGTGATACGGCTTCTCTCCTTTGTGAATGCGCTGGTGTGTTTGGAGACCACTCTGGTGAGTAAAACTCTTCCCACACTGTGAGCAGCGATATGGTTTCTCTGCTGTGTGAATGCTATGGTGTGTTTGGAGATCACTCTTGTGAGTAAAAGTCATTCCACACTGTGGGCAGTGAAACGGCTTCTCTCCTGTATGACTGCTCTGCTGAGTAAAACTCCTTCCACACTATGAGCAGTGAAACGGCTTCTCTCATATATGAATGCCCTGGTGTAGTTGGAGAGCACTCTGGTGAGTAAAACTCTTCCCACACTGTGAGCAGAGGTACGGCTTCTCTCCTGTGTGAATACCCTTGTGTAGTTGGAGAGCACTCTCCAGAGTAAAACTCTTCCCACACTGTGATCAGTGATATGGCTTCTCTCCTGTGTGAATGCTCTGGTCTGTTTGGAGAGCACTCTGCTGAGTAAAACTCTTTCCACACTGTGAGCAGTGATACGGCTTCTCTCCTGTGTGAATGCGCTGGTGTTGATGGAGAGGACTCTGACGAGTAAAACTCTTCCCACACTGTGAGCAGTGATACGGCTTCTCTCCTGTGTGAATGCGCTGGTGAGTTAGAAGATCATTCTGCTGAGTAAAACACTTCCCACACTGTGAGCAGCGATACGGCTTCTCTCCTGTGTGAATGCGCTGGTGTGTTTGGAGATCACTCTGGTGAGTAAAACACTTTCCACAGTGTGAGCAGTGATATGGTTTCTTTCTTGTGTGAATGCGCTGGTGTGTTTGGAGATCACTCTCAGGAGTAAAACACTTCCCACACTGTGAGCAGTGATACGGCTTCTGTCCTGTGTGAATGCGCTGGTGTTGTTGGAGATGACTCTGACGAGTAAAACTCTTCCCACACTGTGAGCAGTGATATGGCTTCTCTCCTGAGTGAATCTGCTGATGTTGTTGGAGAGCACTCTGGCGAGGAAAACTCCTTCCACACTGTGAGCAGTGATATGGCTTCTCTCCTGTGTGAATGCACTGGTGTTGTTGGAGAGCACTCTGACGAGTTAAAGTCTTTCCACACTGTGAGCAGTGATATGGCTTCTCTCCTGTCTGAATGCGTTAGTGTTGTTGGAGAGCACTCTGATGAGTAAAACTCTTCCCACACTGTGAGCAGTGATATGGCTTCTCTCCTGTGTGAATGTGCTGGTGTTGTTGGAGAGCACTCTGGCGAGTAAAACTCCTTCCACACTGTGAGAAGTGATACGGCTTCTCTCCTGTTTGAATGCTCTGGTGTTTTTGGAAAGCACTCTGACGAATAAAACTTTTTCCTCACTGTGGGCAGTGAAACGGCTTCTTACCTGTATGACTGCGTTGGTGTTTTTGGAGATGACTCTGCTGAGTAAAACTCTTCCCACACTGTGAGAAGTGAAACGGCTTCTCTCCTGTGTGAATGCGCTGGTGTGTTTGGAGAGCACTCTGGCGAGTAAAACTCCTTCCACACTGTGAGCAGCGATACGGCTTCTCTCCTGTGTGAATGCGCTGGTGTTGTTGGAGAGCAGTCTGACGAGTAAAACTCTTTCCACACAGTGAGCAGTGATACGGTTTCTCTCTTGTGTGAATGCGCTGGTGAGTTTGGAGATCACTCTGCTGAGTAAAACTCTTTCCACACTGTGAGCAGTGATATGGCATCTCTCCTGTGTGAATGCGCTGGTGTTGTAGGAGATGACTCTGACCAGTAAAACTCTTTCCACACTGTGAGCAGTGAAACGGCTTCTCTCCTGTATGAATGGATCTGATGTAGTTGCAGAGCACTCTGGTGAGTAAAACGCTTCCCACACTGTGAGCAGCGATACGGCTTCTCTCCTGTGTGAATGCGCTGGTGTTGTTGGAGATGACTCTGACTAGTAAAACTCTTCCCACACTGTGAGCAGTGATATGGCTTCTGTCCTGTGTGAATGTGCTGGTGTTGTTGTAGAGCACTCTGGCGAGTAAAACTCCTTCCACACTGTGAGCAGTGATATGGCTTCTCTCCTGTGTGAATGCACTGGTGTTGTTGGAGAGCACTCTGACGAGTAAAACTCTTTCCACACTGTGAGTAGTGATACAGCTTCTGTCCACTGTGAATGCTCTGGTGTGTTTGGAGGGCACTCTGCAGAGTAAAACTCTTTCCACACTGAGAGCAGTGATACGGATTCTCTCCTGTGTGAATGCGCTGGTGTTGTTGGAGAGGACTCTGACGAGTAAAACTCTTTCCACACTGTGAGCAGTGATATGGCTTCTCTCCTGTGTGAATGCGCTGGTGTGTTTGGAGATCACTCTCATGAGTAAAACACTTCCCACACTGTGAGCAGTGATACGGCTTCTCTCCTGTGTGAATGCGCTGGTGTTGTTGGAGATGACTCTGACTAGTAAAACTCTTCCCACACTGTGAGCAGTGATATGGCTTCTCTCCTGTGTGAATGTGCTGGTGTTGTTGTAGAGCACTCTGGCGAGTAAAACTCCTTCCACACTGTGAGCAGTGATATGGCTTCTCTCCTGTGTGAATGCACTGGTGTTGTTGGAGAGCACTCTGACGAGTAAAACTCTTTCCACACTGTGAGTAGTGATACAGCTTCTGTCCACTGTGAATGCTCTGGTGTGTTTGGAGGGCACTCTGCAGAGTAAAACTCTTTCCACACTGAGAGCAGTGATACGGATTCTCTCCTGTGTGAATGCGCTGGTGTTGTTGGAGAGGACTCTGACGAGTAAAACTCTTCCCACACTGTGAGCAGTGATACGGCTTCTCTCCTGTGTGAATGCGCTGGTGTTGTTTGAGAGCACTCTGGCGAGTAAAACTCCTTCCACACTGTGAGCAGTGATACGGCTTCTCTCCTGTGTGAATGCGCTGGTGTTGTTGGAGAGCAGTCTGACGAGTAAAACTCTTTCCACACAGTGAGCAGTGATACGGCTTCTCTCCTGTGTGAATGCGCTGGTGAGTTAGGAGATCACTCTGCTGAGTAAAACACTTCCCACACTGTGATCAGCGATATGGTTTCTCTGCTGAGTGAATAAGCTGGTGTTGTTGGAGAGGACTCTGACGAGTAAAACTCTTCCCACACTGTGAGCAGTGATGCGGCTTCTCTCCTGTGTGAATGCGCTGGTGTTGTTTCAGAGCACTCTGGCGAGTAAAACTCCTTCCACACTGTGAGCAGTGATACGGCTTCTCTCCTGTGTGAATGCGCTGGTGTTGTTGGAGAGCAGTCTGACGAGTAAAACTCTTTCCACACAGTGAGCAGTGATATGGCTTCTCTCCTGTGTGAATGCTCTGGTGTTGTTGGAGAGCACTCTGGTGAGTAAAACTCTTCCCACACTGTGATCAGCGATATGGTTTCTCTGCTGAGTGAATAAGCTGGTGTTGTTGGAGAGCACTCTGACGAGTAAAACTCTTTCCACACTGTGAGCAGTGATATGGCTTCTCTCCTGTGTGAATGCGTTAGTGTTGCTGGAGAGCACTCTGATGAGTAAAACACTTCCCACACTGTGAGCAGTGATACGGCTTCTCTCCTGTGTGAATGCGCTGGTGTTGTTGGAGATGACTCTGACTAGTAAAACTCTTCCCACACTGTGAGCAGTGATATGGCTTCTCGCCTGTGTGAATGTGCTGGTGTTGTTGGAGAGCACTCTGGCGAGTAAAACTCCTTCCACACTGTGAGCAGTGATATGGCTTCTCTCCTGTGTGAATGCACTGGTGTTGTTGGAGAGCACTCTGACGAGTAAAACTCTTTCCACACTGTGAGCAGTGATATGGCTTCTCTCCTGTGTGAATGCACTGGTGTTGTTGGAGGGCACTCTGCAGAGTAAAACTCTTTCCACACTGAGAGCAGTGATACGGATTCTCTCCTGTGTGAATGCGCTGGTGTTGTTGGAGAGGACTCTGACGAGTAAAACTCTTCCCACACTGTGAGCAGTGATACGGCTTCTCTCCTGTGTGAATGCGCTGGTGTTGTTTGAGAGCACTCTGGCGAGTAAAACTCTTTCCACACTGTGAGTAGTGATACAGCTTCTGTCCACTGTGAATGCTCTGGTGTGTTTGGAGGGCACTCTGCAGAGTAAAACTCTTTCCACACTGAGAGCAGTGATACGGATTCTCTCCTGTGTGAATGCGCTGGTGTTGTTGGAGAGGACTCTGACGAGTAAAACTCTTTCCACACTGTGAGCAGTGATATGGCTTCTCTCCTGTGTGAATGCGCTGGTGTGTTTGGAGATCACTCTCATGAGTAAAACACTTCCCACACTGTGAGCAGTGATACGGCTTCTCTCCTGTGTGAATGCGCTGGTGTTGTTGGAGATGACTCTGACTAGTAAAACTCTTCCCACACTGTGAGCAGTGATATGGCTTCTCTCCTGTGTGAATGTGCTGGTGTTGTTGTAGAGCACTCTGGCGAGTAAAACTCCTTCCACACTGTGAGCAGTGATATGGCTTCTCTCCTGTGTGAATGCACTGGTGTTGTTGGAGAGCACTCTGACGAGTAAAACTCTTTCCACACTGTGAGTAGTGATACAGCTTCTGTCCACTGTGAATGCTCTGGTGTGTTTGGAGGGCACTCTGCAGAGTAAAACTCTTTCCACACTGAGAGCAGTGATACGGATTCTCTCCTGTGTGAATGCGCTGGTGTTGTTGGAGAGGACTCTGACGAGTAAAACTCTTCCCACACTGTGAGCAGTGATACGGCTTCTCTCCTGTGTGAATGCGCTGGTGTTGTTTGAGAGCACTCTGGCGAGTAAAACTCCTTCCACACTGTGAGCAGTGATACGGCTTCTCTCCTGTGTGAATGCGCTGGTGTTGTTGGAGAGCAGTCTGACGAGTAAAACTCTTTCCACACAGTGAGCAGTGATACGGCTTCTCTCCTGTGTGAATGCGCTGGTGAGTTAGGAGATCACTCTGCTGAGTAAAACACTTCCCACACTGTGATCAGCGATATGGTTTCTCTGCTGAGTGAATAAGCTGGTGTTGTTGGAGAGGACTCTGACGAGTAAAACTCTTCCCACACTGTGAGCAGTGATGCGGCTTCTCTCCTGTGTGAATGCGCTGGTGTTGTTTCAGAGCACTCTGGCGAGTAAAACTCCTTCCACACTGTGAGCAGTGATACGGCTTCTCTCCTGTGTGAATGCGCTGGTGTTGTTGGAGAGCAGTCTGACGAGTAAAACTCTTTCCACACAGTGAGCAGTGATATGGCTTCTCTCCTGTGTGAATGCTCTGGTGTTGTTGGAGAGCACTCTGGTGAGTAAAACTCTTCCCACACTGTGATCAGCGATATGGTTTCTCTGCTGAGTGAATAAGCTGGTGTTGTTGGAGAGCACTCTGACGAGTAAAACTCTTTCCACACTGTGAGCAGTGATATGGCTTCTCTCCTGTGTGAATGCGTTAGTGTTGCTGGAGAGCACTCTGATGAGTAAAACACTTCCCACACTGTGAGCAGTGATACGGCTTCTCTCCTGTGTGAATGCGCTGGTGTTGTTGGAGATGACTCTGACTAGTAAAACTCTTCCCACACTGTGAGCAGTGATATGGCTTCTCTCCTGTGTGAATGTGCTGGTGTTGTTGGAGAGCACTCTGGCGAGTAAAACTCCTTCCACACTGTGAGCAGTGATATGGCTTCTCTCCTGTGTGAATGCACTGGTGTTGTTGGAGAGCACTCTGACGAGTAAAACTCTTTCCACACTGTGAGCAGTGATATGGCTTCTCTCCTGTGTGAATGCACTGGTGTTGTTGGAGGGCACTCTGCAGAGTAAAACTCTTTCCACACTGAGAGCAGTGATACGGATTCTCTCCTGTGTGAATGCGCTGGTGTTGTTGGAGAGGACTCTGACGAGTAAAACTCTTCCCACACTGTGAGCAGTGATACGGCTTCTCTCCTGTGTGAATGCGCTGGTGTTGTTTGAGAGCACTCTGGCGAGTAAAACTCCTTCCACACTGTGAGCAGTGATACGGCTTCTCTCCTGTGTGAATGCGCTGGTGTTGTTGGAGAGCAGTCTGACGAGTAAAACTCTTTCCACACAGTGAGCAGTGATACGGCTTCTCTCCTGTGTGAATGCGCTGGTGAGTTAGGAGATCACTCTGCTGAGTAAAACACTTCCCACACTGTGATCAGCGATATGGTTTCTCTGCTGAGTGAATAAGCTGGTGTTGTTGGAGAGGACTCTGACGAGTAAAACTCTTCCCACACTGTGAGCAGTGATACGGCTTCTCTCCTGTGTGAATGCGCTGGTGTTGTTTGAGAGCACTCTGGCGAGTAAAACTCCTTCCACACTGTGAGCAGTGATACGGCTTCTCTCCTGTGTGAATGCGCTGGGGTTGTTGGAGAGCAGCCTGACGAGTAAAACTCTTTCCACACAGGGAGCAGTGATATGGCTTCTCTCCTGTGTGAATGCTCTGGTGTTGTTGGAGAGCACTCTGGTGAGTAAAACTCTTCCCACACTGTGATCAGCGATATGGTTTCTCTGCTGAGTGAATAAGCTGGTGTTGTTGGAGAGCACTCTGACGAGTAAAACTCTTTCCACACTGTGAGCAGTGATATGGCTTCTCTCCTGTGTGAATGCGCTGGTGTGTTTGGAGATCACTCTCATGAGTAAAACACTTCCCACACTGTGAGCAGTGATACGGCTTCTCTCCTGTGTGAATGCGCTGGTTCTGTTGGAGATGACTCTGACTAGTAAAACTCTTCCCACACTGTGAGCAGTGATATGGCTTCTCTCCTGTGTGAATGTGCTGGTGTTGTTGGAGAGCACTCTGGCGAGTAAAACTCCTTCCACACTGTGAGCAGTGATATGGCTTCTCTCCTGTGTGAATGCACTGGTGTTGTTGGAGAGCACTCTGACGAGTAAAACTCTTCCCACACTGTGAGCAGTGATATGGCTTCTCTCCTGTGTGAATGTGCTGGTGTTGTTGGAGAGCACTCTGGCGAGTAAAACTCCTTCCACACTGTGAGCAGTGATACGGCTTCTCTCCTGTTTGAATGCTCTGGTGTTTTTGGAAAGCACACTGGCGAATAAAACTTTTTCCACACTGTGAGCAGTAAAACGGCTTCTCACCTGTATGACTGCGTTGGTGTTTTTGGAGATGACTCTGCTGAGTAAAACTCTTCCCACACTGTGAGAAGTGAAACGGCTTCTCTCCTGTGTGAATGCGCTGGTGTGTTTGGAGAGCACTCTGGCGAGTAAAACTCCTTCCACACTGTGAGCAGCGATATGGTTTCTCTCCTGTGTGAATGCGCTGGTGTTGTTGGAGATGACTCTGACGAGTAAAACTCTTTCCACACTGTGAGGAGTGATACAGCTTCTGTCCACTGTGAATGCTCTGGTGTGTTTGGAGAGCACTCTGGCGAGTAAAACTCCTTCCACACTGTGAGCAGCGATATGGTTTCTCTCCTGTGTGAATGCGCTGGTGTTGTTGGAGATGACTCTGCAGAGTAAAACTCTATCCACACTGTGAGCAGTGAAATGGCTTCTCTCCTGTGTGGATGCGCTGGTGTGTTTGGAGAGCACTCTGGTGTGTAAAACACTTTCCACAGTGTGAGCAGTGATACGGTTTCTCTCCTGTGTGAATGCGCTGGTGTTGTTGGAGATGACTCTGACGAGTAAAACTCTTTCCACACTGTGGGCAGTGAAACGGCTTCTCTCCTGTGTGAATGCGCAGGTGTTGTTGGAGATGACTCTGACGAGTAAAACTCTTTCCACACTGTGAGCAGAGATATGGTTTCTCTCCTGTGTGAATGCGCGGCTGATGTTGGAGATGACTCTGACGAGTAAATCTCTTTCCACACTGTGAGCAGTGATATGGCTTCTCTCCTGTGTGAATGCTCTGGTGTGTTTGGAGAGCACTCTGCTGAGTAAAACTCTTTCCACACTGTGAGCAGTGATACGGCTTCTCTCCTGTGTGAATGCGCTGGTGTTGTTGGAGAGCAGTCTGACGAGTAAAACTCTTTCCACACAGTGAGCAGTGATACGGTTTCTCTCTTGTGTGAATGCGCTGGTGAGTTTGGAGAGCACTCTGCTGAGTAAATCTCTTTCCACACTGTGAGCAGTGATATGGCTTCTCTCCTGTGTGAATGCGCTGGTGTTGTTTGAGAGCACTCTGGCGAGTAAAACTCCTTCCACACTGTGAGCAGTGATACGGCTTCTCTCCTGTGTGAATGCGCTGGTGTTGTTGGAGAGCAGTCTGACGAGTAAAACTCTTTCCACACAGTGAGCAGTGATACGGTTTCTCTATTGTGTGAATGCGCTGGTGAGTTTGGAGATCACTCTGCTGAGTAAAACTCTTTCCACACTGTGAGCAGTGATATGGCATCTCTCCTGTGTGAATGCGCTGGTGTTGTAGGAGATGACTCTGACCAGTAAATCTCTTTCCACACTGTGAGCAGTGAAACGGCTTCTCTCCTGTATGAATGGATCTGGTGTAGTTGCAGAGCACTCTGGTGAGTAAAACACTTCCCACACTGTGAGCAGCGATACGGCTTCTCTCCTGTGTGAATGCGCTGGTGTGTTTGGAGATCACTCTGGTGAGTAAAACACTTTCCACAGTGTGAGCAGTGATACGGTTTCTTTCTTGTGTGAATGCGCTGGTGTGTTTGGAGATCACTCTCATGAGTAAAACACTTCCCACACTGTGAGCAGTGATACGGCTTCTCTCCTGTGTGAATGCGCTGGTGTTGTTGGAGATGACTCTGACGAGTAAAACTCTTCCCACACTGTGAGCAGTGATATAGCTTCTCTCCTGTGTGAATGCTCTGGTGTTGTTGGAGAGCACTCTGGTGAGAAAACTCTTCCCACACTGTGATCAGCGATATGGTTTCTCTGCTGAGTGAATAAGCTGGTGTTGTTGGAGAGCACTCTGACGAGTAAAACTCTCTCCACACTGTGAGCAGTGATATGGCTTCTCTCCTGTGTGAATGCACTGGTGTTGTTGGAGAGCACTCTGACGAGTAAAACTCTTTCCACACTGTGAGCAGTGATATAGCTTCTCTCCTGTGTGAATGCTCTGGTGTTGTTGGAGAGCACTCTGGTGAGAAAACTCTTCCCACACTGTGATCAGCGATATGGTTTCTCTGCTGAGTGAATAAGCTGGTGTTGTTGGAGAGCACTCTGACGAGTAAAACTCTCTCCACACTGTGAGCAGTGATATGGCTTCTCTCCTGTGTGAATGCGCTGGTGTTGTTGGAGAGCACTCTGACGAGTAAAACTCTCTCCACACTGTGAGCAGTGATATGGCTTCTCTCCTGTGTGAATGTGCTGGTGTTGTTGGAGAGCACTCTGGCGAGTAAAACTCCTTCCACACTGTGAGCAGTGATACGGCTTCTCTCCTGTTTGAATGCTCTGGTGTTTTTGGAAAGCACTCTGGCGAATAAAACTTTTTCCACACTGTGAGCAGTGAAACGGCTTCTCACCTGTATGACTGCGTTGGTGTTTTTGGAGATGACTCTGCTGAGTAAAACTCTTCCCACACTGTGAGAAGTGAAACGGCTTCTCTCCTGTGTGAATGCGCTGGTGTGTTTGGAGAGCACTCTGGCGAGTAAAACTCCTTCCACACTGTGAGCAGCGATATGGTTTCTCTCCTGTGTGAATGCGCTGGTGTTGTTGGAGATGACTCTGACGAGTAAAACTCTTTCCACACTGTGAGTAGTGATACAGCTTCTGTCCACTGTGAATGCTCTGGTGTGTTTGGAGAGCACTCTGCAGAGTAAAACTCTTTCCACACTGTGGGCAGTGATGCGCCTTCTCTCCTGTGTGAATGCACTGGTGTGTTTGGAGAGCACTCTGGTGTGTAAAACACTTCCCACACTGAGCAGCGATATGGTTTCTCTCCTGTGTGAATGCTCTGGTGTTGATGGAGATGACTCTGACTAGTAAAACTCTTCGCACACTGTGAGCAGTGATACGGCTTCTCTCCTGTGTGAATGCGCTGATGATGTTGGAGATCACTCTCACGAGTAAAAGTCTTCCCACACTGTGAGCAGTGATGCGGCTTCTCTCCTGTGTGAATGCGCTGGTGTTGTTGGAGATGTCTCTGACGAGTAAAACTCTACCCACATTGTGAGCCGCGATATGGTTTCTCTACTGAGTCAATGCGCTGGTGTGTTTGGAGAGCACTCTGGTGAGTAAAACACTTCCCACGCTGTGAGCTGCGATATGGTTTCTCTCCTGTGTGAATGCTCTGGTGTGTTTGGAGAGGACTCTGCTGAGTAAAACTCTTTCCACACTGTGATCAGTGATACGGCTTCTCTCATGTGTGAATGGGCTGGTGTTGTTGGAGAGCACTCTGGCGTGTAAAACTCTTCCCACACTGTGAGCAGTGATACGGCTTCTCTCCTGTGTGAATGCACTGGTGTTGTTGGAGATGACTCTGACGAGTAAAACTCTTTCCACACTGTGAGCAGTGATACGGCTTCTCTCCTGTGTGAATGCGCTGGGGTTGTTGGAGAGCAGTCTGACGAGTAAAACTCTTTCCACACAGTGAGCAGTGATATGGCTTCTCTCCTGTGTGAATGCTCTGGTGTTGTTGGAGAGCACTCTGGTGAGTAAAACTCTTCCCACACTGTGATCAGCGATATGGTTTCTCTGCTGAGTGAATAAGCTGGTGTTGTTGGAGAGCACTCTGACGAGTAAAACTCTTTCCACACTGTGAGCAGTGATATGGCTTCTCTCCTGTGTGAATGCGCTGGTGTGTTTGGAGATCACTCTCATGAGTAAAACACTTCCCACACTGTGAGCAGTGATACGGCTTCTCTCCTGTGTGAATGCGCTGGTTCTGTTGGAGATGACTCTGACTAGTAAAATTCTTCCCACACTGTGAGCAGTGATATGGCTTCTCTCCTGTGTGAATGTGCTGGTGTTGTTGGAGAGCACTCTGGCGAGTAAAACTCCTTCCACACTGTGAGCAGTGATATGGCTTCTCTCCTGTGTGAATGCACTGGTGTTGTTGGAGAGCACTCTGACGAGTAAAACTCTTTCCACACTGTGAGCAGTGATATGGCTTCTCTCCTGTGTGAATGCGTTAGTGTTGCTGGAGAGCACTCTGATGAGTAAAACTCTTCCCACACTGTGAGCAGTGATATGGCTTCTCTCCTGTGTGAATGTGCTGGTGTTGTTGGAGAGCACTCTGGCGAGTAAAACTCCTTCCACACTGTGAGCAGTGATACGGCTTCTCTCCTGTTTGAATGCTCTGGTGTTTTTGGAAAGCACACTGGCGAATAAAACTTTTTCCACACTGTGAGCAGTAAAACGGCTTCTCACCTGTATGACTGCGTTGGTGTTTTTGGAGATGACTCTGCTGAGTAAAACTCTTCCCACACTGTGAGAAGTGAAACGGCTTCTCTCCTGTGTGAATGCGCTGGTGTGTTTGGAGAGCACTCTGGCGAGTAAAACTCCTTCCACACTGTGAGCAGCGATATGGTTTCTCTCCTGTGTGAATGCGCTGGTGTTGTTGGAGATGACTCTGACGAGTAAAACTCTTTCCACACTGTGAGGAGTGATACAGCTTCTGTCCACTGTGAATGCTCTGGTGTGTTTGGAGAGCACTCTGGCGAGTAAAACTCCTTCCACACTGTGAGCAGCGATATGGTTTCTCTCCTGTGTGAATGCGCTGGTGTTGTTGGAGATGACTCTGCAGAGTAAAACTCTATCCACACTGTGAGCAGTGAAATGGCTTCTCTCCTGTGTGGATGCGCTGGTGTGTTTGGAGAGCACTCTGGTGTGTAAAACACTTTCCACAGTGTGAGCAGTGATACGGTTTCTCTCCTGTGTGAATGCGCTGGTGTTGTTGGAGATGACTCTGACGAGTAAAACTCTTTCCACACTGTGGGCAGTGAAACGGCTTCTCTCCTGTGTGAATGCGCAGGTGTTGTTGGAGATGACTCTGACGAGTAAAACTCTTTCCACACTGTGAGCAGAGATATGGTTTCTCTCCTGTGTGAATGCGCGGCTGATGTTGGAGATGACTCTGACGAGTAAATCTCTTTCCACACTGTGAGCAGTGATACGGCTTCTCTCCTGTGTGAATGCGCTGGTGTTGTTGGAGAGCAGTCTGACGAGTAAAACTCTTTCCACACAGTGAGCAGTGATACGGTTTCTCTCTTGTGTGAATGCGCTGGTGAGTTTGGAGAGCACTCTGCTGAGTAAATCTCTTTCCACACTGTGAGCAGTGATATGGCTTCTCTCCTGTGTGAATGCGCTGGTGTTGTTTGAGAGCACTCTGGCGAGTAAAACTCCTTCCACACTGTGAGCAGTGATACGGCTTCTCTCCTGTGTGAATGCGCTGGTGTTGTTGGAGAGCAGTCTGACGAGTAAAACTCTTTCCACACAGTTAGCAGTGATACGGTTTCTCTATTGTGTGAATGCGCTGGTGAGTTTGGAGATCACTCTGCTGAGTAAAACTCTTTCCACACTGTGAGCAGTGATATGGCATCTCTCCTGTGTGAATGCGCTGGTGTTGTAGGAGATGACTCTGACCAGTAAATCTCTTTCCACACTGTGAGCAGTGAAACGGCTTCTCTCCTGTATGAATGGATCTGGTGTAGTTGCAGAGCACTCTGGTGAGTAAAACACTTCCCACACTGTGAGCAGCGATACGGCTTCTCTCCTGTGTGAATGCGCTGGTGTGTTTGGAGATCACTCTGGTGAGTAAAACACTTTCCACAGTGTGAGCAGTGATACGGTTTCTTTCTTGTGTGAATGCGCTGGTGTGTTTGGAGATCACTCTCATGAGTAAAACACTTCCCACACTGTGAGCAGTGATACGGCTTCTCTCCTGTGTGAATGCGCTGGTGTTGTTGGAGATGACTCTGACGAGTAAAACTCTTCCCACACTGTGAGCAGTGATATAGCTTCTCTCCTGTGTGAATGCTCTGGTGTTGTTGGAGAGCACTCTGGTGAGAAAACTCTTCCCACACTGTGATCAGCGATATGGTTTCTCTGCTGAGTGAATAAGCTGGTGTTGTTGGAGAGCACTCTGACGAGTAAAACTCTCTCCACACTGTGAGCAGTGATATGGCTTCTCTCCTGTGTGAATGCACTGGTGTTGTTGGAGAGCACTCTGACGAGTAAAACTCTTTCCACACTGTGAGCAGTGATATAGCTTCTCTCCTGTGTGAATGCTCTGGTGTTGTTGGAGAGCACTCTGGTGAGAAAACTCTTCCCACACTGTGATCAGCGATATGGTTTCTCTGCTGAGTGAATAAGCTGGTGTTGTTGGAGAGCACTCTGACGAGTAAAACTCTCTCCACACTGTGAGCAGTGATATGGCTTCTCTCCTGTGTGAATGCGCTGGTGTTGTTGGAGAGCACTCTGACGAGTAAAACTCTCTCCACACTGTGAGCAGTGATATGGCTTCTCTCCTGTGTGAATGTGCTGGTGTTGTTGGAGAGCACTCTGGCGAATAAAACTCCTTCCACACTGTGAGCAGTGATACGGCTTCTCTCCTGTTTGAATGCTCTGGTGTTTTTGGAAAGCACTCTGGCGAATAAAACTTTTTCCACACTGTGAGCAGTGAAACGGCTTCTCACCTGTATGACTGCGTTGGTGTTTTTGGAGATGACTCTGCTGAGTAAAACTCTTCCCACACTGTGAGAAGTGAAACGGCTTCTCTCCTGTGTGAATGCGCTGGTGTGTTTGGAGAGCACTCTGGCGAGTAAAACTCCTTCCACACTGTGAGCAGCGATATGGTTTCTCTCCTGTGTGAATGCGCTGGTGTTGTTGGAGATGACTCTGACGAGTAAAACTCTTTCCACACTGTGAGTAGTGATACAGCTTCTGTCCACTGTGAATGCTCTGGTGTGTTTGGAGAGCACTCTGCAGAGTAAAACTCTTTCCACACTGTGGGCAGTGATGCGCCTTCTCTCCTGTGTGAATGCACTGGTGTGTTTGGAGAGCACTCTGGTGTGTAAAACACTTCCCACACTGAGCAGCGATATGGTTTCTCTCCTGTGTGAATGCTCTGGTGTTGATGGAGATGACTCTGACTAGTAAAACTCTTCGCACACTGTGAGCAGTGATACGGCTTCTCTCCTGTGTGAATGCGCTGATGATGTTGGAGATCACTCTCACGAGTAAAAGTCTTCCCACACTGTGAGCAGTGATGCGGCTTCTCTCCTGTGTGAATGCGCTGGTGTTGTTGGAGATGTCTCTGACGAGTAAAACTCTACCCACATTGTGAGCCGCGATATGGTTTCTCTACTGAGTCAATGCGCTGGTGTGTTTGGAGAGCACTCTGGTGAGTAAAACACTTCCCACGCTGTGAGCTGCGATATGGTTTCTCTCCTGTGTGAATGCTCTGGTGTGTTTGGAGAGGACTCTGCTGAGTAAAACTCTTTCCACACTGTGATCAGTGATACGGCTTCTCTCATGTGTGAATGGGCTGGTGTTGTTGGAGAGCACTCTGGCGTGTAAAACTCTTCCCACACTGTGAGCAGTGATACGGCTTCTCTCCTGTGTGAATGCACTGGTGTTGTTGGAGATGACTCTGACGAGTAAAACTCTTTCCACACTGTGAGCAGTGATACGGCTTCTCTCCTGTGTGAATGCCCTGGTGTTGTTGGAGATGTCTCTGATGAGTAAAACTCTTCCCACATTGTGAGCAGTGATACGGATTCTCTCCTGTGTGACTGTGCTGGTGTTGTTGGAGATGACTCTGATGAGTAAACTTCTTCCCACACTGTGAGCAGTGTTACGGCTTCTTTCCTGTGTGATTGCTGTGGTGTGTTTGGAGAGCACTCTGCAGAGTAAAACTCTTCCCACTCTGTGAGCAGCGATATGGTTTCTCTCCTGTGTGAATGCTCTGATGTTGTTGGAGATGAATCTGACGAGTAAAACTCTTTCCGCACCGTGAGCAGTGACACGGCTTCTCTCCTGTATGCCTGCGTTGGTGTTTTTGGAGATGACTCTGCTGAGTAAAACTCTTTCCACACTGTGAGCAGTGAAACGGCTTCTCTCCTGTGTGAATGCGCTGGTGTTGTTGGAGATGACTCTGACGAGTTAAACTCTTTCCACACTGTGAGCAGTGATACGGCTTCTCTCCTGTCTGAATGCGCTCATGTGTTTGGAGAGCACTCTGGCGAGTAAAACTCTTCCCACACTGTGAGCAGCGATATGGTTTCTCTCCTGAGTGAATGCGCTGGTGTTGCTGGAGAACACTCTGGTGAGTAAAACTCCTTCCACACTGTGAGCAGTGAAACGGCTTCTCTCCTGTGCAAATACGCTGGTGTGTTTGGAGAGGACTCTGGCGAGTGAAACTCTTCCCTCACTGTGAGCAGCGATATGGTTTCTCTCCTGAGTGAATGCTCTGGTGTTGTTTGAGAGCACTCAGGCGAATAAAACTCCTTCCACACTGTGAGCAGTGAAACGGTTTCTCTCCTGTGTGAATGCGCTGGTGTTGTTGGAGATGACTCTAACAATTCAAACTCTTTCCGCACTGTGAGCAGTTATGCCGCTTCTCTCCTGTGTGAATGCGCTGGTGTTGTTGGAGATGACTCTGACGAGTAAAACTCTGCCCACTCTGTGAGCAGCGACATGGTTTCTCTACTGAGTGATTGCGCTGGTGTGTTTGGAGAGCACTCTGGTGAGTAAAACACTTCCCACACTGTGAGCAGCGAAATGGCTTCTCTCCTGTGTGAACGCGCTGGTGTTGTTGGAGATGACTCTGACGAGTAAAAATCTTTCCACACTGTGAGCAGTGATACGGCTTCTCTCCTGTGTGAATGCGCTCGTGTGTTTGGAGAGCACTCTGGTGAGTAAAACTCTTCCCACACTATGATCAACGATATGGTTTCTCTGCTGAGTGAATGAGCTGGTGTTGTTGGAGAGCACTCTGACGAGTAAAACTCCTTCCACACTGTGAGCAGTGATACAGCTTCTCTCCTGTGTGAATGCGCTGGTGTGTTTGGAGAGCACTCTCGTGAGTAAAACTCTTTCCACACTGTGAGCAGCGATATGGTTTCTCTCCTGTGTGAATGCGCTGGTGTGTTTGGAGAAGACTTTGGTGAGTAAAACACTTCCCACACTGTGAGCAGCGAAATGGCTTCTCTCCTGTGTGAATGCGTTGGTGTTGTTGGAGATGACTCTGACGAGTAAAACTCTTCCTACACTGTGAGCAGTGACACAGCTTCTCTCCTGTGTGAATGCGCTGATGATGTTGGAGATCACTCTGCTGAGTAAAACTCTTCCCACTCTGTGAGCAGTGATATGGTTTCTCTCTTGTGTGAATGCGCTGGTGTTGTTGCAGATGACTCCGACGAGTAAAACTCTTCCCACGTTCTGAGCAGTGACACGGCTTCTCTCCTGTATGCCTGCGTTGGTGTTTTTGGAGATGACTCTGCTGAGTAAAACTATTCCCACACTGTGAGCAGTGAAACGGCTTCTCTCTGGTGTGAATGCGCTGGTGTTGTTGGAGATGACTCTTATGAGTAAAACTCCTTCCACACTGTGAGCAGTGATACGGCTTCTCTCCTGTGTGAATGCGCTGGTGTTGTTGGAGAGCACTCTGACGAGTAAAACTCTTTCCGAACTGTGAGCAGTGATACAGCTTCTCTCCCGTATGCCTGCGTTGGTGTTTTTGGATATGACTCTGCTGAGTAAAACTCTTTCCACACTGTGAGCAGTGAAATGGCTTCTTTCCTGTGTGAATGCGCTGGTGTTGTTGGAGATGACTCTGACGAGTAAAACCGTTATACATGCATATAGAAATAATTAAGGTGGGTGGAGCACAGAAGCACGGCAGGTCAGAACTGAGCTCGCAAAATCCCTTTTATTTTAGCTTTTAAGCTTTACATTTATTCTCCCCCCACGCATGCACACAAAGACACACACACACAAGTGTTCAGGTTGGGGGAGAGGCCCCTTCCTCTGCTCTCCCTCTCCTCTAATGGGGTGCAGTCACTGGGGAAGACACACAAACACAGGTTAATTCCCGTAAGGTGCAGTGATTCTGCCACTTACCTTCCCTGACGCCGCCCTCCATTCACAGACCAACGCTTGACCACGTGCCTGCTGCCACATACCCCCACCGCCCGAATCAGCCGGGGGAGCCGTCCATCCTGCAGCTGACTCCCCACCCCCTTGACGGGAGAGGAAATCCGCCACGACCATCTGCGCCCCCGGTCTGTGGACCACCTCGAACTTAAATGGCTGGAGTGCCAGATGCCAACGGGTGATCCGCGCATTGGCATCCTTCAGGAGTTGGAGCCACTGCATGGGGCGCATGGTCTGGCCAGAGGGTGAAAGGACACGCCAGCAGGTAGTAGCGGGGGACGAGGACCACCCACTTGATGGTGGGGCATTTCTTTTCTATGGTGCTGTACCTGCCCTCGCGCACTGACAGCTTCCGGCTGATGTACAGCACTGGACAGTCTTCCCCCTCCACCTCCTGGGACAGAACAGCCCCCAGCCCTCTGTCCGACGCATCTGTCTGCAAAACAAAGGGGAGAGAAAAGTCAGGGGAGTGTAACAGTGGCCCCCCACACAATGCAGCCTTTACCTTAGAGAAAGCCTGCTGGCATTGCTCCGTCCACTGGACCAGATCTGGTGCCCCCTTTTTAGTTAGATCAGTCAGTGTGCTGGTGTATGCTGACTCACCAAGCCCATGAGATTTTACACTTGCATATGTGATTTTCATGTATAAAAGCACCATAAAAACATCAGGGGTCATCGGGCTTGGGTTCCACACACCCCTCTAGAGTCTTAAATTTCAGATTTTTTTTTTTTTTGAAATGATTTTTTTCTCCACGGCGCATGTGCTGTCAAGGCTTGGGCTTTCGAGGCCAGGGCTCTCGAGGCGAGAGCTGACAAGGCCTTTGAAATAGTGGTGCAAGTGGACAGAGAACCTACAAAAACCATCAGAAAGGGTTCTACACACCCCTGCACAGTGTTAGCCAACAAAGAATATGAATATGATTTATGAATATGATTTTTTTTTCAGATAATCAAAATTTTTTCCCCAGCGCATGCTACCGATGCAAGTACCAATACTGAGAAGTCCAAGTGTCCAATTGGTCAAAGTGGCCAGAAAAAAGTGGTTCATGTTGACAGAAAACTCACAAAAAACATCATTGTCATTAAATAAATCCCAGCTCACACAAGTCGGGACGTTCAGCATACTTGCTGACCAAGTATGTACAGTGTCAGCCCAAAAATAATAAGATTTTTTTTTTTTTTACATTGTCATTTAATAAATCTAAGATCACTCAAGTTGGGAAGGTCAGCATACTTGCTGACCATACCAGGGAGAAGCTGAAGTGGCCCTGCATTACCTGCTGTGACCATCAGATGGCAATAAATCTAAGTTCACTTAAGTCGGGAAGGTCAGCACCATTGCTGACCATTCCAGGGACGAAGCTGAGGTGGGCCTGCATTACCTGCTCTGACCACCAGATGGCAATAATGGGATATATTGGCCTCCAGTGAGGTTTTGCAGGCAGACTCGTGTACCAGAGAGCCCAAAACAAAGGAAGGGCCATTAAGAAGGACAAAGAGCTGTGGGGGGTTGGGTTGCAGCCTGGGTTAGGAAGTTGGGTTGCAGTTCCATGGCCTGATTAGATAAAAAATGTTGAAAAATGGAATTAAAAGATAAATCTATCCCAAAGCATCCAAACTTGGTATATGAATATTGGCCAGTATACAGGTGCTACTCAGTGGGTCCAAGTTTGGGATGCTTTCAGCAAAGTTTTGGCCACAACTGTGACTGTCTCTCTTGGCAGAGAACAGCAAACTTATGGTTAGTTCCGTGTAATCTAATGTCTTTTTATTTTCTGTATTTCCTGGTAGTCCTCTCTCTCTCAATCCTCTCTCTCTCTCTCTCTTTCTCTTTGATGATGATTTATCCTGACTTTTTTTACCATGGGCAGAAAAATGTCAAAGTCCCACAGTTCAGAAAAATGGCAAAGTCCCACAGTTCAGAAAAATGACAATGTCCCACTGCTCAGTTTTACCATGGGCATCAGGCGGAAAAATGACAAAATCCCACAGCTCAGAAAAATGGCAGAGTCCCACAGTTCAGAAAAATGACAAATTCCCACAGTTCAGAAAAATGACAATGTCCCACTGCTCAGTTTTACCATGGGCATCAGGCGGAAAAATGACAAAATCCCACAGTTCAGAAAAATGGCAAAGTCCCACTGCTCAATCAAACAAACCTTCTTTACTGAGCTAGGACAATAATTGTAGATCTGACCGTGGAAACAACAGTGGCGATGATAGTGATACGCGGTCACGTGGTTCCTCAGCCGCAAAAAGAAAAACAAAACAAAAACACGAGTCAGCATTTCAAATTTAAGTAACTTCATTACCAGCATGAGCAGAGATCAATTTTCAGATCTTTTTTTTGAGAATATCTAGAAGCAATTACACTGTACGGCCACACGATGTCATTAAAGTACCAACAAGCTTTTCCTGCCCTTGCACTTTGCCCTGACTGAGCAATTCTCTTCATGCTCTCGTCTCTGTGAAGGCCACTGGTAAATTGGTGAGGACAAGCCTACAACGTTTGAATAAATCCATTTGATTAAATCAGAATAGGAAATAAAGCCTCAAGGTCCGGAATACTAAAAATGAATACTGTTTCAATAGAACCTGGAGTTCGACTGGAGTTTTGTGTACAGAGTATCACAGTCATCGTCAACACAACTTCTCTGGAGTTTGCTTTCACATTTGCCAAAATGCCCGAAGCAAACAAGATCCATTCATTTGTTTCTGTTCTTTTGAAACTGAGCTTTTCATCAGCCTTAAAAGACTGAAGAGAAATCACTATTTATAATAGATTTTCTAAATTATTTCATTGCGTTGCGTATTGCGGGTGCACATAATTTGGTAGGTTAAGCCAGCTTGTGCAAAACGAGTTTTGGCACAAAACAATATATATGCAGTATATAAAAAGCAAGCGCTGTTGGAGATGTTGCTTGACGGCTCACTCAGCAGAAAAGCACTTCAGGGTACCCTTCGATAGCTCAGTTGGAAGAGCGGAGGACTGTAGTTGCTTGCGATGGCCATCCTTAGGTTGCTGGTTCGAATCCGGCTCGAAGGAAGAGTTTGTTCTGCCAGAGAGTCTGATGCTATTTTAGTAATAATGATGGGGAGGTTGGGGTTAAAAAAAACCCCACACACCCCAAGCCAAGACTTTTCCCTGACCGGGAATCTAACCCAGGCCGCGGCGGTGAGAGCGCCGAATCCTAGCCACTAGACCACCAGGGAGTGAACAGAGGCAAACGGGAATGCCCACTAGACCTCTGAGGACCAGCTCTGGCTGGGTGTAATACCTTTGAGGCGCCATGTACTGTCTGGGCAAAGTACCTCTGCGGTCCTCGAGTGGCTTGGGGCGGTACCTTTGTGAGCCTGTCATCACGTCTGTGTCCGGTACCTTACAAGCTTCTCGTGGCCGGGGGCAGTTCCTCCGAGGCCCTCCGGTGGATGTCCCTCTGGTGCTTCTCAAGGCTGAGTGCAGTACTTTTGGCTGGGCACAGTACCTTTGGGGCATCTGCAAAAATAAGGCAAATTTTAACTTACATCTTCACAAATTATTCTCTGGGATAGGATTCTGTCGTTTTTACAAGTTTGACTGACCTTGACATCTCGCCCAATGTTATTGCAGTTTTTCTGGCAGGTTGCTCCTTTTGATGCCAGCTTATTGTGCTGATACTACAAGGAGCAAACAAATGTGAATTTAGTGATATTCATTCACCAAGGCACGTAACTCTTGCTAAGTTGCATAACAGTTTACTACTGACTGTATGTCCTCATCTCACCCTCAAATTTGACCTTCATTTACTCAAATTCACTCTTGACTGTATGTCTGTAGCTAACGCTCAAAGAACCCAACTGGAACATTGTCATCAGGTTTTCCAAAGTTTTCTTGCATTGCAGTAGTAAGGGGTACTTTAATACAACCAAAAGGGAACGTTCTCCAAAAGCTCTCCCGAGGTTCCCACTTTACAAACGTTAGGAGAAAGTTAGGAGAAAGATCCATCAACCAAAACATGCAAACAAAAACTGCCGTTATACATGCATCTAGAAATAGTTAAGGTGGGTGGAGCACAGAAGCACGGCAGGCCAGAAATGAGCTCGGAAAAAAACCTTTTATTTTAGCTTTTAAGCTTTACATTTATTCTCCCACACACGCACGCACACACACACAGACACACACACAAGTGTTCAGGTTGGGGGAGAGCCCCCTTCCTCTGCTCTCCCTCTCCTCTTATGGGGCGCGGTCACTGGGGAAGACACACAAACACAGGTTAATTCCCGTCAGGTGCAGTGATTCTGCCACTTACCTTCCCTGACTCCGACCTCCATTCACAGACCGACGCTTGACCACGCCCCTGCTGCCACATACCCCCACCGCCCGACTCAGGCCAGGGAGCCATCCGTCCTGCAGCTGACTCCCCACCCCCTTGACGGGAGAGGAAATCCGCCACGACCATCTGCGCCCCCCCGGCCTGTGGACCACCTCGAACTTAAATGGCTGGAGTGCCAGATGCCAACGGGTGATCCGCGCATTGGCATCCTTCATGAGTTGGAGCCACTGCATGGGGCGCATGGTCTGGCCAGAGGGTGAAAGGGCACCCCAGCAGGTAGTTGCGGGGGGCGAGGACCACCCACTTGATGGCGGGGCATTCCTTTTCTATGGTGCTGTACCTGCCCTCGCGCACCGACAGCTTCCGGCTGATGTACAGCACTGGACAGTCCTCCCCCTCCACCTCCTGGGACAGAACAGCCCCCAGCCCTCTGTCCGACGCATCCGTCTGCAAAACAAAGGGGAGAGAAAAGTCAGGGGAGTGTTACAGTGGCCCCCCACACAATGCAGCCTTTACCTTAGAGAAAGCCTGCTGGCATTGCTCCGTCCACTGTACCGGATCTGGTGCCCCCTTTTTAGTTAGATCAGTCACTGTGCTGGTGTATGCTGACTCACCAAGCCCATGAGATTTTACACTTGCATATGTGATTTTCATGTATAAAAGCACCATAAAAACATCAGGGGTCGTCGGGCTTGGGTTCCACACACCCCTCTAGAGTCTTAAATTTCAGATTTTTTTTTTCGGAAATTTTTTTTTCTCCGCGGCGCATGTGCTGTCAAGGCTCGGGCTCTCGAGGCCAGGGCTCTCGAGGCCAGAGCTGACAAGGCCTTTGAAATAGTGGTGCAAGTGGACAGAGAACCAACAAAAACCATCAGAAAGGGTTCTACACACCCCTGCACAGTGTTAGCCAACAAAGAATATGAATATGATTTATGAATATGATTTTTTTTTTCAGATCATCAAAATTTTTTCCCCAGCGCATGCTACCGATGCAAGTACCAATACTGAGAAGTCCAAGTGTCCAATTGGTCAAAGTGGCCAGAAAAAAAAGTGGTTCATGTTGACAGAAAACTCACAAAAAACATCATTGTCATTAAATAAATCCCAGCTCACACAAGTCGGGACGTTCAGCATACTTGCTGACCAAGTATGTACAGTGTCAGCCCAAAAATAATAAGATTTTTTTTTTTTTTACATTGTCATTTAATAAATCTAAGATCACTCAAGTTGGGAAGGTCAGCATACTTGCTGACCATACCAGGGAGAAGCTGAAGTGGCGCTGCATTACCTGCTGTGACCATGAGATGGCAATAAATCTAAGTTCACTTAAGTCGGGAAGGTCAGCACCATTGCTGACCATTCCAGGGACGAAGCTGAGGTGGGCCTGCATTACCTGCTCTAGCCACCAGATGGCAATAATGGGACATATTGGCCTCCAGTGAGGTTTTGCAGGCAGACTCGTGTACCAGAGAGCCCAAAACAAAGGAAGGGCCATTAAGAAGGACAAAGAGCTGTGGGGGGTTGGGTTGCAGCCTGTGTTAGGAAGTTGGGTTGCAGTTCCATGGCCTGATTAGATAAAAAATGTTGAAAAATGGAATTAAAAGATAAATCTATCCCAAAGCATCCAAACTTGGTATATGAATATTGGCCAGTATACAGGTGCTACTCAGTGGGTCCAAGTTTGGGATGCTTTCAGCAAAGTTTTGGCCACAACTGTGACTGTCTCTCTTGGCAGAGAACAGCAAACTTATGGTTAGTTCTGTGAAATCTAATGTCTTTTTATTTTCTGTATTTCCTGGTAGTCCTCTCTCTCTCAATCCTCTCTCTCTCTCTCTCTCTCTCTCTCTCTCTCTCTCTCTCTTTGATGATGATTTAGTCCTGACTTTTTTTACCATGGGCAGAAAAATGGCAAAGTCCCACAGTTCAGAAAAATGGCAAAGTCCCACAGTTCAGAAAAATGACAATGTCCCACTGCTCAGTTTTACCATGGGCATCAGGCGGAAAAATGACAAAATCCCACAGTTCAGAAAAATGGCAAAGTCCCACAGTTCAGAAAAATGGCAAAGTCCCACAGTTCAGAAAAATGACAATGTCCCACTGCTCAGTTTTACCATGGGCATCAGGCGGAAAAATGACAAAATCCCACAGCTCAGAAAAATGGCAGAGTCCCACAGTTCAGAAAAATGACAAATTCCCACAGTTCAGAAAAATGACAATGTCCCACTGCTCAGTTTTACCATGGGCATCAGGCGGAAAAATGACAAAATCCCACAGTTCAGAAAAATGGCAAAGTCCCACTGCTCAATCAAACAAACCTTCTTTACTGAGCTAGGACAATAATTGTAGATCTGACTGTGGAAACAACAGTGGCAATGATAGTGATACGCGGTCACGTGGTTCCTCAGCCGCAAAAAGAAAAACAAAACAAAAACACGAGTCAGCATTTCAAATTTAAGTAACTTCATTACCAGCATGAGCAGAGATCAATTTTCAGATCTTTTTTTTGAGAATATCTAGAAGCAATTAGACTGTACGGCCACACGATGTCATTAAAGTACCAACAAGCTTTTCCTGCCCTTGCACTTTGCCCTGACTGAGCAATTCTCTTCATGCTCTCGTCTCTGTGAAGGCCACTGGTAAATTGGTGAGGACAAGCCTACAACGTTTGAATAAATCCATTTGATTAAATCAGAATAGGAAATAAAGCCTCAAGGTCCGGAATACTAAAAATGAATACTGTTTCAATAGAACCTGGAGTTCGACTGGAGTTTTGTGTACAGAGTATCACAGTCATCGTCAACACAACTTCTCTGGAGTTTGCTTTCACATTTGCCAAAATGCCCGAAACAAACAAGATCCATTCATTTGTTTCTGTTCTTTTGAAACTGAGCTTTTCATCAGCCTTAAAAGACTGAAGAGAAATCACTATTTATAATAGATTTTCTAAATTATTTCATTGCGTTGCGTATTGCGGGTGCACATAATTTGGTAGGTTAAGCCAGCTTGTGCAAAACGAGTTTTGGCACAAAACAATATATATGCAGTATATTAAAAGCAAGCGCTGTTGGAGATGTTGCTTGAAGGCTCACTCAGCCGAAAAGCCCTTCAGGGTCCCCTTCGATAGCTCAGTTGGAAGAGCGGAGGACTGTAGTTGCTTCCGATGGCCATCCTTAGGTCGCTGGTTAGAATCCGGCTCGAAGGAAGAGTTTGTTCTGCCAGAGAGTCTGATGCTATTTTAGTAATAATGATGGGGAGGTGGGGGTTAAAAAAAACCCACACACCCCAAGCCAAGACTTTTCCCTGACCAGGAATCAAACCCAGGCCGCGGCGGTGAGAGCACCGAATCCTAGCCACTAGACCACCAGGGAGTGAACAGAGGCAAACGGGAATGCCCACAAGACCTCTGAGGACCAGCTCTGGCTGGGTGTAATACCTTTGAGGCGCCATGTACTGTCTGGGCAAAGTACCTCTGCGGTCCTCAAGTGGCTTGGGGCGGTACCTTTGTGAGCCTGTTGTCACGTCTGTGTCCGGTACCTTACAAGCTTCTCGTGGCCGGGGGCAGTTCCTCCGAGGCCCTCCGGTGGATGTCCCTCTGGTGCTTCTCAAGGCTGAGTGCAGTACTTTTGGCTGGGCACAGTACCTTTGGGGCATCTGCAAAAATAAGGCAAATTTTAACTTACATCTTCACAAATTATTCTCTGGGATAGGATTCTGTCGTTTTTACAAGTTTGACTGACCTTGACATCTCGCCCAATGTTATTGCAGTTTTTCTGGCAGGTTGCTCCTTTTGATGCCAGCTTATTGTGCTGATACTACAAGGAGCAAACAAATGTGAATTTAGTGATATTCATTCACCAAGGCACGTAACTCTTGCTAAGTTGCATAACAGTTTACTACTGACTGTATGTCCTCATCTCACCCTCAAATTTGACCTTCATTTACTCAAATTCACTCTTGACTGTATGTCTGTAGCTAACGCTCAAAGAACCCAACTGGAACATTGTCATCAGGTTTTCCAAAGTTTTCTTGCATTGCAGTAGTAAGGGGTACTTTAATACAACCAAAAGGGAACGTTCTCCAAAAGCTCTCCCGAGGTTCCCACTTTACAAACGTTAGGAGAAAGTTAGGAGAAAGATCCATCAACCAAAACATGCAAACAAAAACTGCCGTTATACATGCATCTAGAAATAGTTAAGGTGGGTGGAGCACAGAAGCACGGCAGGCCAGAACTGAGCTCGGAAAAAAACCTTTTATTTTAGCTTTTAAGCTTTACATTTATTCTCCCACACACGCACGCACGCACACACACACAGACACACACACAAGTGTTCAGGTTGGGGGAGAGCCCCCTTCCTCTGCTCTCCCTCTCCTCTTATGGGGCGCGGTCACTGGGGAAGACACACAAACACAGGTTAATTCCCGTCAGGTGCAGTGATTCTGCCACTTACCTTCCCTGACTCCGACCTCCATTCACAGACCGACGCTTGACCACGCCCCTGCTGCCACATACCCCCACCGCCCGACTCAGGCCGGGGAGCCGTCCGTCCTGCAGCTGACTCCCCACCCCCTTGACGGGAGAGGAAATCCGCCACGACCATCTGCGCCCCCCGGCCTGTGGACCACCTCGAACTTAAATGGCTGGAGTGCCAGATGCCAACGGGTGATCCGCGCATTGGCATCCTTCATGAGTTGGAGCCACTGCATGGGGCGCATGGTCTGGCCAGAGGGTGAAAGGGCACCCCAGCAGGTAGTTGCGGGGGGCGAGGACCACCCACTTGATGGCGGGGCATTCCTTTTCTATGGTGCTGTACCTGCTCTCGTGCACCGACAGCTTCCGGCTGATGTACAGCACTGGACAGTCCTCCCCCTCCAACTCCTGGGACAGAACAGCCCCCAGCCCTCTGTCCGATGCATCCGTCTGCAAAACAAAGGGGAGAGAAAAGTCAGGGGAGTGTAACAGTGGCCCCCCACACAATGCAGCCTTTACCTTAGAGAAAGCCTGCTGGCATTGCTCCGTCCACTGGACCGGATCTGGTGCCCCCTTTTTAGTTAGATCAGTCAGTGTGCTGGTGTATGCTGACTCACCAAGCCCATGAGATTTTACACTTGCATATGTGATTTTCATGTATAAAAGCACCATAAAAACATCAGGGGTCGTCGGGCTTGGGTTCCACACACCCCTCTAGAGTCTTAAATTTCAGATTTTTTTTTTTTCGGAAATGTTTTTTTTCTCCGCGGCGCATGTGCTGTCAAGGCTCGGGCTGTCGAGGCCAGGGCTCTCGAGGCCAGAGCTGACAAGGCCTTTGAAATAGTGGTGCAAGTGGACAGAGAACCTACAAAAACCATCAGAAAGGGTTCTACACACCCCTGCACAGTGTTAGCCAACAGAGAATATGAATATGATTTATGAATATGATTTTTTTTTTCAGATAATCAAAATTTTTTCCCCAGCGCATGCTACCGATGCAAGTACCAATACTGAGACGTCCAAGTGTCCAATTGGTCAAAGTGGCCAGAAAAAAAAAGTGGTTCATGTTGACAGAAAACTCACAAAAAACATCATTGTCATTAAATAAATCCCAGCTCACACAAGTCGGGACGTTCAGCATACTTGCTGACCAAGTATGTACAGTGTCAGCCCAAAAATAATATTTTTTTTTTTTTACATTGTCATTTAATAAATCTAAGATCACTCAAGTTGCGAAGGTCAGCATACTTGCTGACCATACCAGGGAGAAGCTGAAGTGGCCCTGCATTACCTGCTGTGACCATCAGATGGCAATAAATCTAAGTTCACTTAAGTCGGGAAGGTCAGCACCATTGCTGACCATTCCAGGGACGAAGCTGACGTGGGCCTGCATTACCTGCTCTGACCACCAGATGGCAATAATGGGATATATTGGCCTCCAGTGAGGTTTTGCAGGCAGACTCGTGTACCAGAGAGCCCAAAACAAAGGAAGGGCCATTAAGAAGGACAAAGAGCTGTGGGGGGTTGGGTTGCAGCCTGGGTTAGGAAGTTGGGTTGCAGTTCCATGGCCTGATTAGATAAAAAATGTTGAAAAATGGAATTAAAAGATGAATCTATCCCAAAGCATCCAAACTTGGTATATGAATATTGGCCAGTATACAGGTGCTACTCAGTGGGTCCAAGTTTGGGATGCTTTCAGCAAAGTTTTGGCCACAACTGTGACTGTCTCTCTTGGCAGAGAACAGCAAACTTATGGTTAGTTCCGTGTAATCTAATGTCTTTTTATTTTCTGTATTTCCTGGTAGTCCTCTCTCTCTCAATCCTCTCTCTCTCTCTCTCTCTCTCTTTCTCTTTGATGATGATTTAGTCCTGACTTTTTTTACCATGGGCAGAAAAATGTCAAAGTCCCACAGTTCAGAAAAATGGCAAAGTCCCACAGTTCAGAAAAATGACAATGTCCCACTGCTCAGTTTTACCATGGGCATCAGGCGGAAAAATGACAAAATCCCACAGTTCAGAAAAATGGCAAAGTCCCACAGTTCAGAAAAATGACAATGTCCCACTGCTCAGTTTTACCATGGGCATCAGGCGGAAAAATGACAAAATCCCACAGCTCAGAAAAATGGCAGAGTCCCACAGTTCAGAAAAATGACAAATTCCCACAGTTCAGAAAAATGACAATGTCCCACTGCTCAGTTTTACCATGGGCATCAGGTGGAAAAATGACAAAATCCCACAGTTCAGAAAAATGGCAAAGTCCCACTGCTCAATCACACAAACCTTCTTTACTGAGCTAGGACAATAATTGTAGATCTGACTGTGGAAACAACAGTGGCGATGATAGTGATACGCGGTCACGTGGTTCCTCAGCCGCAAAAAGAAAAACAAAACAAAAACACGAGTCAGCATTTCAAATTTAAGTAACTTCATTACCAGCATGAGCAGAGATCAATTTTCAGATCTTTTTTTTGAGAATATCTAGAAGCAATTACACTGTACGGCCACACGATGTCATTAAAGTACCAACAAGCTTTTCCTGCCCTTGCACTTTGCCCTGACTGAGCAATTCTCTTCATGCTCTCGTCTCTGTGAAGGCCACTGGTAAATTGGTGAGGACAAGCCTACAACGTTTGAATAAATCCATTTGATTAAATCAGAATAGGAAATAAAGCCTCAAGGTCCGGAATACTAAAAATGAATACTGTTTCAACAGAACCTGGAGTTCGACTGGAGTTTTGTGTACAGAGTATCACAGTCATCGTCAACACAACTTCTCTGGAGTTTGCTTTCACATTTGCCAAAATGCCCGAAACAAACAAGATCCATTCATTTGTTTCTGTTCTTTTGAAACTGAGCTTTTCATCAGCCTTAAAAGACTGAAGAGAAATCACTATTTATAATAGATTTTCTAAATTATTTCATTGCGTTGCGTATTGCGGGTGCACATAATTTGGTAGGTTAAGCCAGCTTGTGCAAAACGAGTTTTGGCACAAAACAATATATATGCAGTATATTAAAAGCAAGCGCTGTTGGAGATGTTGCTTGACGGCTCACTCAGCTGAAAAGCACTTCAGGGTACCCTTCGATAGCTCAGTTGGAAGAGTGGAGGACTGTAGTTGCTTGCGATGGCCATCCTTAGTTCGCTGGTTCAAATCCGGCTCGAAGGAAGAGTTTGTTCTGCCAGAGAGTCTGATGCTATTTTAGTAATAATGATGGGGAGGTGGGGGTTAAAAAAAAAACCCACACACCCCAAGCCAAGACTTTTCCCTGACCGGGAATCTAACCCAGGCCGCGGCGGTGAGAGCGCCGAATCCTAGCCACTAGACCACCAGGGAGTGAACAGAGGCAAACGGGAATGCCCACTAGACCTCTGAGGACCAGCTCTGGCTGGGTGTAATACCTTTGAAGCGCCATGTACTGTCTGGGCAAAGTACCTCTGCGGTCCTCGAGTGGCTTGGGGCGGTACCTTTGTGAGCCTGTCGTCACGTCTGTGTCCGGTACCTTACAAGCTTCTCGTGGCCGGGGGCAGTTCCTCCGAGGCCCTCCGGTGGATGTCCCTCTGGTGCTTCTCAAGGCTGAGTGCAGTACTTTTGGCTGGGCACAGTACCTTTGGGGCATCTGCAAAAATAAGGCAAATTTTAACTTACATCTTCACAAATTATTCTCTGGGATAGGATTCTGTCGTTTTTACAAGTTTGACTGACCTTGACATCTCGCCCAATGTTATTGCAGTTTTTCTGGCAGGTTGCTCCTTTTGATGCCAGCTTATTGTGCTGATACTACAAGGAGCAAACAAATGTGAATTTAGTGATATTCATTCACCAAGGCAGGTAAATCTTGCTAAGTTGCATAACAGTTTACTACTGACTGTATGTCCTCATCTCACCCTCAAATTTGACCTTCATTTACTCAAATTCACTCTTGACTGTATGTCTGTAGCTAACGCTCAAAGAACCCAACTGGAACATTGTCATCAGGTTTTCCAAAGTTTTCTTGCATTGCAGTAGTAAGGGGTACTTTAATACAACCAAAAGGGAACGTTCTCCAAAAGCTCTCCCGAGGTTCCCACTTTACAAACGTTAGGAGAAAGTTATGAGAAAGATCCATCAACCAAAACATGCAAACAAAAACTGCCGTTATACATGCATCTAGAAATAGTTAAGGTGGGTGGAGCACAGAAGCACGGCAGGCCAGAACTGAGCTCGGAAAAAAACCTTTTATTTTAGCTTTTAAGCTTTACATTTATTCTCCCACACACGCACGCACACACAGACACACACACAAGTGTTCAGGTTGGGGGAGAGCCCCCTTCCTCTGCTCTCCCTCTCCTCTTATGGGGCGCGGTCACTGGGGAAGACACACAAACACAGGTTAATTCCCGTCAGGTGCAGTGATTCTGCCACTTACCTTCCCTGACTCCGACCTCCATTCACAGACCGACGCTTGACCACGCCCCTGCTGCCACATACCCCCACCGCCCGACTCAGGCCGGGGAGCCGTCCGTCCTGCAGCTGACTCCCCACCCCCTTGACGGGAGAGGAAATCCGCCACGACCATCTTCGCCCCCCGGCCTGTGGACCACCTCGAACTTAAATGGCTGGAGTGCCAGATGCCAACGGGTGATCCGCGCATTGGCATCCTTCATGAGTTGGAGCCACTGCATGGGGCGCATGGTCTGGCCAGAGGGTGAAAGGGCACCCCAGCAGGTAGTAGCGGGGGGCGAGGACCACCCACTTGATGGCGGGGCATTCCTTTTCTATGGTGCTGTACCTGCCCTCGCGCACCGACAGCTTCCGGCTGATGTACAGCACTGGACAGTCCTCCCCCTCCACCTCCTCGGACAGAACAGCCCCCAGCCCTCTGTCCGACGCATCCGTCTGCAAAACAAAGGGGAGAGAAAAGTCAGGGGAGTGTAACAGTGGCCCCCCACACAATGCAGCCTTTACCTTAGAGAAAGCCTGCTGGCATTGCTCCGTCCACTGGACCGGATCTGTTGCCCCCTTTTTAGTTAGATCAGTCAGTGTGCTGGTGTATGCTGACTCACCAAGCCCATGAGATTTTACACTTGCATATGTGATTTTCATGTATAAAAGCACCATAAAAACATCAGGGGTCGTCGGGCTTGGGTTCCACACACCCCTCTAGAGTCTTAAATTTCAGATTTTTTTTTTTTCGGAAATGTTTTTTTTCTCCGCGGCGCATGTGCTGTCAAGGCTCGGGCTCTCGAGGCCAGGGCTCTCGAGGCCAGAGCTGACAAGGCCTTTGAAATAGTGGTGCAAGTGGACAGAGAACCTACAAAAACCATCAGAAAGGGTTCTACACACCCCTGCACAGTGTTAGCCAACAAAGAATATGAATATGATTTATGAATATGATTTTTTTTTCAGATAATCAAAATTTTTTCCCCAGCGCATGCTACCGATGCAAGTACCAATACTGAGAAGTCCAAGTGTCCAATTGGTCAAAGTGGCCAGAAAAAAAAGTGGTTCATGTTGACAGAAAACTCACAAAAAACATCATTGTCATTAAATAAATCCCAGCACACACAAGTCGGGACGTTCAGCATACTTGCTGACCAAGTATGTACAGTGTCAGCCCAAAAATAATATTTTTTTTTTTTTACATTGTCATTTAATAAATCTAAGATCACTCAAGTTGGGAAGGTCAGCATACTTGCTGACCATACCAGGGAGAAGCTGAAGTGGCCCTGCATTACCTGCTGTGACCATCAGATGGCAATAAATCTAAGTTCACTTAAGTCGGGAAGGTCAGCACCATTGCTGACCATTCCAGGGACGAAGCTGAGGTGGGCCTGCATTACCTGCTCTGACCACCAGATGGCAATAATGGGATATATTGGCCTCCAGTGAGGTTTTGCAGGCAGACTCGTGTACCAGAGAGCCCAAAACAAAGGAAGGGCCATTAAGAAGGACAAAGAGCTGTGGGGGGTTGGGTTGCAGCCTGGGTTAGGAAGTTGGGTTGCAGTTCCATGGCCTGATTAGATAAAAAATGTTGAAAAATGGAATTAAAAGATAAATCTATCCCAAAGCATCCAAACTTGGTATATGAATATTGGCCAGTATACAGGTGCTACTCAGTGGGTCCAAGTTTGGGATGCTTTCAGCAAAGTTTTGGCCACAACTGTGACTGTCTCTCTTGGCAGAGAACAGCAAACTTATGGTTAGTTCCGTGTAATCTAATGTCTTTTTATTTTCTGTATTTCCTGGTAGTCCTCTCTCTCTCAATCCTCTCTCTCTCTCTCTCTCTCTTTGATGATGATTTAGTCCTGACTTTTTTTACCATGGGCAGAAAAATGGCAAAGTCCCACAGTTCAGAATAATGGCAAAGTCCCACAGTTCAGAAAAATGACAATGTCCCACTGCTCAGTTTTACCATGGGCATCAGGCGGAAAAATGACAAAATCCCACAGCTCAGAAAAATGGCAGAGTCCCACAGTTCAGAAAAATGACAAATTCCCACAGTTCAGAAAAATGACAATGTCCCACTGCTCAGTTTTACCATGGGCATCAGGCGGAAAAATGACAAAATCCCACAGTTCAGAAAAATGGCAAAGTCCCACTGCTCAATCAAACAAACCTTCTTTACTGAGCTAGGACAATAATTGTAGATCTGACTGTGGAAACAACAGTGGCGATGATAGTGATACGCGGTCATGTGGTTCCTCAGCCGCAAAAAGAAAAACAAAACAAAAACACGAGTCAGCATTTCAAATTTAAGTAACTTCATTACCAGCATGAGCAGAGATCAATTTTCAGATCTTTTTTTTGAGAATATCTAGAAGCAATTACACTGTACGGCCACACGATGTCATTAAAGTACCAACAAGCTTTTCCTGCCCTTGCACTTTGCCCTGACTGAGCAATTCTCTTCATGCTCTCGTCTCTGTGAAGGCCACTGGTAAATTGGTGAGGACAAGCCTACAACGTTTGAATAAATCCATTTGATTAAATCAGAATAGGAAATAAAGCCTCAAGGTCCGGAATACTAAAAATGAATACTGTTTCAACAGAACCTGGAGTTCGACTGGAGTTTTGTGTACAGAGTATCACAGTCATCGTCAACACAACTTCTCTGGAGTTTGCTTTCACATTTGCCAAAATGCCCGAAACAAACAAGATCCATTCATTTGTTTCTGTTCTTTTGAAACTGAGCTTTTCATCAGCCTTAAAAGACTGAAGAGAAATCACTATTTATAATAGATTTTCTAAATTATTTCATTGCGTTGCGTATTGCGGGTGCACATAATTTGGTAGGTTAAGCCAGCTTGTGCAAAACGAGTTTTGGCACAAAACAATATATATGCAGTATATTAAAAGCAAGCGCTGTTGGAGATGTTGCTTGACGGCTCACTCAGCCGAAAAGCACTTCAGGGTACCCTTCGATAGCTCAGTTGGAAGAGCGGAGGACTGTAGTTGCTTGCGATGGCCATCCTTAGGTCGCTGGTTCAAATCCGGCTCGAAGGAAGAGTTTGTTCTGCCAGAGAGTCTGATGCTATTTTAGTAATAATGATGGGGAGGTGGGGGTTAAAAAAAAAAACCCCCAAGCCAAGACTTTTCCCTGACCGGGAATCTAACCCAGGCCGCGGCGGTGAGAGCGCCGAATCCTAGCCACTAGACCACCAGGGAGTGAACAGAGGCAAACGGGAATGCCCACTAGACCTCTGAGGACTAGCTCTGGCTGGGTGTAATACCTTTGAGGCGCCATGTACTGTCTGGGCAAAGTACCTCTGCGGTCCTCGAGTGGCTTGGGGCGGTACCTTTGTGAGCCTGTCGTCACGTCTGTGTCCGGTACCTTACAAGCTTCTCGTGGCCGGGGGCAGTTCCTCCGAGGCCCTCCGGTGGATGTCCCTCTGGTGCTTCTCAAGGCTGAGTGCAGTACTTTTGGCTGGGCACAGTACCTTTGGGGCATCTGCAAAAATAAGGCAAATTTTAACTTACAGTGGTGCTTGAAAGTTTGTGAACCCTTTAGAATTTTCTATATTTCTGCATAAATATGACCTAAAACAACATCAGATTTTCACACAAGTCCTAAAAGTAGATAAAGAGAACCCAGTTAAACAAATGAGACAAAAATATTATACTTGGTCATTTATTTATTGAGAAAAATTATCCAATATTACATATCTGTGAGTGGCAAAAGTATGGGAACCTCTAGGATTAGCAGTTAATTTGAAGGTGAAATTAGAGTCAGGTGTTTTCAATCAATGGGATGATAATCAGGTGTGAGTGGGCACCCTGTTTTATTTAAAGAACAGGGATCTATCAAAGGCTGATCTTCACAACACACATTTGTGGAAGTGTATCATGGCACGAACAAAGGAGATTTCTGAGGACCTCAGAAAAAGCGTTTTTGATGCTCATCAGGCTGGAAAAGGTTACAAAACCATCTCTAAAGAGTTTGGACTCCACCAATCCACAGTCAGACAGATTGTGTACAAATGGAGGAAATTCAAGACCGTTGTTACCCTCCCCAGGAGTGGTCGACCAACAAAGATCACTCCAAGAGCAAGGCGTGTAATAGTCGGCGAGGTCACAAAGGACCCCAGGGTAACTTCTAAGCAACTGAAGGCCTCTCTCACATTGGCTAATGTTAATGTTCATGAGTCTACCATCAGGAGAACACTGAACAACAATGGTGTGCATGGCAGGGTTGCAAGGAGAAAGCCACTGCTCTCCAAAAAGAACATTGCTGCTCGTCTGCAGTTTGCTAAGGAGCACGTGGACAAGCCAGAAGGCTATTTGAAAAATGTTTTGTGGACGGATGAGACCAAAATAGAACTTTTTGGTTTAAATGAGAAGCGTTATGTTTGGAGAAAGGAAAACACTACATTCCAGCATAAGAACCTTATCCCATCTGTGAAACATGGTGGTGGTAGTATCATGGTTTGGGCCTGTTTTGCTGCATCTGGGCCAGGACGGCTTGCCATCATTGATGGAACAATGAATTCTGAATTATACCAGCGAATTCTAAAGGAAAATGTCAGGACACCTGTCCATGAACTGAATCTCAAGAGAAGGTGGGTCATGCAGCAAGACAACGACCCTAAGCACACAAGTCGTTCTACCAAAGAATGGTTAAAGAAGAATAAAGTTAATGTTTTGGAATGGCCAAGTCAAAGTCCTGACCTTGACCCAATTGAAGTGTTGTGGAAGGACCTGAACCGAGCAGTTCATGTGAGGAAACCCACCAACATCCCAGAGTTGAAGCTGTTCTGTATGGAGGAATGAGCTAAAATTCCTCCAAGCTGGTGTGCAGGACTGATCAACAGTTACCGCAAACGTTGAGTTGCAGTTATTGCTGCACAAGGGGGTCACACCAGATACTGAAAGCAAAGGTTCACATACTTTTGCCACTCACAGATATGTAATATTAGATCATTTTCCTCAATAAATAAATGACCAAGTAGAATATTTTTGCCTCATTTGTTTAACTGGGTTCTCTTTATCTACTTTTACGACTCGTGGGAAAATCTGATGATGTTTTAGGTCATATTTATGCAGAAATATAGAAAATTCTAACAGGTTCACAAACTTTCAAGCACCACTGTACATCTTCACAAATTATTCTCTGGGATAGGAATCTGTCGTTTTTACAAGTTTGACTGACCTTGACATCTCGCCCAATGTTATTGCAGTTTTTCTGGCAGGTTGCTCCTTTTGATGCCAGCTTATTGTGCTGATACTACAAGGAGCAAACAAATGTGAATTTAGTGATATTCATTCACCAAGGCAGGAAACTCTTGCTAAGTTGCATAACAGTTTACTACTGACTGTATGTCCTCATCTCACCCTCAAATTTGACCTTCATTTACTCAAATTCACTCTTGACTGTATGTCTGTAGCTAACGCTCAAAGAACCCAACTGGAACATTGTCATCAGGTTTTCCAAAGTTTTCTTGCATTGCAGTAGTAAGGGGTACTTTAATACAACCAAAAGGGAACGTTCTCCAAAAGCTCTCCCGAGGTTCCCACTTTACAAACGTTAGGAGAAAGTTATGAGAAAGATCCATCAACCAAAACATGCAAACAAAAACTGCCGTTATACATGCATCTAGAAATAGTTAAGGTGGGTGGAGCACAGAAGCACGGCAGGCCAGAACTGAGCTCGGAAAAAAACCTTTTATTTTAGTTTTTAAGCTTTACATTTATTCTCCCACACACGCACGCACGCACACACACACAGACACACACACAAGTGTTCAGGTTGGGGGAGAGCCCCCTTCCTCTGCTCTCCCTCTCCTCTTATGGGGCGCGGTCACTGGGGAAGACACACAAACACAGGTTAATTCCCGTCAGGTGAAGTGATTCTGCCACTTACCTTCCCTGACTCCGACCTCCATTCACAGACCGACGCTTGACCACGCCCCTGCTGCCACATACCCCCACCGCCCGACTCAGGCCGGGGAGCCGTCCGTCCTGCAGCTGACTCCCCACCCCCTTGACAGGAGAGGAAATCCGCCACGACCATCTGCGCCCCCCGGCCTGTGGACCACCTCGAACTTAAATGGCTGGAGTGCCAGATGCCAACGGGTGATCCGCGCATTGGCATCCTTCATGAGTTGGAGCCACTGCATGGGGCGCATGGTCTGGCCAGAGGGTGAAATGGCACCGCAGCAGGTAGTAGCGGGGGGCGAGGACCACCCACTTGATGGCGGGGCATTCCTATTCTATGGTGCTGTACCTGCCCTCGCGCACCGACAGCTTCTGGCTGATGTACAGCACTGGACAGTCCTCCCCCTCCACCTCCTGGGACAGAACAGCCCCCAGCCCTCTGTCCGACGCATCCGTCTGCAAAACAAAGGGGAGAGAAAAGTCAGGGGAGTGTAACAGTGGCCCCCCACACAATGCAGCCTTTACCTTAGAGAAAGCCTGCTGGCATTGCTCCGTCCACTGGACCGGATCTGGTGCCCCCTTTTTAGTTACATCAGTCAGTGTGCTGGTGTATGCTGACTCACCAAGCCCATGAGATTTTACACATGCATATGTGATTTTCATGTATAAAAGCACCATAAAAACATCAGGGGTCGTCGGGCTTGGGTTCCACACACCCCTCTAGAGTCTTAAATTTCAGATTTTTTTTTTCGGAAATGTTTTTTTTCTCCGCGGCGCATGTGCTGTCAAGGCTCGGGCTCTCGAGGCCAGGGCTCTCGAGGCCAGAGCTGACAAGGCCTTTGAAATAGTGGTGCAAGTGGACAGAGAACCTACAAAAACCATCAGAAAGGGTTCTACACACCCCTGCACAGTGTTAGCCAACAAAGAATATGAATATGATTTATGAATATGATTTTTTTTTCAGATAATCAAAATTTTTTCCCCAGCGCATGCTACCGATGCAAGTACCAATACTGAGAAGTCCAAGTGTCCAATTGGTCAAAGTGGCCAGAAAAAAAAGTGGTTCATGTTGACAGAAAACTCACAAAAAACATCATTGTCATTAAATAAATCCCAGCTCACACAAGTCGGGACGTTCAGCATACTTGCTGACCAAGTATGTACAGTGTCAGCCCAAAAATAATAAGATTTTTTTTTTTTTTACATTGTCATTTAATAAATCTAAGATCACTCAAGTTGGGAAGGTCAGCATACTTGCTGACCATACCAGGGAGAAGCTGAAGTGGCCCTGCATTACCTGCTGTGACCATCAGATGGCAATAAATCTAAGTTCACTTAAGTCGGGAAGGTCAGCACCATTGCTGACCATTCCAGGGACGAAGCTGAGGTGGGCCTGCATTACCTGCTCTGACCACCAGATGGCAATAATGGGATATATTGGCCTCCAGTGAGGTTTTGCAGGCAGCCTCGTGTACCAGAGAGCCCAAAACAAAGGAAGGGCCATTAAGAAGGACAAAGAGCTGTGGGGGGTTGGGTTGCAGCCTGGGTTAGGAAGTTGGGTTGCAGTTCCATGGCCTGATTAGATAAAAAATGTTGAAAAATGGAATTAAAAGATAAATCTATCCCAAAGCATCCAAACTTGGTATATGAATATTGGCCAGTATACAGGTGCTACTCAGTGGGTCCAAGTTTGGGATGCTTTCAGCAAAGTTTTGGCCACAACTGTGACTGTCTCTCTTGGCAGAGAACAGCAAACTTATGGTTAGTTCCGTGTAATCTAATGTCTTTTTATTTTCTGTATTTCCTGGTAGTCCTCTCTCTCTCAATCCTCTCTCTCTCTCTCTCTCTCTCTTTGATGATGATTTTGTCCTGACTTTTTTTACCATGGGCAGAAAAATGGCAAAGTCCCACAGTTCAGAAAAATGACAATGTCCCACTGCTCAGTTTTACCATGGGCATCAGGCGGAAAAATGACAAAATCCCACAGCTCAGAAAAATGGCAGAGTCCCACAGTTCAGAAAAATGACAAATTCCCACAGTTCAGAAAAATGACAATGTCCCACTGCTCAGTTTTACCATGGGCATCAGGCGGAAAAATGACAAAATCCCACAGTTCAGAAAAATGGCAAAGTCCCACTGCTCAATCAAACAAACCTTCTTTACTGAGCTAGGACAATAATTGTAGATCTGACTGTGGAAACAACAGTGGCGATGATAGTGATACGCGGTCACGTGGTTCCTCAGCCACAAAAAGAAAAACAAAACAAAAACACGAGTCAGCATTTCAAATTTAAGTAACTTCATTACCAGCATGAGCAGAGATCAATTTTCAGATCTTTTTTTTGAGAATATCTAGAAGCAATTACACTGTACGGCCAAACGATGTCATTAAAGTACCAACAAGCTTTTCCTGCCCTTGCACTTTGCCCTGACTGAGCAATTCTCTTCATGCTCTCGTCTCTGTGAAGGCCACTGGTAAATTGGTGAGGACAAGCCTACAACATTTGAATAAATCCATTTGATTAAATCAGAATAGGAAATAAAGCCTCAAGGTCCGGAATACTAAAAATGAATACTGTTTCAATAGAACCTGGAGTTTGACTGGAGTTTTGTGTACAGAGTATCACAGTCATCGTCAACACAACTTCTCTGGAGTTTGCTTTCACATTTGCCAAAATGCCCGAAACAAACAAGATCCATTCATTTGTTTCTGTTCTTTTGAAACTGAGCTTTTCATCAGCCTTAAAAGACTGAAGAGAAATCACTATTTATAATAGATTTTCTAAATTATTTCATTGCGTTGCGTATTGCGGGTGCACATAATTTGGTAGGTTAAGCCAGCTTGTGCAAAACGAGTTTTGGCACAAAACAATATATATGCAGTATATTAAAAGCAAGCGCTGTTGGAGATGTTGCTTGACGGCTCACTCAGCCGAAAAGCACTTCAGGGTACCCTTCGATAGCTCAGTTGGAAGAGCGGAGGACTGTAGTTGCTTGCGATGGCCATCCTTAGGTCGCTGGTTAGAATCCGGCTCGAAGGAAGAGTTTGTTCTGCCAGTGAGTCTGATGCTATTTTAGTAATAATGATGGGGAGGTGGGGGTTAAAAAAAAAAACCACACACCCCAAGCCAAGACTTTTCCCTGACCGGGAATCTAACCCAGGCCGCGGCGGTGAGAGCGCCGAATCCTAGCCACTAGACCACCAGGGAGTGCACAGAGGCAAACGGGAATGCCCACTAGACCTCTGAGGACCAGCTCTGGCTGGGTGTAATACCTTTGAGGCACCATGTACTGTCTGGGCAAAGTACCTCTGCGGTCCTCGAGTGGCTTGGGGCGGTACCTTTGTGAGCCTGTCATCACGTCTGTGTCCGGTACCTTACAAGCTTCTCGTGGCCGGGGGCAGTTCCTCCGAGGCCCTCCGGTGGATGTCCCTCTGGTGCTTCTCAAGGCTGAGTGCAGTACTTTTGGCTGGGCACAGTACCTTTGGGGCATCTGCAAAAATAAGGCAAATTTTAACTTACATCTTCACAAATTATTCTCTGGGATAGGATTCTGTCGTTTTTACAAGTTTGACTGACCTTGACATCTCACCCAATGTTATTGCAGTTTTTCTGGCAGGTTGCTCCTTTTGATGCCAGCTTATTGTGCTGATACTACAAGGCGCAAACAAATGTGAATTTAGTGATATTCATTCACCAAGGCAGGTAACTCTTGCTAAGTTGCATAACAGTTTACTACTGACTGTATGTCCTCATCTCACCCTGAAATTTGACCTTCATTTACTCAAATTCACTCTTGACTGTATGTCTGTAGCTAACGCTCAAAGAACCCAACTGGAACATTGTCATCAGGTTTTCCAAAGTTTTCTTGCATTGCAGTAGTAAGGGGTACTTTAATACAACCAAAAGGGAACGTTCTCCAAAAGCTCTCCCGAGGTTCCCACTTTACAAACGTTAGGAGAAAGTTAGGAGAAAGATCCATCAACCAAAACATGCAAACAAAAACTGCCGTTATACATGCATCTAGAAATAGTTAAGGTGGGTGGAGCACAGAAGCACGGCAGGCCAGAACTGAGCTCGGAAAAAAACCTTTTATTTTAGCTTTTAAGCTTTACATTTATTCTCCCACACACGCACGCACACACACACAGACACACACACAAGTGTTCAGGTAGGGGGAGAGCCCCCTTCCTCTGCTCTCCCTCTCCTCTTATGGGGCGCGGTCACTGGGGAAGACACACAAACACAGGTTAATTCCCGTCAGGTGCAGTGATTCTGCCACTTACCTTCCCTGTCTCCGACCTCCATTCACAGACCGACGCTTGACCACGCCCCTGCTGCCACATACCCCCACCGCCCGACTCAGGCCGGGGAGCCGTCCGTCCTGCAGCTGACTTCCCACCCCCTTGACGGGAGAGGAAATCCGCCACGACCATCTGCGCCCCCCGGCCTGTGGACCACCTCGAACTTAAATGGCTGGAGTGCCAGATGCCAACGGGTGATCCGCGCATTGGCATCCTTCATGAGTTGGAGCCACTGCATGGGGCGCATGGTCTGGCCAGAGGGTGAAAGGGCACCGCAGCAGGTAGTAGCGGGGGGCGAGGACCACCCACTTGATGGCGGGGCATTCCTTTTCTATGGTGCTGTACCTGCCCTCGCGCACCGACAGCTTCCGGCTGATGTACAGCACTGGACAGTCCTCCCCCTCCACCTCCTGGGACAGAACAGCCCCCAGCCCTCTGTCCGACGCATCCGTCTGCAAAACAAAGGGGAGAGAAAAGTCAGGGGAGTGTAACAGTGGCCCCCCACACAATGCAGCCTTTACCTTAGAGAAAGCCTGCTGGCATTGCTCCGTCCACTGGACCGGATCTGGTGCCCCCTTTTTAGTTAGATCAGTCAGGGTGCTGGTGTATGCTGACTCACCAAGCCCATGAGATTTTACACTTGCATATGTGATTTTCATGTATAAAAGCACCATAAAAACATCAGGGGTCGTCGGGCTTGGGTTCCACACACCCCTCTAGAGTCTTAAATTTCAGATTTTTTTTTTCGGAAATGTTTTTTTTCCGAAAAGTTGGTGGAGAAGTTCTGCCTCAAGTGGAGGAGTTTAAGTATCTCGGGATCTTGTTCACGAGTGAGGGAAGGATGGAGCGTGAGATCGACAGGCGGATCGGTGCAGCCTCCGCAGTGATGCGGTCGCTTTACCGGTCCGTTGTGGTGAAGAAGGAGCTGAGCCAAAAGGCAAAGCTCTCAATTTACCGGTCGATCTACTTTCCGACTCTCACCTATGGTCATGAGCTTTGGGTAATGACCGAAAGGACAAGATCGCGGATACAAGCGGCCGAAATGAGTTTCCTTCGCAGGGTGGCTGGGCGCTCCCTTAGAGATAGGGTGAGAAGCACAGTCACTCGGGAGGAGCTCGGAGTAGAGCCGCTGCTGCTCCACATCGAGAGGAATCAGCTGAGGTGGCTCGGGCATCTTTTTCGGATGCCTCCTTGACGCCTCCCTGGGGAGGTTTTCCAGGCATGTCCCCCCGGGAGGAGGCCCCGGGGAAGACCCAGGACACGCTGGAGGGACTATGTCTCTCGGCTGGCCTGGGAACGCCTCGGTGTTCTTCCCGAGGAGCTGGCCGAGGTGTCTGGGGAAAGGGAAGTTTGGGCTTCCCTGCTTAGACTGCTGCCTCCGCAACCCGGTCCCGGATAAAGCGGAAGAAGACGAGACGAGATGTTTTTTTTCTCCGTGGCGCATGTGCTGTCAAGGCTCGGGCTCTCGAGGCCAGGGCTCTCGAGGACAGAGCTGACAAGGCCTTTGAAATAGTGGTGCAAGTGGACAGAGAACCTACAAAAACCATCAGAAAGGGTTCTACACACCCCTGCACAGTGTTAGCCAACAAAGAATATGAATATGATTTATGAATATTTTTTTTTTTTTCAGATAATCAAAATTTTTTCCCAGCGCATGCTACCGATGCAAGTACCAATACTGAGAAGTCCAAGTGTCCAATTGGTCAAAGTGGCCAGAAAAAAAAAGTGGTTCATGTTGACAGAAAACTCACAAAAAACATCATTGTCATTAAATAAATCCCAGCTCACACAAGTCAGGACGTTCAGCATACTTGCTGACCAAGTATGTACAGTGTCAGCCCAAAAATAATAAGATTTTTTTTTTTTTTACATTGTCATTTAATAAATCTAAGATCACTCAAGTTGGGAAGGTCAGCATACTTGCTGACCATACCAGGGAGAAGCTGAAGTGGCCCTGCATTACCTGCTGTGACCATCAGATGGCAATAAATCTAAGTTCACTTAAGTCGGGAAGGTCAGCACCATTACTGACCATTCCTGGGACGAAGCTGAGGTGGGCCTGCATTACCTGCTCTAACCACCAGATGGCAATAATGGGATATATTGGCCTCCAGTGAGGTTTTGCAGGCAGACTCGTGTACCAGAGAGCCCAAAACAAAGGAAGGGCCATTAAGAAGGACAAAGAGCTGTGGGGGGTTGGGTTGCAGCCTGGGTTAGGAAGTTGGGTTGCAGTTCCATGGCCTGATTAGATAAAAAATGTTGAAAAATGGAATTAAAAGATAAATCTATCCCAAAGCATCCAAACTTGGTATATGAATATTGGCCAGTATACAGGTGCTACTCAGTGGGTCCAAGTTTGGGATGCTTTCAGCAAAGTTTTGGCCACAACTGTGACTGTCTCTCTTGGCAGAGAACAGCAAACTTATGGTTAGTTCCATGTAATCTAATGTCTTTTTATTTTCTGTATTTCCTGGTAGTCCTCTCTCTCTCAATCCTCTCTCTCTCTCTCTCTCTCTCTCTTTGATGATGATTTAGTCCTGAATTTTTTTACCATGGGCAGAAAAATGGCAAAGTCCCACTGCTCAGTTTTACCATGGGCATCAGTTGGAAAAATGACAAAATCCCACAGTTCAGAAAAATGGCAAAGTCCCACAGTTCAGAAAAATGACAATGTCCCAATGCTCAGTTTTACCATGGTCATCAGGCGGAAAAATGACAAAATCCCACAGTTCAGAAAAATGACAATGTCCCACTGCTCAGTTTTACCATGGGCATCAGTTGGAAAAATGACAAAATCCCACAGTTCAGAAAAATGGCAAAGTCCCACAGTTCAGAAAAATGACAATGTCCCAATGCTCAGTTTTACCATGGTCATCAGGCGGAAAAATGACAAAATCCCACAGTTCAGAAAAATGACAATGTCCCACTGCTCAGTTTTACCATGGGCATCAGGTGGAAAAATGGCAAAGTCCCACAGTTCAGAAAAATGACAATGTCCCACTGCTCAGTTTTACCATGGGCATCAGGTGGAAAAATGACAAAGTCCCACAGTTCAGAAAAATGGCAAAGTCCCACAGTTCAGAAAAATGACAAATTCCCACTGCTCAGTTTTACCATGGGCATCAGGCGGAAAAATGACAAAATCCCACAGTTCAGAAAAATGGCAGAGTCCCACTGTTCAGAAAAATGACAAATTCCCACAGTTCAGAAAAATGACAATGTCCCAATGCTCAGTTTTACCATGGGCATCAGGCGGAAAAATGACAAAATCCCACAGTTCAGAAAAATGACAAAGTCCCACTGCTCAATCACACAAACCTTCTTTACTGAGCTAGGACAATAATTGTAGATCTGACTGTGGAAACAACAGTGGCGATGATAGTGATATGTGGTCACGTGGTTCCTCAGCCGCAAAAAGAAAAACAAAACAAAAACACGAGTCAGCATTTCAAATTTAAGTAACTTCATTACCAGCATGAGCAGAGATCAATTTTCAGATCTTTTTTTTGAGAATATCTAGAAGCAATTACACTGTACGGCCACACGATGTCATTAAAGTACCAACAAGCTTTTCCTGCCCTTGCACTTTGCCCTGACTGAGCAATTCTCTTCATGCTCTCGTCTCTGTGAAGGCCACTGGTAAATTGGTGAGGACAAGCCTACAACGTTTGAATAAATCCATTTGATTAAATCAGAATAGGAAATAAAGCCTCAAGGTCCGGAATACTAAAAATGAATACTGTTTCAATAGAACCTGGAGTTCGACTGGAGTTTTGTGTACAGAGTATCACAGTCATCGTCAACACAACTTCTCTGGAGTTTGCTTTCACATTTGCCAAAATGCCCGAAACAAACAAGATCCATTCATTTGTTTCTGTTCTTTTGAAACTGAGCTTTTCATCAGCCTTAAAAGACTGAAGAGAAATCACTATTTATAATAGATTTTCTAAATTATTTCATTGCGTTGCGTATTGCGGGTGCAAATAATTTGGTAGGTTAAGCCAGCTTGTGCAAAACGAGTTTTGGCACAAAACAATATATATGCAGTATATTAAAAGCAAGCGCTGTTGGAGATGTTGCTTGACGGCTCACTCAGCAGAAAAGCACTTCAGGGTACCCTTCGATAGCTCAGTTGGAAGAGCGGAGGACTGTAGTTGCTTGCGATGGCCATCCTTAGGTCGCTGGTTAGAATCCGGCTCGAAGGAAGAGTTTGTTCTGCCAGAGAGTCTGATGCTATTTTAGTAATAATGATGGGGAGGTGGGGGTTAAAAAAAAAACCACACACCCCAAGCCAAGACTTCTCCCTGACCGGGAATCGAACCCAGGCCGCGGCGGTGAGAGCGCCGAATCCTAGGCACTAGACCACCAGGGAGTGAACAGAAGCAAACGGGAATGCCCACAAGACCTCTGAGGACCAGCTCTGGCTGGGTGTAATACCTTTGAGGCGCCATGTACTGTCTGGGCAAAGTACCTCTGCGGTCCTCGAGTGGCTTGGGGTGGTACCTTTGTGAGCCTGTCGTCACGTCTGTGTCCGGTACCTTACAAGCTTCTCGTGGCCGGGGGCAGTTCGTCCGAGGCCCTCCGGTGGATGTCCCTCTGGTGCTTCTCAAGGCTGAGTGCAGTACTTTTGGCTGGGCACAGTACCTTTGGGGCATCTGCAAAAATAAGGCAAATTTTAACTTACATCTTCACAAATTATTCTCTGGGATAGGATTCTGTCGTTTTCACAAGTTTGACTGACCTTGACATCTCGCCCAATGTTATTGCAGTTTTTCTGGCAGGTTGCTCCTTTTGATGCCAGCTTATTGTGCTGATACTACAAGGAGCAAACAAATGTGAATTTAGTGATATTCATTCACCAAGGCAGGTAACTCTTGCTAAGTTGCATAACAGTTTACTACTGACTGTATGTCCTCATCTCACCCTCAAATTTGACCTTCATTTACTCAAATTCACTCTTGACTGTATGTCTGTAGCTAACGCTCAAAGAACCCAACTGGAACATTGTCATCAGGTTTTCCAAAGTTTTCTTGCATTGCAGTAGTAAGGGGTACTTTAATACAACCAAAAGGGAACGTTCTCCAAAAGCTCTCCCGAGGTTCCCACTTTACAAACGTTAGGAGAAAGTTAGGAGAAAGATCCATCAACCAAAACATGCAAACAAAAACTGCCGTTAGACATGCATCTAGAAATAGTTAAGGTGGGTGGAGCACAGAAGCACGGCAGGCCAGAACTGAGCTCGGAAAAAAACCTTTTATTTTAGCTTTTAAGCTTTACATTTATTCTCCCACACACGCACGCACGCACAAACAGACACACACACAAGTGTTCAGGTTGGGGGAGAGCCCCCTTCCTCTGCTCTCCCTCTCCTCTTATGGGGCGCGGTCACTGGGGAAGACACACAAACACAGGTTAATTCCCGTCAGGTGCAGTGATTCTGCCACTTACCTTCCCTGACTCCGACCTCCATTCACAGACCGACGCTTGACCACGCCCCTGCTGCCACATACCCCCACCGCCCGACTCAGGCCGGGGAGCCGTCCGTCCTGCAGCTGACTCCCCACCCCCTTGATGGGAGAGGAAATCCGCCACGACCATCTGCGCCCCCCGGCCTGTGGACCACCTCGAACTTAAATGGCTGGAGTGCCAGATGCCAACGGGTGATCCGCGCATTGGCATCCTTCATGAGTTGGAGCCACTGCATGGGGCGCATGGTCTGGCCAGAGGGTGAAAGGGCACCCCAGCAGGTAGTAGCGGGGGGCGAGGACCACCCACTTGATGGCGGGGCATTCCTTTTCTATGGTGCTGTACCTGCCCTCGCGCACCGACAGCTTCCGGCTGATGTACAGCACTGGACAGTCCTCCCCCTCCACCTCCTGGGACAGAACAGCCCCCAGCCCTCTGTCCGACGCATCCGTCTGCAAAACAAAGGGGAGAGAAAAGTCAGGGGAGTGTAACAGTGGCCCCCCACACAATGCAGCCTTTACCTTAGAGAAAGCCTGCTGGCATTGCTCCGTCCACTGGACCGGATCTGGTGCCCCCTTTTTAGTTAGATCAGTCAGTGTGCTGGTGTATGCTGACTCACCAAGCCCATGAGATTTTACACTTGCATATGTGATTTTCATGTATAAAAGCACCATAAAAACATCAGGGGTCGTCGGGCTTGGGTTCCACACACCCCTCTAGAGTCTTAAATTTCAGATTTTTTTTTTCGGAAATGTTTTTTTTCTCCGCGGCGCATGTGCTGTCAAGGCTCGGGCTCTCGAGGCCAGGGCTCTCGAGGCCAGAGCTGACAAGGCCTTTGAAATAGTGGTGCAAGTGGACAGAGAACCTACAAAAACCATCAGAAAGGGTTCTACACACCCCTGCACAGTGTTAGCCAACAAAGAATATGAATATGATTTATGAATATGATTTTTTTTTTCAGATAATCAAAATTTTTTCCCAGCGCATGCTACCGATGCAAGTACCAATACTGAGAAGTTCAAGTGTCCAATTGGTCAAAGTGGCCAGAAAAAAAAGTGGTTCATGTTGACAGAAAACATCATTGTCATTAAATAAATCCCAGCTCACACAAGTCGGGACGTTCAGCATACTTGCTGACCAAGTATGTACAGTGTCAGCCCAAAAATAATAAGATTTTTTTTTTTTTTACATTGTCATTTAATAAATCTAAGATCACTCAAGTTGGGAAGGTCAGCATACTTGCTGACCATACCAGGGAGAAGCTGAAGTGGCGCTGCATTACCTGCTGTGACCATCAGATGGCAATAAATCTAAGTTCACTTAAGTCGGGAAGGTCAGCACCATTGCTGACCATTCCAGGGACGAAGCTGAGGTGGGCCTGCATTACCTGCTCTGACCACCAGATGGCAATAATGGGATATATTGGCCTCCAGTGAGGTTTTGCAGGCAGACTCGTGTACCAGAGAGCCCAAAACAAAGGAGGGCCATTAAGAAGGACAAAGAGCTGTGGGGGGTTGGGTTGCAGCCTGAGTTAGGAAGTTGGGTTGCAGTTCCATGGCCTGATTAGATAAAAAATGTTGAAAAATGGAATTAAAAGATAAATCTATCCCAAAGCATCCAAACTTGGTATATGAATATTGGCCAGTATACAGGTGCTACTCAGTGGGTCCAAGTTTGGGAAGCTTTCAGCAAAGTTTTGGCCACAACTGTGACTGTCTCTCTTGGCAGAGAACAGCAAACTTATGGTTAGTTCCGTGTAATCTAATGTCTTTTTATTTTCTGTATTTCCTGGTAGTCCTCTCTCTCTCAATCCTCTCTCTCTCTCTCTCTCTCTCTCTCTCTCTCTCTTTGATGATGATTTAGTCCAGACTTTTTTACCATGGGCAGAAAAATGGCAAAGTCCCACAGTTCAGAAAAATGACAATGTCCCACTGCTCAGTTTTACCATGGGCATCAGGTGGAAAAATGACAAAATCCCACAGTTCAGAAAAATGGCAAAGTCCCACAGTTCAGAAAAATGGCAAAGTTCCACAGTTCAGAAAAATGAGAATGTCCCACTGCTCAGTTTTACCATGGGCATCAGGCGGAAAAATGACAAAATCCCACAGTTCAGAAAAATGGCAGAGTCCCACAGTTCAGAAAAATGACAAATTCCCACAGTTCAGAAAAATAACAATGTCCCACTGCTCAGTTTTACAATGGGCATCAGGCGGAAAAATGACAAAATCCCACAGTTCAGAAAAATGGCAAAGTCCCACTGCTCAATCACACAAACCTTCTTTACTGAGCTAGGACAATAATTGTAGATCTGACTGTGGAAACAACAGTGGCCATGATAGTGATACGCGGTCACGTGGTTCCTCAGCCCCAAAAAGAAAAACAAAACAAAAACACGAGTCAGCATTTCAAATTTAAGTAACTTCATTACCAGCATGAGCAGAGATCAATTTTCAGATCTTTTTTTTGAGAATATCTAGAAGCAATTACACTGTACGGCCACATGATGTCATTAAAGTACCAACAAGCTTTTCCTGCCCTTGCACTTTGCCCTGACTGAGCAATTCTCTTCATGCTCTCGTCTCTGTGAAGGCCACTGGTAAATTGGTGAGGACAAGCCTACAACGTTTGAATAAATCCATTTGATTAAATCAGAATAGGAAATAAAGCCTCAAGGTCCGGAATACTAAAAATGAATACTGTTTCAATAGAACCTGGAGTTCGACTGGAGTTTTGTGTACAGAGTATCACAGTCATCATCAACACAACTTCTCTGGAGTTTGCTTTCACATTTGCCAAAATGCCCGAAACAAACAAGATCCATTCATTTGTTTCTGTTCTTTTGAAACTGAGCTTTTCATCAGCCTTAAAAGACTGAAGAGAAATCACTATTTATAATAGATTTTCTAAATTATTTCATTGCTTTGCGTATTGCGGGTGCACATAATTTGGTAGGTTAAGCCAGCTTGTGCAAAACGAGTTTTGGCACAAAACAATATATATGCAGTATATTAAAAGCAAGCGCTGTTGGAGATGTTGCTTGACGGCTCACTCAGCAGAAAAGCACTTCAGGGTACCCTTCGATAGCTCATTTGGAAGAGCGGAGGACTGTAGTTGCTTGCGATGGCCATCCTTAGGTCGCTGGTTAGAATCTGGCTCGAAGGAAGAGTTTGTTCTGCCAGAGAGTCTGATGCTATTTTAGTAATAATGATGGGGAGGTGGGGGTTAAAAAAAAAACCACACACCCCAAGCCAAGACTTTTCCCTGACCGGGAATCGAACCCAGGCCACGGCGGTGAGAGTGCCGAATCCTAGCCACTAGACCACCAGGGAGTGAACAGAGGCAAACGGGAATGCCCACTAGACCTCTGAGGACCAGCTCTGGCTGGGTGTAATACCTTTGAGGCGCCATGTACTGTCTGGGCAAAGTACCTCTGCGGTCCTCGAGTGGCTTGGGGCGGTACCTTTGTGAGCCTGTCGTCACGTCTGTGTCCGGTACCTTACAAGCTTCTCGTGGCCGGGGGCAGTTCCTCCGAGGCCCTCCGGTGGATGTCCCTCTGGTGCTTCTCAAGGCTGAGTGCAGTACTTTTGGCTGGGCACAGTACCTTTGGGGCATCTGCAAAAATAAGGCAAATTTTAACTTACATCTTCACAAATTATTCTCTGGGATAGGATTCTGTCGTTTTTACAAGTTTGACTGACCTTGACATCTCGCCCAATGTTATTGCAGTTTTTCTGGCAGGTTGCTCCTTTTAATGCCAGCTTATTGTGCTGATACTACAAGGAGCAAACAAATGTGAATTTAGTGATATTCATTCACCAAGGCAGGTAACTCTTGCTAAGTTGCATAACAGTTTACTACTGACTGTATGTCCTCATCTCACCCTGAAATTTGACCTTCATTTACTCAAATTCACTCTTGACTGTATGTCTGTAGCTAACGCTCAAAGAACCCAACTGGAACATTGTCATCAGGTTTTCCAAAGTTTTCTTGCATTGCAGTAGTAAGGGGTACTTTAATACAACCAAAAGGGAACGTTCTCCAAAAGCTCTCCCGAGGTTCCCACTTTACAAACGTTAGGAGAAAGTTAGGAGAAAGATCCATCAACCAAAACATGCAAACAAAAACTGCCGTTATACATGCATCTAGAAATAGTTAAGGTGGGTGGAGCACAGAAGCACGGCAGGCCAGAACTGAGCTCGGAAAAAAACCTTTTATTTTAGCTTTTAAGCTTTACATTTATTCTCCCACACACGCACGCACGCACGCACACACAGACACACACACAATTGTTCAGGTTGGGGGAGAGCCCCCTTCCTCTGCTCTCCCTCTCCTCTTATGGGGCGCGGTCACTGGGGAAGACACACAAACACAGGTTAATTCCCGTCAGGTGCAGTGATTCTGCCACTTACCTTCCCTGACTCCGACCTCCATTCACAGACCGACGCTTGACCACGCCCCTGCTGCCACATACCCCCACCGCCCGACTCAGGCCGGGGAGCCGTCCGTCCTGCAGCTGACTCCCCACCCCCTTGATGGGAGAGGAAATCCGCCACGACCATCTGCGCCCCCCGGCCTGTGGACCACCTCGAACTTAAATGGCTGGAGTGCCAGATACCAACGGGTGATCCGCGCATTGGCATCCTTCATGAGTTGGAGCCACTGCATGGGGCGCATGGTCTGGCCAGAGGGTGAAAGGGCACCCCAGCAGGTAGTAGCGGGGGGCGAGGACCACCCACTTGATGGCGGGGCATTCCTTTTCTATGGTGCTGTACCTGCCCTCGCACACCGACAGCTTCCGGCTGATGTACAGCACTGGACAGTCCTCCCCCTCCACCTCCTGGGACAGAACAGCCCCCAGCCCTCTGTCCGACGCATCCATCTGCAAAACAAAGGGGAGAGAAATGTCAGGGGAGTGTAACAGTGGCCCCCCACACAATGCAGCCTTTACCTTAGAGAAAGCCTGCTGGCATTGCTCCGTCCACTGGACCGGATCTGGTGCCCCCTTTTTAGTTAGATCAGTCAGTGTGCTGGTGTATGCTGACTCACCAAGCCCATGAGATTTTACACTTGCATATGTGATTTTCATGTATAAAAGCACTATAAAAACATCAGGGGTCATCGGGCTTGGGTTGTACACACCCCTCTAGAGTCTTAAATTTCAGATTTTTTTTTTCAGAAATGTTTTTTTTTCCCGGGCGCATGTGCTGTCAAGGCTCGGGCTCTCGAGGCCAGGGCTCTCGAGGCCAGGGCTGACAAGGCCTTTGAAAAAATGGTGCAAGTGGACAGAGAACCTACAAAAAACATCAGAAAGGGTTCTACACACCCCTACACAGTGTTAGCCCACAAAGAATATGAATATGATTTATGAATATGATTTTTTTTTCAGATAATCAAAATTTTTCCCCAGCGCATGCTACCCATGCAAGTACCAATACTGAGAAGTCCATGTGTCCAATTGGTCAAAGTGGTCAGAAAAAAAGTGGTTCATGCTGACAGAAAACTCACAAAAAACATCGTCATTAAATAAATCCCAGCTCATATAAGTCGAGAAGTTCAGCATACTTGCTGACCAAGTATGTACAGTGTTAGCCCGAAAATAATAAGATTTTTTTTTACATTGTCATTTAATAAATCTAAGATCACTCAAGTTGGGAAGGTCAGCATACTTGCTGACCATACCAAGGAGAAGCTGAAGTGGCCCTGCATTACCTGCTCTGACCACCAGATGGCAATAATGGGATATATTGGCCTCCAGTGAGGTTTTGCAGGCAGACTTGTGTTCCAGAGAGCCCAAAACAAAGGAAGGGCCATTAAGAAGGACAAAGAGCTGTGGGGGGTTGGGTTGCAGCCTGGGTTAGGAAGTTGGGTTGCAGTTCCATGGCCTGATTAGATAAAAAATGTTGAAAAATGGAATTAAAATTTAAATCTATCCCAAAGCATCCAAACTTGGTATATGAATATTGGCCAGTATACAGGTGCTACTCAGTGGGTCCAAGGTTGGGATGCTTTCAGCAAAGTTTTGGCCACAACTGTGACTGTCTCTCTTGGCAGAGAACAGCAAACTTATGGTTAGTTCCCTGTAATCTAATGTCTTTTTATTTTTCTGTATTTCCTGGTACTCCTCTCTCTCTCTCTCTCTCTCTCTCTCTCTCTCTCTGTCTCTCTTTGATGATGATTTAGTCCTGACTTTTTTTTACCATGGGCATCAGGCAGAAACATGACAAAGTCCCACAGTTCAGAAAAATGACAAATTCCCACAGTTCAGAAAAATGACAAATTCCCACAGTTCAGAAAAATGGCAATGTCCCACTGCTCAGTTTTACCATGGGCATCAAGTCAAAAAAAATGACAAAGTCCCACTGCTCAGTTTTACCATGGGCATCAGGCGGAAAAATGACAAAATCCCACAGTTCAGAAAAATGGCAAAGTCCCACTGCTCAGTTTTACTATGGGCATCAGGCTGAAAAAAAATGACAAAGTCCCACAGTTTATGGTTAGCATGTATGCTGACTCACCAAACACATGAGCTTTTCACACCTGCATATGTGCTTTTCATGTATAAAAGCACCCTAAAAACATCAGGGGTTTTCAGGCTTGGGTTCAACACACCCCTCTAGAGTCTTAAATTTCAGAACTTTTTTTTTTCAGAATTTTTTTTTCCTTCCCCGCTCATGTGCTGTCAAGGCTGAGGCACCATGTAAAAAAGTATCCAAGTGGGCAGAAATTCCTCAAAAAAAAACATCAGAAGGGACTCTATACCACCTGTGAATACAAGGCACCCACTCATCTGATTGTTTTTTTTTTTTGCTTTTCAATTTTTTTAAATATTATGCAGCACGGTGGTTAGCGCTGTCGCCTCACAGCAAGAAGGTCCGGGTTTGAGCCCTTTGGCCAGCGATTGCCTTTCTGTGTGGAGTTTGCATGTTCTCCCCGCATCCTCATGGGTTTCCTCCAGGTGCTCCGGTTTCCCACACAGTCCAAAGATATGCAGGTTAGGTTAACTGGAGACTCTAAATTGACCGTAGGTGTGAGTGTGAATGGTTGTCTGTGTCTATGTGTCAGCCCTGTGATGACCTGGCGACTTGTCCAGGGTGTACCCAGCCTTTCGCCTGTAGTCAGCTGGGATAGGCTCCAGCTTGCCTGCGACCCTGTAGAACAGGATAAAGCGGCTACAGATAATGAGATGAGATTATGCAGCACATGAGCTGTCAAGGCTCAGGCTCTCAAGGCCAGGGCTCTTGAGGCCAAGGCTCCCAAGGCATTAGAAAAAGTGGTGTAAGTGGACAGAGAACCTACAAAAACCATCAGAAAGGGTTCTACACACCCCTGCCCAGTTTTAGCCCACTATGAATATGATTTTTTTTTCAGAAAATCAATTTTTTTCCCCAGCACATGCTACTGATGCAAGTACCAATACTGAGAAGTCCATTTGGCCAAAGTGGCCAGAAAAAAAGTGGTTCATGTTGACAGAAAACTCACAAAAAACATCATCGTCATTAAATAAATCCCAGCTCACATAAGTCGGGAAGTTCAGCATACTTGCTGACCAAGTATGTACAGTACTTACGTACTTACTTACTTGGGCCCTTTGCCCCGATCGGAGCGTAGGCCATTGATGATGTTCCTCCATTGCACTCGTCTTTTCGCCTTCTTCCTTAGGTCGTGCCAGCTGTTGTCTATACTCCTCATCTCCTCCTCTGTGTCCCTCTCCAACTGTTTTTTGGCCTTCCTCTCTTTCTTCTGCCCTGTGGATTCCAGGTGCAATGCTGGATCTTGGCTTCCTGAGTGTGTGCCCTATCCAGGACCATTTCCTCTTGAGGATCTGGCTTTTATCCTGCTCTATCCCACAGCTCCAGTTTGCTGATCTTGTCTGACCACTTGATTTTCAAGATTCTTCTCAGACAAGTGTTTATGAAGGTTTGTATCCTGTGCTGTGTTGCTTTTGTTGTTCTCCATGTCTCAGATCCATAGAGCAGTACTGACTTGACATTAGAGTTGAAGATCCGGAGTTTGGTGGCTACTCATATCATGCTAGTGGCCCAGACATTCTTCAGCATTATGAAGGTTGCTCTTGCTTTCCCTATCCTGGCTGTTACATCTCTATCCATGCCCCCCTGATGGTCTACTACGCTTCCGAAGTACACAAAGGACTCAGCCTCCTTCAAGTCTTCTCCTCCGATTGTGACTGGTGTGCTGTTTGTAGTGTTAATCTTCATGAGTTCAGTCTTCTTTTTGCTGATTTTGAGTCCTGTACTTACTGATGTTGTGTCCAGATGAGTTGTTTTATCTTGCATCTGTTTGTGGTTGTGTGAGAGGAGTACCACTCACCCGGAAACTGAATTTTTTTAAAAATGTTTTTAGAACGTTCGCATAGAATTGTTCGTGAACATGAAATGAATATTGCATGAGCATTACATGAACAAAGAATGAGGACAGGTAATGTTCATATGCGAACATTATATGAACATTATACAAATGTTCACAAATGTTCACAAACATCATATGAACAGGTGAAGCAGAACATTCTATTATGAACATTTGTAGCAGGTGTCCATCCAGCCACACCAGGGAGCTGCTATTCACAGGGGATCTGGATATTTACATACAGGCAGTGGGCCTACAATTTTTATGATTGTATTAGAGGCTTACTCTCCAATATTGAGAACTAAAAATGATGTAAAACAAACTTTATGAATGTTTTAAAATTCAATGTTTTATTCCAATAATGACTTGCAAACAATACGCCGGATAAACATAAACATTACTAAATCTCCGCTTGAAACAAAACAAACTCTACACCAATCTTTTCAAGTAGACATCTACATACAATTAATAATACATCATATTTAAGAGCAAAACTGAACAGTTTTAACACAAACACATTACAATCAATACATTTCCTGAGAAAATTCATATGAAAAAATACTGTAAGTTTTTATGACAAAGAGTTGAAGACTCAGGCGGCACGGTGGTGTAGTGGTTAGCGCTGTCGCCTCACAGCAAGAAGGTCCTGGGTTCGAGCCCCGTGGCCGGCGGGGGCCTTTCTGTGTGGAGTTTGCATGTTCTCCCCGTGTCCGCGTGGGTTTCCTCCGGGTGCTCCGGTTTCCCCCACAGTCCAAAGACATGCAGGTTAGGTTAACTGGTGACTCTAAATTGACCGTAGGTGTGAGTGTGAATGGTTGTCTGTGTCTATGTGTCAGCCCTGTGATGACCTGGCGACTTGTCCAGGGTGTACCCCGCCTTTCGCCCGTAGTCAGCTGGGATAGGCTCCAGCTTGCCTGCGACCCTGTAGAAGGATAAAGCGGCTAGAGATAATGAGATGAGATGAGTTGAAGACTCAGTATGGCATTAGGCAGATTCAACACAATGCAACTGAACACGCGCGTCATTTTTAAGAGCAAAACTGTGAACAGTTTTAACACAAACACATTACAATCAATAAATTTCCTGAGAAAATTCATATGATGAAAAATTACATCATACAAAAAAACAAAATTAATAATTAAAATTAATGTTTAATCTCCAGAGAAAAAGTTTCTCCAGAAGTCAAATTCAATTTTATCAAAAATATTGTATAATGCAAATCAAATGCATGCTGCTAATCTGCCCGAAAGCTTTGATATTATAAAAAAAAGTCGTTCTACAGATAATATGACAAAACAGGCATGTATCACAAAAATAAACTTTACAAGATTGCCACTAAAGTGACCAATATCCCCGCCGCAAGTCATCAGAAACTCTTAAGTCAAGGTTGAGATTTTTTCAAAGTTAAATTTTACCAAGTTTTTCTCAAAAAAGCTTGAAGTTACAAAGAAACAACTAAAGCAATATTATTACCTTTTTTGCAAAATTATAAATTGTTTAAAACCAATAAATATTTCAAGCATAAGCACATTCTGAAAAACTTTAACCAGACGGACGGCTGGCCCCTATTTCTATATATGTCCCCCCGCTCCTTTTCAGAGAAAAGGTGGTGGGACAAAAAAATTTAGATACAATATCTAAAAATAAAGAGGCCTCTGAATAAATTTAATAATGTGTGTAAAAAAAAACAAAGTACAAGTTAATAATATATAAAGGAACACACATCCTATTAGAAAAAATGTTACGGTTTCTCAAACCTGTAATCTGGGTCATCATCAGAGTCATCTGAGTAACCCACTTCCAGTTCTACCTCTTCAGATTCAGAAGAATTCTGACTAGAAAGTAGTACGTGACACACTGATGTCTGAACTTAAAACGAGAAAAATGTAGCCCACACTACACACTACTTAGAGATTTAACCTGAAAGATAGCAGATGGACAAACAACCCAAAAACATGTCTTTGCTAGTGCAACATGGGGGCATAAAACACTGCATAAATATCTATATTCCTGACATTTGATCATGCAAATAAAAATATATCCTCAGTACTATTCGTTACCTCCAGGTTGGATTATTGTAATGCCTTACTGTCTGGATGTTCCAATAAGTGCATAAACAAGCTCCAGTTAGTTCAAAATGCCGCAGCAAGAGTCCTTACTAGAACTAGAAAATATGACCACATCACGCCTGTCTTATCCACACTGCATTGGCTCCCAATCAAATTTCGTATTGATTATAAAATACTACTATTGACCTTTAAAGCACTAAATGGTCTCGCACCACAGTACCTGAGTGAACTTCTGCTCCTCTATGACCCACCACGCCTACTTAGATCAAAAGGTGCAGGCTATCTGCTGGTACCTCGTATAGTGAAGGCTACATCAGGGGGCAGAGCCTTTTCTTACAAAGCCCCACAGTTATGGAACAGCCTTCCAAGTAATGTTCGGGAATCAGACACAGTCTCAGCATTTAAGTCTAGGCTGAAAACATATCTGTTTAGTCAAGCCTTTTGTTAATGGTGTTTATGAGGTAAAGGAGTAGATCTGGAGGGTCCTCAGACAGAGTGTTTTGGTAAACTGGGATGTATGGATGCTGTCAGTCCCCACTCGCTTGCTCACTCGAGTTTGTTGACGGTGTAGTGGCTGCTGCTTTATGTCCCGGGGCTCCCTCATGCCTGTGTTACCTTCTGGCTCTCTCCTTTTAGTTATGCTGTCATAGTTAGTTGCCGGAGTCCCTGCTTGTACTCGGTGCAATATGTATACTGTTCCTACTTATTCAGGTGACATTGGGCATACCTAACCACCTGTGTTTTCTTTCTCTCCCCCCCACCCCAAATCTGTCCCTCTGAGTTACATGGAGTCAACAGGAAATCTTTTGGTGGAGATGGTGGGGACCTCGACTGGCTATCGTAGCCTGCAGGGAATCGGCTGTCAGACATTCTGTCGCATGTCCCAGACCCGGTGAAATGTAACTGAATTGTCTTGGCCAGGCCTAAGGGTTAGGGTTAGGGTTAGGGTTAGGTTATAGGGTAAATAAGGTAAATGTCTGCCCAGACGATATCAGACCATTTGGTTTTTTGGCTCTAGCGTCCGTCCGGAAGGTCCTAGAGTGATGTGCGACCCCTCCCTGGATTCAGTTGGCCCAGGGCTATCCGCTGATACCAAACCCGTTACGCTGCGACATCGGGGGCGGAGCCAGAGCCGAAAAAATGGGTTATTTTATTTTATTTTGACGATATCTCCGGAACGGAAGGTCGTAGAGACACGGGACCACTTCTGGCGTGTTCAGAGACCTCGAGTTATGTGGGACGCCACCCACTCCCGAGTCTCTACGACCTTCCATTCCGGAGTTATTCGCGACAAACCGTTTTGCCATAGGAATGAATGGGACGAAAATTTCACTAAGTCCCACAGCCAAAAAACTTCCTGGTGGACATTGTTAGGAGCACGTGTCAGGTTATTTGGAGTCTATTGGTACCTATATTACAGACATGTTTTTTTTGAATTTTTAAATCTGAACATATATTTCATGCCTAGCCTAGCTTAGCCTAGCCTAGTTTAGCATAGCCTAGCCTATCCTAGCCTAGCCTGGCTTAGTTTAGCCTAGCCTAGCTTAGCCTAGCCTAGCTCAGCCTAGCCTAGCCTAACATCCTTAACACATTATCCAAAAAAGTATGAGTTAACTTACCATTTTGATGTCAAAACGTCGAATAGGGTTAGGATTTGGGGTTGGGATTAGGGTTAAGGTTAGGGTCATGATTGACATTTCGGTACAGTATGTACCTTCTTCAGGCGTTGGCTTGCTAGAGACAAAAATAGAAATAAATAAATAAATAAATAAACAAACAGTATGTTTTAAATGTATTTGGGTGGCCAATATTCCGTTTTTAAAGAAAGGGTCTGTAAATTATTACCAGCAAAAACTTACATCAATTTACAGATCTTCATGATAATATTTCGATGCAATTATACGGTTTGGCCACAAGATGTCAGTGAAAGACCACAAAAAACTTTTGAATAGGTAGTGTTCTGTTTAGTCTAGAAATAGACTTTTGGAAGATAAATGCTGGATTTTGTTTAATCAAAAAAAAAAAACAAAACCATAGCTTCCTTCAGTCTAGAAATAGACTTTTGGAAGATAAATGCTGGATTTGTGTTGAAAACAAAAAATCAGAGCCTTCTTCAGTCTAGAAATAGACTTTTGGAAGATAAATGCTGGATTTTGCTTAAAACAAAACCAAAAAAAATTACAGCTTCCTTCAGTCTAGAAATAGACTTTTGGGAGATAAACGCTGGACAGAGCTTTCTTCAGTCTAGAAATAGACTTTTGGGAGATAAACGCTGGATAGCAGGAGAATCGATGCATGTGTGCCTGTGTTTGAGCCTGTGTTCTATTTATACTCTGAGGAAGGCCCCTCCCCTTCCTTGTTAGAGGATGACTAAGTAAATTCCATTTTCCATTGAGTTTGAATGGGCTAAAATTGGTTAGGGTTAAGGTTAGGGTTAGGGTTAGGGTTAGGGTTAGGGTTAGGTTATAGGGTAAATAAGGTAAATGTCTGCCCAGACGATATCAGACCATTTGGTTTTTTGGCTCTAGCGTCCGTCCGGAAGGTCCTAGAGTGATGTGCGACCCCTCCCTGGATTCAGTTGGCCCAGGGCTATCCGCTGATACCAAACCCGTTACGCTGCGACATCGGGGGCGGAGCCAGAGCCGAAAAAATGGGTTATTTTATTTTATTTTGACGATATCTCCGGAACGGAAGGTCGTAGAGACACGGGACCACTTCTGGCGTGTTCAGAGACCTCGAGTTATGTGGGACGCCACCCACTCCCGAGTCTCTACGACCTTCCATTCCGGAGTTATTCGCGACAAACCGTTTTGCCATAGGAATGAATGGGACGAAAATTTCACTAAGTCCCACAGCCAAAAAACTTCCTGGTGGACATTGTTAGGAGCACGTGTCAGGTTATTTGGAGTCTATTGGTACCTATATTACAGACATGTTTTTTTTGAATTTTTAAATCTGAACATATATTTCATGCCTAGCCTAGCTTAGCCTAGCCTAGTTTAGCATAGCCTAGCCTATCCTAGCCTAGCCTGGCTTAGTTTAGCCTAGCCTAGCTTAGCCTAGCCTAGCTCAGCCTAGCCTAGCCTAACATCCTTAACACATTATCCAAAAAAGTATGAGTTAACTTACCATTTTGATGTCAAAACGTCGAATAGGGTTAGGATTTGGGGTTGGGATTAGGGTTAAGGTTAGGGTCATGATTGACATTTCGGTACAGTATGTACCTTCTTCAGGCGTTGGCTTGCTAGAGACAAAAATAGAAATAAATAAATAAATAAACAAACAGTATGTTTTAAATGTATTTGGGTGGCCAATATTCCGTTTTTAAAGAAAGGGTCTGTAAATTATTACCAGCAAAAACTTACATCAATTTACAGATCTTCATGATAATATTTCGATGCAATTATACGGTTTGGCCACAAGATGTCAGTGAAAGACCACAAAAAACTTTTGAATAGGTAGTGTTCTGTTTAGTCTAGAAATAGACTTTTGGAAGATAAATGCTGGATTTTGTTTAATCAAAAAAAAAAAAACAAAACCATAGCTTCCTTCAGTCTAGAAATAGACTTTTGGAAGATAAATGCTGGATTTGTGTTGAAAACAAAAAATCAGAGCCTTCTTCAGTCTAGAAATAGACTTTTGGAAGATAAATGCTGGATTTTGCTTAAAACAAAACCAAAAAAAATTACAGCTTCCTTCAGTCTAGAAATAGACTTTTGGGAGATAAACGCTGGACAGAGCTTTCTTCAGTCTAGAAATAGACTTTTGGGAGATAAACGCTGGATAGCAGGAGAATCGATGCATGTGTGCCTGTGTTTGAGCCTGTGTTCTATTTATACTCTGAGGAAGGCCCCTCCCCTTCCTTGTTAGAGGATGACTAAGTAAATTCCATTTTCCATTGAGTTTGAATGGGCTAAAATTGGTTATAAAAACTAACTAAAATTATTAAATTTAAACATTTGAATACTTTTACATGTTTCTTAAATGCCATTAGGAATTTTCTATCGAATCTATTTTCAATTTTCCATATGTACCCTTACAGTTTTTTCCTTTTTCTTTTTGTATTGGAGTGAATGGGTTGCAGTTAATCTTTAGAATTGTACCAAATATTTAAATAATTCCACTGGACATTTATGGTTTTTAACCCCAATCAGAACTTTCTTATGCATAGGTAATAACCATTTTCCCTTTATTTTCCTTTTTTGAGTGTTTATTGTTTTCCTTTTAAATTTTCTTTCACCTTTTAGGCATACCAGTGATTTTCTCGGCCAATTTCACATGCCCATCAGGAGAAACATGGACAGGGGATACGTGCTGGCACCGCTTAACATCCAGACAGGACCCGGGAGGCACTGGCTGGTTAGGATTTTCACAAAGATCCACGTCCTAGCCTAGGCCAAGGCCATGTTGTGCACTGTCCTTCCCGAGTCCCATCCCCGATGCCTCACAGATGCCAGGTAAGTACCCCCATGTGTATTTGGGTTATTATCCCGAGCCCCAGTTGGGGTTTATTGGGGTTAGGGTTAGGGTTAGGATTTCCACAAAGATCCACGTCCTAGCCTAGGCCAGGGACGTGTTGTGCACTGTCCTTCCCGAGTCCCATCCCCGATGTCCCACAGATGCCAGGTAAGTACCACCATGTGTATTTGAATTATTATTGCGAGACCCCGTTGGGGTTCCTTGTGGTTGGGGTTAGGGTTAAGGTTAGGGTTATGGTTGGGGTTAGGATTTGGGGTTAGGGTTAGGATATGGGGTTGGGATTAAGGTTAGGGTTATGATTAGGGTTAGGGTTAGGGTTGGGTTAGGGTTAGGGTTAGGGTAAATAAGGTAAATGTCTGCCCAGACGATATCAGACCATTTGGTTTTTTGGCTCTAGCGTCCGTCCGGAAGGTCCTAGAGTGATCTGCGACCCCTCCCTGGATTCAGTTGGCCCAGGGCTATCCGCTGATACCAAACCCGTTACGCTGCGACATCGGGGGCGGAGCCAGAGCCGAAAAAATGGGTTATTTTATTTTATTTTGACGATATCTCCGGAACGGAAGGTCGTAGAGACACGGGACCACTTCTGGCGTGTTCAGAGACCTCGAGTTATGTGGGACGCCACCCACTCCCGAGTCTCTACGACCTTCCATTCCGGAGTTATTCGCGACAAACCGTTTTGCCATAGGAATGAATGGGACGAAAATTTCACTAAGTCCCACAGCCAAAAAACTTCCTGGTGGACATTGTTAGGAGCACGTGTCAGGTTATTTGGAGTCTATTGGTACCTATATTACAGACATGTTTTTTTTGAATTTTTAAATCTGAACATATATTTCATGCCTAGCCTAGCTTAGCCTAGCCTAGTTTAGCATAGCCTAGCCTATCCTAGCCTAGCCTGGCTTAGTTTAGCCTAGCCTAGCTTAGCCTAGCCTAGCTCAGCCTAGCCTAGCCTAACATCCTTAACACATTATCCAAAAAAGTATGAGTTAACTTACCATTTTGATGTCAAAACGTCGAATAGGGTTAGGATTTGGGGTTGGGATTAGGGTTAAGGTTAGGGTCATGATTGACATTTCGGTACAGTATGTACCTTCTTCAGGCGTTGGCTTGCTAGAGACAAAAATAGAAATAAATAAATAAATAAACAAACAGTATGTTTTAAATGTATTTGGGTGGCCAATATTCCGTTTTTAAAGAAAGGGTCTGTAAATTATTACCAGCAAAAACTTACATCAATTTACAGATCTTCATGATAATATTTCGATGCAATTATACGGTTTGGCCACAAGATGTCAGTGAAAGACCACAAAAAACTTTTGAATAGGTAGTGTTCTGTTTAGTCTAGAAATAGACTTTTGGAAGATAAATGCTGGATTTTGTTTAATCAAAAAAAAAAAAACAAAACCATAGCTTCCTTCAGTCTAGAATTAGGGTTAGGGTTAGGGTTAGGGTTAGGGGTTAGGGTTAGGGTTAGGGTTAGGGTTAGGTTATAGGGTAAATAAGGTAAATGTCTGCCCAGACGATATCAGACCATTTGGTTTTTTGGCTCTAGCGTCCGTCCGGAAGGTCCTAGAGTGATGTGCGACCCCTCCCTGGATTCAGTTGGCCCAGGGCTATCCGCTGATACCAAACCCGTTACGCTGCGACATCGGGGGCGGAGCCAGAGCCGAAAAAATGGGTTATTTTATTTTATTTTGACGATATCTCCGGAACGGAAGGTCGTAGAGACACGGGACCACTTCTGGCGTGTTCAGAGACCTCGAGTTATGTGGGACGCCACCCACTCCCGAGTCTCTACGACCTTCCATTCCGGAGTTATTCGCGACAAACCGTTTTGCCATAGGAATGAATGGGACGAAAATTTCACTAAGTCCCACAGCCAAAAAACTTCCTGGTGGACATTGTTAGGAGCACGTGTCAGGTTATTTGGAGTCTATTGGTACCTATATTACAGACATGTTTTTTTTGAATTTTTAAATCTGAACATATATTTCATGCCTAGCCTAGCTTAGCCTAGCCTAGTTTAGCATAGCCTAGCCTATCCTAGCCTAGCCTGGCTTAGTTTAGCCTAGCCTAGCTTAGCCTAGCCTAGCTCAGCCTAGCCTAGCCTAACATCCTTAACACATTATCCAAAAAAGTATGAGTTAACTTACCATTTTGATGTCAAAACGTCGAATAGGGTTAGGATTTGGGGTTGGGATTAGGGTTAAGGTTAGGGTCATGATTGACATTTCGGTACAGTATGTACCTTCTTCAGGCGTTGGCTTGCTAGAGACAAAAATAGAAATAAATAAATAAATAAACAAACAGTATGTTTTAAATGTATTTGGGTGGCCAATATTCCGTTTTTAAAGAAAGGGTCTGTAAATTATTACCAGCAAAAACTTACATCAATTTACAGATCTTCATGATAATATTTCGATGCAATTATACGGTTTGGCCACAAGATGTCAGTGAAAGACCACAAAAAACTTTTGAATAGGTAGTGTTCTGTTTAGTCTAGAAATAGACTTTTGGAAGATAAATGCTGGATTTTGTTTAATCAAAAAAAACAAAACAAAACCATAGCTTCCTTCAGTCTAGAAATAGACTTTTGGAAGATAAATGCTGGATTTGTGTTGAAAACAAAAAATCAGAGCCTTCTTCAGTCTAGAAATAGACTTTTGGAAGATAAATGCTGGATTTTGCTTAAAACAAAACCAAAAAAAATTACAGCTTCCTTCAGTCTAGAAATAGACTTTTGGGAGATAAACGCTGGACAGAGCTTTCTTCAGTCTAGAAATAGACTTTTGGGAGATAAACGCTGGATAGCAGGAGAATCGATGCATGTGTGCCTGTGTTTGAGCCTGTGTTCTATTTATACTCTGAGGAAGGCCCCTCCCCTTCCTTGTTAGAGGATGACTAAGTAAATTCCATTTTCCATTGAGTTTGAATGGGCTAAAATTGGTTATAAAAACTAACTAAAATTATTAAATTTAAACATTTGAATACTTTTACATGTTTCTTAAATGCCATTAGGAATTTTCTATCGAATCTATTTTCAATTTTCCATATGTACCCTTACAGTTTTTTCCTTTTTCTTTTTGTATTGGAGTGAATGGGTTGCAGTTAATCTTTAGAATTGTACCAAATATTTAAATAATTCCACTGGACATTTATGGTTTTTAACCCCAATCAGAACTTTCTTAATCATAGGTAATAACCATTTTCCCTTTATTTTCCTTTTTTGAGTGTTTATTGTTTTCCTTTTAAATTTTCTTTCACCTTTTAGGCATACCAGTGATTTTCTCGGCCAATTTCACATGCCCATCAGGAGAAACATGGACAGGGGATACGTGCTGGCACCGCTTAACATCCAGACAGGACCCGGGAGGCACTGGCTGGTTAGGATTTTCACAAAGATCCACGTCCTAGCCTAGGCCAAGGCCATGTTGTGCACTGTCCTTCCCGAGTCCCATCCCCGATGCCTCACAGATGCCAGGTAAGTACCCCCATGTGTATTTGGGTTATTATCCCGAGCCCCAGTTGGGGTTTATTGGGGTTAGGGTTAGGGTTAGGATTTCCACAAAGATCCACGTCCTAGCCTAGGCCAGGGACGTGTTGTGCACTGTCCTTCCCGAGTCCCATCCCCGATGTCCCACAGATGCCAGGTAAGTACCACCATGTGTATTTGAATTATTATTGTGAGACCCCGTTGGGGTTCCTTGTGGTTGGGGTTAGGGTTAAGGTTAGGGTTATGGTTGGGGTTAGGATTTGGGGTTAGGGTTAGGATATGGGGTTGGGATTAAGGTTAGGGTTATGATTAGGGTTAGGGTTAGGGTTGGGTTAGGGTTAGGGTTAGGGTAAATAAGGTAAATGTCTGCCCAGACGATATCAGACCATTTGGTTTTTTGGCTCTAGCGTCCGTCCGGAAGGTCCTAGAGTGATCTGCGACCCCTCCCTGGATTCAGTTGGCCCAGGGCTATCCGCTGATACCAAACCCGTTACGCTGCGACATCGGGGGCGGAGCCAGAGCCGAAAAAATGGGTTATTTTATTTTATTTTGACGATATCTCCGGAACGGAAGGTCGTAGAGACACGGGACCACTTCTGGCGTGTTCAGAGACCTCGAGTTATGTGGGACGCCACCCACTCCCGAGTCTCTACGACCTTCCATTCCGGAGTTATTCGCGACAAACCGTTTTGCCATAGGAATGAATGGGACGAAAATTTCACTAAGTCCCACAGCCAAAAAACTTCCTGGTGGACATTGTTAGGAGCACGTGTCAGGTTATTTGGAGTCTATTGGTACCTATATTACAGACATGTTTTTTTTGAATTTTTAAATCTGAACATATATTTCATGCCTAGCCTAGCTTAGCCTAGCCTAGTTTAGCATAGCCTAGCCTATCCTAGCCTAGCCTGGCTTAGTTTAGCCTAGCCTAGCTTAGCCTAGCCTAGCTCAGCCTAGCCTAGCCTAACATCCTTAACACATTATCCAAAAAAGTATGAGTTAACTTACCATTTTGATGTCAAAACGTCGAATAGGGTTAGGATTTGGGGTTGGGATTAGGGTTAAGGTTAGGGTCATGATTGACATTTCGGTACAGTATGTACCTTCTTCAGGCGTTGGCTTGCTAGAGACAAAAATAGAAATAAATAAATAAATAAACAAACAGTATGTTTTAAATGTATTTGGGTGGCCAATATTCCGTTTTTAAAGAAAGGGTCTGTAAATTATTACCAGCAAAAACTTACATCAATTTACAGATCTTCATGATAATATTTCGATGCAATTATACGGTTTGGCCACAAGATGTCAGTGAAAGACCACAAAAAACTTTTGAATAGGTAGTGTTCTGTTTAGTCTAGAAATAGACTTTTGGAAGATAAATGCTGGATTTTGTTTAATCAAAAAAAAAAAAACAAAACCATAGCTTCCTTCAGTCTAGAAATAGGGTTAGGGTTAGGGTTAGGGTTAGGGTTAGGTTATAGGGTAAATAAGGTAAATGTCTGCCCAGACGATATCAGACCATTTGGTTTTTTGGCTCTAGCGTCCGTCCGGAAGGTCCTAGAGTGATGTGCGACCCCTCCCTGGATTCAGTTGGCCCAGGGCTATCCGCTGATACCAAACCCGTTACGCTGCGACATCGGGGGCGGAGCCAGAGCCGAAAAAATGGGTTATTTTATTTTATTTTGACGATATCTCCGGAACGGAAGGTCGTAGAGACACGGGACCACTTCTGGCGTGTTCAGAGACCTCGAGTTATGTGGGACGCCACCCACTCCCGAGTCTCTACGACCTTCCATTCCGGAGTTATTCGCGACAAACCGTTTTGCCATAGGAATGAATGGGACGAAAATTTCACTAAGTCCCACAGCCAAAAAACTTCCTGGTGGACATTGTTAGGAGCACGTGTCAGGTTATTTGGAGTCTATTGGTACCTATATTACAGACATGTTTTTTTTGAATTTTTAAATCTGAACATATATTTCATGCCTAGCCTAGCTTAGCCTAGCCTAGTTTAGCATAGCCTAGCCTATCCTAGCCTAGCCTGGCTTAGTTTAGCCTAGCCTAGCTTAGCCTAGCCTAGCTCAGCCTAGCCTAGCCTAACATCCTTAACACATTATCCAAAAAAGTATGAGTTAACTTACCATTTTGATGTCAAAACGTCGAATAGGGTTAGGATTTGGGGTTGGGATTAGGGTTAAGGTTAGGGTCATGATTGACATTTCGGTACAGTATGTACCTTCTTCAGGCGTTGGCTTGCTAGAGACAAAAATAGAAATAAATAAATAAATAAACAAACAGTATGTTTTAAATGTATTTGGGTGGCCAATATTCCGTTTTTAAAGAAAGGGTCTGTAAATTATTACCAGCAAAAACTTACATCAATTTACAGATCTTCATGATAATATTTCGATGCAATTATACGGTTTGGCCACAAGATGTCAGTGAAAGACCACAAAAAACTTTTGAATAGGTAGTGTTCTGTTTAGTCTAGAAATAGACTTTTGGAAGATAAATGCTGGATTTTGTTTAATCAAAAAAAAAAAAACAAAACCATAGCTTCCTTCAGTCTAGAAATAGACTTTTGGAAGATAAATGCTGGATTTGTGTTGAAAACAAAAAATCAGAGCCTTCTTCAGTCTAGAAATAGACTTTTGGAAGATAAATGCTGGATTTTGCTTAAAACAAAACCAAAAAAAATTACAGCTTCCTTCAGTCTAGAAATAGACTTTTGGGAGATAAACGCTGGACAGAGCTTTCTTCAGTCTAGAAATAGACTTTTGGGAGATAAACGCTGGATAGCAGGAGAATCGATGCATGTGTGCCTGTGTTTGAGCCTGTGTTCTATTTATACTCTGAGGAAGGCCCCTCCCCTTCCTTGTTAGAGGATGACTAAGTAAATTCCATTTTCCATTGAGTTTGAATGGGCTAAAATTGGTTATAAAAACTAACTAAAATTATTAAATTTAAACATTTGAATACTTTTACATGTTTCTTAAATGCCATTAGGAATTTTCTATCGAATCTATTTTCAATTTTCCATATGTACCCTTACAGTTTTTTCCTTTTTCTTTTTGTATTGGAGTGAATGGGTTGCAGTTAATCTTTAGAATTGTACCAAATATTTAAATAATTCCACTGGACATTTATGGTTTTTAACCCCAATCAGAACTTTCTTATGCATAGGTAATAACCATTTTCCCTTTATTTTCCTTTTTTGAGTGTTTATTGTTTTCCTTTTAAATTTTCTTTCACCTTTTAGGCATACCAGTGATTTTCTCGGCCAATTTCACATGCCCATCAGGAGAAACATGGACAGGGGATACGTGCTGGCACCGCTTAACATCCAGACAGGACCCGGGAGGCACTGGCTGGTTAGGATTTTCACAAAGATCCACGTCCTAGCCTAGGCCAAGGCCATGTTGTGCACTGTCCTTCCCGAGTCCCATCCCCGATGCCTCACAGATGCCAGGTAAGTACCCCCATGTGTATTTGGGTTATTATCCCGAGCCCCAGTTGGGGTTTATTGGGGTTAGGGTTAGGGTTAGGATTTCCACAAAGATCCACGTCCTAGCCTAGGCCAGGGACGTGTTGTGCACTGTCCTTCCCGAGTCCCATCCCCGATGTCCCACAGATGCCAGGTAAGTACCACCATGTGTATTTGAATTATTATTGCGAGACCCCGTTGGGGTTCCTTGTGGTTGGGGTTAGGGTTAAGGTTAGGGTTATGGTTGGGGTTAGGATTTGGGGTTAGGGTTAGGATATGGGGTTGGGATTAAGGTTAGGGTTATGATTAGGGTTAGGGTTAGGGTTGGGTTAGGGTTAGGGTTAGGGTAAATAAGGTAAATGTCTGCCCAGACGATATCAGACCATTTGGTTTTTTGGCTCTAGCGTCCGTCCGGAAGGTCCTAGAGTGATCTGCGACCCCTCCCTGGATTCAGTTGGCCCAGGGCTATCCGCTGATACCAAACCCGTTACGCTGCGACATCGGGGGCGGAGCCAGAGCCGAAAAAATGGGTTATTTTATTTTATTTTGACGATATCTCCGGAACGGAAGGTCGTAGAGACACGGGACCACTTCTGGCGTGTTCAGAGACCTCGAGTTATGTGGGACGCCACCCACTCCCGAGTCTCTACGACCTTCCATTCCGGAGTTATTCGCGACAAACCGTTTTGCCATAGGAATGAATGGGACGAAAATTTCACTAAGTCCCACAGCCAAAAAACTTCCTGGTGGACATTGTTAGGAGCACGTGTCAGGTTATTTGGAGTCTATTGGTACCTATATTACAGACATGTTTTTTTTGAATTTTTAAATCTGAACATATATTTCATGCCTAGCCTAGCTTAGCCTAGCCTAGTTTAGCATAGCCTAGCCTATCCTAGCCTAGCCTGGCTTAGTTTAGCCTAGCCTAGCTTAGCCTAGCCTAGCTCAGCCTAGCCTAGCCTAACATCCTTAACACATTATCCAAAAAAGTATGAGTTAACTTACCATTTTGATGTCAAAACGTCGAATAGGGTTAGGATTTGGGGTTGGGATTAGGGTTAAGGTTAGGGTCATGATTGACATTTCGGTACAGTATGTACCTTCTTCAGGCGTTGGCTTGCTAGAGACAAAAATAGAAATAAATAAATAAATAAACAAACAGTATGTTTTAAATGTATTTGGGTGGCCAATATTCCGTTTTTAAAGAAAGGGTCTGTAAATTATTACCAGCAAAAACTTACATCAATTTACAGATCTTCATGATAATATTTCGATGCAATTATACGGTTTGGCCACAAGATGTCAGTGAAAGACCACAAAAAACTTTTGAATAGGTAGTGTTCTGTTTAGTCTAGAAATAGACTTTTGGAAGATAAATGCTGGATTTTGTTTAATCAAAAAAAAAAAAACAAAACCATAGCTTCCTTCAGTCTAGAATTAGGGTTAGGGTTAGGGTTAGGGTTAGGGTTAGGTTATAGGGTAAATAAGGTAAATGTCTGCCCAGACGATATCAGACCATTTGGTTTTTTGGCTCTAGCGTCCGTCCGGAAGGTCCTAGAGTGATGTGCGACCCCTCCCTGGATTCAGTTGGCCCAGGGCTATCCGCTGATACCAAACCCGTTACGCTGCGACATCGGGGGCGGAGCCAGAGCCGAAAAAATGGGTTATTTTATTTTATTTTGACGATATCTCCGGAACGGAAGGTCGTAGAGACACGGGACCACTTCTGGCGTGTTCAGAGACCTCGAGTTATGTGGGACGCCACCCACTCCCGAGTCTCTACGACCTTCCATTCCGGAGTTATTCGCGACAAACCGTTTTGCCATAGGAATGAATGGGACGAAAATTTCACTAAGTCCCACAGCCAAAAAACTTCCTGGTGGACATTGTTAGGAGCACGTGTCAGGTTATTTGGAGTCTATTGGTACCTATATTACAGACATGTTTTTTTTGAATTTTTAAATCTGAACATATATTTCATGCCTAGCCTAGCTTAGCCTAGCCTAGTTTAGCATAGCCTAGCCTATCCTAGCCTAGCCTGGCTTAGTTTAGCCTAGCCTAGCTTAGCCTAGCCTAGCTCAGCCTAGCCTAGCCTAACATCCTTAACACATTATCCAAAAAAGTATGAGTTAACTTACCATTTTGATGTCAAAACGTCGAATAGGGTTAGGATTTGGGGTTGGGATTAGGGTTAAGGTTAGGGTCATGATTGACATTTCGGTACAGTATGTACCTTCTTCAGGCGTTGGCTTGCTAGAGACAAAAATAGAAATAAATAAATAAATAAACAAACAGTATGTTTTAAATGTATTTGGGTGGCCAATATTCCGTTTTTAAAGAAAGGGTCTGTAAATTATTACCAGCAAAAACTTACATCAATTTACAGATCTTCATGATAATATTTCGATGCAATTATACGGTTTGGCCACAAGATGTCAGTGAAAGACCACAAAAAACTTTTGAATAGGTAGTGTTCTGTTTAGTCTAGAAATAGACTTTTGGAAGATAAATGCTGGATTTTGTTTAATCAAAAAAAAAAAAACAAAACCATAGCTTCCTTCAGTCTAGAAATAGACTTTTGGAAGATAAATGCTGGATTTGTGTTGAAAACAAAAAATCAGAGCCTTCTTCAGTCTAGAAATAGACTTTTGGAAGATAAATGCTGGATTTTGCTTAAAACAAAACCAAAAAAAATTACAGCTTCCTTCAGTCTAGAAATAGACTTTTGGGAGATAAACGCTGGACAGAGCTTTCTTCAGTCTAGAAATAGACTTTTGGGAGATAAACGCTGGATAGCAGGAGAATCGATGCATGTGTGCCTGTGTTTGAGCCTGTGTTCTATTTATACTCTGAGGAAGGCCCCTCCCCTTCCTTGTTAGAGGATGACTAAGTAAATTCCATTTTCCATTGAGTTTGAATGGGCTAAAATTGGTTATAAAAACTAACTAAAATTATTAAATTTAAACATTTGAATACTTTTACATGTTTCTTAAATGCCATTAGGAATTTTCTATCGAATCTATTTTCAATTTTCCATATGTACCCTTACAGTTTTTTCCTTTTTCTTTTTGTATTGGAGTGAATGGGTTGCAGTTAATCTTTAGAATTGTACCAAATATTTAAATAATTCCACTGGACATTTATGGTTTTTAACCCCAATCAGAACTTTCTTATGCATAGGTAATAACCATTTTCCCTTTATTTTCCTTTTTTGAGTGTTTATTGTTTTCCTTTTAAATTTTCTTTCACCTTTTAGGCATACCAGTGATTTTCTCGGCCAATTTCACATGCCCATCAGGAGAAACATGGACAGGGGATACGTGCTGGCACCGCTTAACATCCAGACAGGACCCGGGAGGCACTGGCTGGTTAGGATTTTCACAAAGATCCACGTCCTAGCCTAGGCCAAGGCCATGTTGTGCACTGTCCTTCCCGAGTCCCATCCCCGATGCCTCACAGATGCCAGGTAAGTACCCCCATGTGTATTTGGGTTATTATCCCGAGCCCCAGTTGGGGTTTATTGGGGTTAGGGTTAGGGTTAGGATTTCCACAAAGATCCACGTCCTAGCCTAGGCCAGGGACGTGTTGTGCACTGTCCTTCCCGAGTCCCATCCCCGATGTCCCACAGATGCCAGGTAAGTACCACCATGTGTATTTGAATTATTATTGCGAGACCCCGTTGGGGTTCCTTGTGGTTGGGGTTAGGGTTAAGGTTAGGGTTATGGTTGGGGTTAGGATTTGGGGTTAGGGTTAGGATATGGGGTTGGGATTAAGGTTAGGGTTATGATTAGGGTTAGGGTTAGGGTTGGGTTAGGGTTAGGGTTAGGGTAAATAAGGTAAATGTCTGCCCAGACGATATCAGACCATTTGGTTTTTTGGCTCTAGCGTCCGTCCGGAAGGTCCTAGAGTGATGTGCGACCCCTCCCTGGATTCAGTTGGCCCAGGGCTATCCGCTGATACCAAACCCGTTACGCTGCGACATCGGGGGCGGAGCCAGAGCCGAAAAAATGGGTTATTTTATTTTATTTTGACGATATCTCCGGAACGGAAGGTCGTAGAGACACGGGACCACTTCTGGCGTGTTCAGAGACCTCGAGTTATGTGGGACGCCACCCACTCCCGAGTCTCTACGACCTTCCATTCCGGAGTTATTCGCGACAAACCGTTTTGCCATAGGAATGAATGGGACGAAAATTTCACTAAGTCCCACAGCCAAAAAACTTCCTGGTGGACATTGTTAGGAGCACGTGTCAGGTTATTTGGAGTCTATTGGTACCTATATTACAGACATGTTTTTTTTGAATTTTTAAATCTGAACATATATTTCATGCCTAGCCTAGCTTAGCCTAGCCTAGTTTAGCATAGCCTAGCCTATCCTAGCCTAGCCTGGCTTAGTTTAGCCTAGCCTAGCTTAGCCTAGCCTAGCTCAGCCTAGCCTAGCCTAACATCCTTAACACATTATCCAAAAAAGTATGAGTTAACTTACCATTTTGATGTCAAAACGTCGAATAGGGTTAGGATTTGGGGTTGGGATTAGGGTTAAGGTTAGGGTCATGATTGACATTTCGGTACAGTATGTACCTTCTTCAGGCGTTGGCTTGCTAGAGACAAAAATAGAAATAAATAAATAAATAAACAAACAGTATGTTTTAAATGTATTTGGGTGGCCAATATTCCGTTTTTAAAGAAAGGGTCTGTAAATTATTACCAGCAAAAACTTACATCAATTTACAGATCTTCATGATAATATTTCGATGCAATTATACGGTTTGGCCACAAGATGTCAGTGAAAGACCACAAAAAACTTTTGAATAGGTAGTGTTCTGTTTAGTCTAGAAATAGACTTTTGGAAGATAAATGCTGGATTTTGTTTAATCAAAAAAAAAAAAACAAAACCATAGCTTCCTTCAGTCTAGAAATAGACTTTTGGAAGATAAATGCTGGATTTGTGTTGAAAACAAAAAATCAGAGCCTTCTTCAGTCTAGAAATAGACTTTTGGAAGATAAATGCTGGATTTTGCTTAAAACAAAACCAAAAAAAATTACAGCTTCCTTCAGTCTAGAAATAGACTTTTGGGAGATAAACGCTGGACAGAGCTTTCTTCAGTCTAGAAATAGACTTTTGGGAGATAAACGCTGGATAGCAGGAGAATCGATGCATGTGTGCCTGTGTTTGAGCCTGTGTTCTATTTATACTCTGAGGAAGGCCCCTCCCCTTCCTTGTTAGAGGATGACTAAGTAAATTCCATTTTCCATTGAGTTTGAATGGGCTAAAATTGGTTATAAAAACTAACTAAAATTATTAAATTTAAACATTTGAATACTTTTACATGTTTCTTAAATGCCATTAGGAATTTTCTATCGAATCTATTTTCAATTTTCCATATGTACCCTTACAGTTTTTTCCTTTTTCTTTTTGTATTGGAGTGAATGGGTTGCAGTTAATCTTTAGAATTGTACCAAATATTTAAATAATTCCACTGGACATTTATGGTTTTTAACCCCAATCAGAACTTTCTTATGCATAGGTAATAACCATTTTCCCTTTATTTTCCTTTTTTGAGTGTTTATTGTTTTCCTTTTAAATTTTCTTTCACCTTTTAGGCATACCAGTGATTTTCTCGGCCAATTTCACATGCCCATCAGGAGAAACATGGACAGGGGATACGTGCTGGCACCGCTTAACATCCAGACAGGACCCGGGAGGCACTGGCTGGTTAGGATTTTCACAAAGATCCACGTCCTAGCCTAGGCCAAGGCCATGTTGTGCACTGTCCTTCCCGAGTCCCATCCCCGATGCCTCACAGATGCCAGGTAAGTACCCCCATGTGTATTTGGGTTATTATCCCGAGCCCCAGTTGGGGTTTATTGGGGTTAGGGTTAGGGTTAGGATTTCCACAAAGATCCACGTCCTAGCCTAGGCCAGGGACGTGTTGTGCACTGTCCTTCCCGAGTCCCATCCCCGATGTCCCACAGATGCCAGGTAAGTACCACCATGTGTATTTGAATTATTATTGCGAGACCCCGTTGGGGTTCCTTGTGGTTGGGGTTAGGGTTAAGGTTAGGGTTATGGTTGGGGTTAGGATTTGGGGTTAGGGTTAGGATATGGGGTTGGGATTAAGGTTAGGGTTATGATTAGGGTTAGGGTTAGGGTTGGGTTAGGGTTAGGGTTAGGGTAAATAAGGTAAATGTCTGCCCAGACGATATCAGACCATTTGGTTTTTTGGCTCTAGCGTCCGTCCGGAAGGTCCTAGAGTGATCTGCGACCCCTCCCTGGATTCAGTTGGCCCAGGGCTATCCGCTGATACCAAACCCGTTACGCTGCGACATCGGGGGCGGAGCCAGAGCCGAAAAAATGGGTTATTTTATTTTATTTTGACGATATCTCCGGAACGGAAGGTCGTAGAGACACGGGACCACTTCTGGCGTGTTCAGAGACCTCGAGTTATGTGGGACGCCACCCACTCCCGAGTCTCTACGACCTTCCATTCCGGAGTTATTCGCGACAAACCGTTTTGCCATAGGAATGAATGGGACGAAAATTTCACTAAGTCCCACAGCCAAAAAACTTCCTGGTGGACATTGTTAGGAGCACGTGTCAGGTTATTTGGAGTCTATTGGTACCTATATTACAGACATGTTTTTTTTGAATTTTTAAATCTGAACATATATTTCATGCCTAGCCTAGCTTAGCCTAGCCTAGTTTAGCATAGCCTAGCCTATCCTAGCCTAGCCTGGCTTAGTTTAGCCTAGCCTAGCTTAGCCTAGCCTAGCTCAGCCTAGCCTAGCCTAACATCCTTAACACATTATCCAAAAAAGTATGAGTTAACTTACCATTTTGATGTCAAAACGTCGAATAGGGTTAGGATTTGGGGTTGGGATTAGGGTTAAGGTTAGGGTCATGATTGACATTTCGGTACAGTATGTACCTTCTTCAGGCGTTGGCTTGCTAGAGACAAAAATAGAAATAAATAAATAAATAAACAAACAGTATGTTTTAAATGTATTTGGGTGGCCAATATTCCGTTTTTAAAGAAAGGGTCTGTAAATTATTACCAGCAAAAACTTACATCAATTTACAGATCTTCATGATAATATTTCGATGCAATTATACGGTTTGGCCACAAGATGTCAGTGAAAGACCACAAAAAACTTTTGAATAGGTAGTGTTCTGTTTAGTCTAGAAATAGACTTTTGGAAGATAAATGCTGGATTTTGTTTAATCAAAAAAAACAAAACAAAACCATAGCTTCCTTCAGTCTAGAAATAGACTTTTGGAAGATAAATGCTGGATTTGTGTTGAAAACAAAAAATCAGAGCCTTCTTCAGTCTAGAAATAGACTTTTGGAAGATAAATGCTGGATTTTGCTTAAAACAAAACCAAAAAAAATTACAGCTTCCTTCAGTCTAGAAATAGACTTTTGGGAGATAAACGCTGGACAGAGCTTTCTTCAGTCTAGAAATAGACTTTTGGGAGATAAACGCTGGATAGCAGGAGAATCGATGCATGTGTGCCTGTGTTTGAGCCTGTGTTCTATTTATACTCTGAGGAAGGCCCCTCCCCTTCCTTGTTAGAGGATGACTAAGTAAATTCCATTTTCCATTGAGTTTGAATGGGCTAAAATTGGTTATAAAAACTAACTAAAATTATTAAATTTAAACATTTGAATACTTTTACATGTTTCTTAAATGCCATTAGGAATTTTCTATCGAATCTATTTTCAATTTTCCATATGTACCCTTACAGTTTTTTCCTTTTTCTTTTTGTATTGGAGTGAATGGGTTGCAGTTAATCTTTAGAATTGTACCAAATATTTAAATAATTCCACTGGACATTTATGGTTTTTAACCCCAATCAGAACTTTCTTATGCATAGGTAATAACCATTTTCCCTTTATTTTCCTTTTTTGAGTGTTTATTGTTTTCCTTTTAAATTTTCTTTCACCTTTTAGGCATACCAGTGATTTTCTCGGCCAATTTCACATGCCCATCAGGAGAAACATGGACAGGGGATACGTGCTGGCACCGCTTAACATCCAGACAGGACCCGGGAGGCACTGGCTGGTTAGGATTTTCACAAAGATCCACGTCCTAGCCTAGGCCAAGGCCATGTTGTGCACTGTCCTTCCCGAGTCCCATCCCCGATGCCTCACAGATGCCAGGTAAGTACCCCCATGTGTATTTGGGTTATTATCCCGAGCCCCAGTTGGGGTTTATTGGGGTTAGGGTTAGGGTTAGGATTTCCACAAAGATCCACGTCCTAGCCTAGGCCAGGGACGTGTTGTGCACTGTCCTTCCCGAGTCCCATCCCCGATGTCCCACAGATGCCAGGTAAGTACCACCATGTGTATTTGAATTATTATTGCGAGACCCCGTTGGGGTTCCTTGTGGTTGGGGTTAGGGTTAGGGTTAGGTTATAGGGTAAATAAGGTAAATGTCTGCCCAGACGATATCAGACCATTTGGTTTTTTGGCTCTAGCGTCCGTCCGGAAGGTCCTAGAGTGATGTGCGACCCCTCCCTGGATTCAGTTGGCCCAGGGCTATCCGCTGATACCAAACCCGTTACGCTGCGACATCGGGGGCGGAGCCAGAGCCGAAAAAATGGGTTATTTTATTTTATTTTGACGATATCTCCGGAACGGAAGGTCGTAGAGACACGGGACCACTTCTGGCGTGTTCAGAGACCTCGAGTTATGTGGGACGCCACCCACTCCCGAGTCTCTACGACCTTCCATTCCGGAGTTATTCGCGACAAACCGTTTTGCCATAGGAATGAATGGGACGAAAATTTCACTAAGTCCCACAGCCAAAAAACTTCCTGGTGGACATTGTTAGGAGCACGTGTCAGGTTATTTGGAGTCTATTGGTACCTATATTACAGACATGTTTTTTTTGAATTTTTAAATCTGAACATATATTTCATGCCTAGCCTAGCTTAGCCTAGCCTAGTTTAGCATAGCCTAGCCTATCCTAGCCTAGCCTGGCTTAGTTTAGCCTAGCCTAGCTTAGCCTAGCCTAGCTCAGCCTAGCCTAGCCTAACATCCTTAACACATTATCCAAAAAAGTATGAGTTAACTTACCATTTTGATGTCAAAACGTCGAATAGGGTTAGGATTTGGGGTTGGGATTAGGGTTAAGGTTAGGGTCATGATTGACATTTCGGTACAGTATGTACCTTCTTCAGGCGTTGGCTTGCTAGAGACAAAAATAGAAATAAATAAATAAATAAACAAACAGTATGTTTTAAATGTATTTGGGTGGCCAATATTCCGTTTTTAAAGAAAGGGTCTGTAAATTATTACCAGCAAAAACTTACATCAATTTACAGATCTTCATGATAATATTTCGATGCAATTATACGGTTTGGCCACAAGATGTCAGTGAAAGACCACAAAAAACTTTTGAATAGGTAGTGTTCTGTTTAGTCTAGAAATAGACTTTTGGAAGATAAATGCTGGATTTTGTTTAATCAAAAAAAAAAAAACAAAACCATAGCTTCCTTCAGTCTAGAAATAGACTTTTGGAAGATAAATGCTGGATTTGTGTTGAAAACAAAAAATCAGAGCCTTCTTCAGTCTAGAAATAGACTTTTGGAAGATAAATGCTGGATTTTGCTTAAAACAAAACCAAAAAAAATTACAGCTTCCTTCAGTCTAGAAATAGACTTTTGGGAGATAAACGCTGGACAGAGCTTTCTTCAGTCTAGAAATAGACTTTTGGGAGATAAACGCTGGATAGCAGGAGAATCGATGCATGTGTGCCTGTGTTTGAGCCTGTGTTCTATTTATACTCTGAGGAAGGCCCCTCCCCTTCCTTGTTAGAGGATGACTAAGTAAATTCCATTTTCCATTGAGTTTGAATGGGCTAAAATTGGTTATAAAAACTAACTAAAATTATTAAATTTAAACATTTGAATACTTTTACATGTTTCTTAAATGCCATTAGGAATTTTCTATCGAATCTATTTTCAATTTTCCATATGTACCCTTACAGTTTTTTCCTTTTTCTTTTTGTATTGGAGTGAATGGGTTGCAGTTAATCTTTAGAATTGTACCAAATATTTAAATAATTCCACTGGACATTTATGGTTTTTAACCCCAATCAGAACTTTCTTATGCATAGGTAATAACCATTTTCCCTTTATTTTCCTTTTTTGAGTGTTTATTGTTTTCCTTTTAAATTTTCTTTCACCTTTTAGGCATACCAGTGATTTTCTCGGCCAATTTCACATGCCCATCAGGAGAAACATGGACAGGGGATACGTGCTGGCACCGCTTAACATCCAGACAGGACCCGGGAGGCACTGGCTGGTTAGGATTTTCACAAAGATCCACGTCCTAGCCTAGGCCAAGGCCATGTTGTGCACTGTCCTTCCCGAGTCCCATCCCCGATGCCTCACAGATGCCAGGTAAGTACCCCCATGTGTATTTGGGTTATTATCCCGAGCCCCAGTTGGGGTTTATTGGGGTTAGGGTTAGGGTTAGGATTTCCACAAAGATCCACGTCCTAGCCTAGGCCAGGGACGTGTTGTGCACTGTCCTTCCCGAGTCCCATCCCCGATGTCCCACAGATGCCAGGTAAGTACCACCATGTGTATTTGAATTATTATTGCGAGACCCCGTTGGGGTTCCTTGTGGTTGGGGTTAGGGTTAAGGTTAGGGTTATGGTTGGGGTTAGGATTTGGGGTTAGGGTTAGGATATGGGGTTGGGATTAAGGTTAGGGTTATGATTAGGGTTAGGGTTAGGGTTGGGTTAGGGTTAGGGTTAGGGTAAATAAGGTAAATGTCTGCCCAGACGATATCAGACCATTTGGTTTTTTGGCTCTAGCGTCCGTCCGGAAGGTCCTAGAGTGATCTGCGACCCCTCCCTGGATTCAGTTGGCCCAGGGCTATCCGCTGATACCAAACCCGTTACGCTGCGACATCGGGGGCGGAGCCAGAGCCGAAAAAATGGGTTATTTTATTTTATTTTGACGATATCTCCGGAACGGAAGGTCGTAGAGACACGGGACCACTTCTGGCGTGTTCAGAGACCTCGAGTTATGTGGGACGCCACCCACTCCCGAGTCTCTACGACCTTCCATTCCGGAGTTATTCGCGACAAACCGTTTTGCCATAGGAATGAATGGGACGAAAATTTCACTAAGTCCCACAGCCAAAAAACTTCCTGGTGGACATTGTTAGGAGCACGTGTCAGGTTATTTGGAGTCTATTGGTACCTATATTACAGACATGTTTTTTTTGAATTTTTAAATCTGAACATATATTTCATGCCTAGCCTAGCTTAGCCTAGCCTAGTTTAGCATAGCCTAGCCTATCCTAGCCTAGCCTGGCTTAGTTTAGCCTAGCCTAGCTTAGCCTAGCCTAGCTCAGCCTAGCCTAGCCTAACATCCTTAACACATTATCCAAAAAAGTATGAGTTAACTTACCATTTTGATGTCAAAACGTCGAATAGGGTTAGGATTTGGGGTTGGGATTAGGGTTAAGGTTAGGGTCATGATTGACATTTCGGTACAGTATGTACCTTCTTCAGGCGTTGGCTTGCTAGAGACAAAAATAGAAATAAATAAATAAATAAACAAACAGTATGTTTTAAATGTATTTGGGTGGCCAATATTCCGTTTTTAAAGAAAGGGTCTGTAAATTATTACCAGCAAAAACTTACATCAATTTACAGATCTTCATGATAATATTTCGATGCAATTATACGGTTTGGCCACAAGATGTCAGTGAAAGACCACAAAAAACTTTTGAATAGGTAGTGTTCTGTTTAGTCTAGAAATAGACTTTTGGAAGATAAATGCTGGATTTTGTTTAATCAAAAAAAAAAAAACAAAACCATAGCTTCCTTCAGTCTAGAATTAGGGTTAGGGTTAGGGTTAGGGTCAGGGTCAGGGTCAGGGTTAGGGTTAGGGTTAGGTTATAGGGTAAATAAGGTAAATGTCTGCCCAGACGATATCAGACCATTTGGTTTTTTGGCTCTAGCGTCCGTCCGGAAGGTCCTAGAGTGATGTGCGACCCCTCCCTGGATTCAGTTGGCCCAGGGCTATCCGCTGATACCAAACCCGTTACGCTGCGACATCGGGGGCGGAGCCAGAGCCGAAAAAATGGGTTATTTTATTTTATTTTGACGATATCTCCGGAACGGAAGGTCGTAGAGACACGGGACCACTTCTGGCGTGTTCAGAGACCTCGAGTTATGTGGGACGCCACCCACTCCCGAGTCTCTACGACCTTCCATTCCGGAGTTATTCGCGACAAACCGTTTTGCCATAGGAATGAATGGGACGAAAATTTCACTAAGTCCCACAGCCAAAAAACTTCCTGGTGGACATTGTTAGGAGCACGTGTCAGGTTATTTGGAGTCTATTGGTACCTATATTACAGACATGTTTTTTTTTGAATTTTTAAATCTGAACATATATTTCATGCCTAGCCTAGCTTAGCCTAGCCTAGTTTAGCATAGCCTAGCCTATCCTAGCCTAGCCTGGCTTAGTTTAGCCTAGCCTAGCTTAGCCTAGCCTAGCTCAGCCTAGCCTAGCCTAACATCCTTAACACATTATCCAAAAAAGTATGAGTTAACTTACCATTTTGATGTCAAAACGTCGAATAGGGTTAGGATTTGGGGTTGGGATTAGGGTTAAGGTTAGGGTCATGATTGACATTTCGGTACAGTATGTACCTTCTTCAGGCGTTGGCTTGCTAGAGACAAAAATAGAAATAAATAAATAAATAAACAAACAGTATGTTTTAAATGTATTTGGGTGGCCAATATTCCGTTTTTAAAGAAAGGGTCTGTAAATTATTACCAGCAAAAACTTACATCAATTTACAGATCTTCATGATAATATTTCGATGCAATTATACGGTTTGGCCACAAGATGTCAGTGAAAGACCACAAAAAACTTTTGAATAGGTAGTGTTCTGTTTAGTCTAGAAATAGACTTTTGGAAGATAAATGCTGGATTTTGTTTAATCAAAAAAAAAAAAACAAAACCATAGCTTCCTTCAGTCTAGAAATAGACTTTTGGAAGATAAATGCTGGATTTGTGTTGAAAACAAAAAATCAGAGCCTTCTTCAGTCTAGAAATAGACTTTTGGAAGATAAATGCTGGATTTTGCTTAAAACAAAACCAAAAAAAATTACAGCTTCCTTCAGTCTAGAAATAGACTTTTGGGAGATAAACGCTGGACAGAGCTTTCTTCAGTCTAGAAATAGACTTTTGGGAGATAAACGCTGGATAGCAGGAGAATCGATGCATGTGTGCCTGTGTTTGAGCCTGTGTTCTATTTATACTCTGAGGAAGGCCCCTCCCCTTCCTTGTTAGAGGATGACTAAGTAAATTCCATTTTCCATTGAGTTTGAATGGGCTAAAATTGGTTATAAAAACTAACTAAAATTATTAAATTTAAACATTTGAATACTTTTACATGTTTCTTAAATGCCATTAGGAATTTTCTATCGAATCTATTTTCAATTTTCCATATGTACCCTTACAGTTTTTTCCTTTTTCTTTTTGTATTGGAGTGAATGGGTTGCAGTTAATCTTTAGAATTGTACCAAATATTTAAATAATTCCACTGGACATTTATGGTTTTTAACCCCAATCAGAACTTTCTTATGCATAGGTAATAACCATTTTCCCTTTATTTTCCTTTTTTGAGTGTTTATTGTTTTCCTTTTAAATTTTCTTTCACCTTTTAGGCATACCAGTGATTTTCTCGGCCAATTTCACATGCCCATCAGGAGAAACATGGACAGGGGATACGTGCTGGCACCGCTTAACATCCAGACAGGACCCGGGAGGCACTGGCTGGTTAGGATTTTCACAAAGATCCACGTCCTAGCCTAGGCCAAGGCCATGTTGTGCACTGTCCTTCCCGAGTCCCATCCCCGATGCCTCACAGATGCCAGGTAAGTACCCCCATGTGTATTTGGGTTATTATCCCGAGCCCCAGTTGGGGTTTATTGGGGTTAGGGTTAGGGTTAGGATTTCCACAAAGATCCACGTCCTAGCCTAGGCCAGGGACGTGTTGTGCACTGTCCTTCCCGAGTCCCATCCCCGATGTCCCACAGATGCCAGGTAAGTACCACCATGTGTATTTGAATTATTATTGCGAGACCCCGTTGGGGTTCCTTGTGGTTGGGGTTAGGGTTAAGGTTAGGGTTATGGTTGGGGTTAGGATTTGGGGTTAGGGTTAGGATATGGGGTTGGGATTAAGGTTAGGGTTATGATTATGGTTAGGGTTAGGGTTAGGGTTAGGGTTAGGGGTTAGGGTTAGGGTTAGGTTATAGGGTAAATAAGGTAAATGTCTGCCCAGACGATATCAGACCATTTGGTTTTTTGGCTCTAGCGTCCGTCCGGAAGGTCCTAGAGTGATGTGCGACCCCTCCCTGGATTCAGTTGGCCCAGGGCTATCCGCTGATACCAAACCCGTTACGCTGCGACATCGGGGGCGGAGCCAGAGCCGAAAAAATGGGTTATTTTATTTTATTTTGACGATATCTCCGGAACGGAAGGTCGTAGAGACACGGGACCACTTCTGGCGTGTTCAGAGACCTCGAGTTATGTGGGACGCCACCCACTCCCGAGTCTCTACGACCTTCCATTCCGGAGTTATTCGCGACAAACCGTTTTGCCATAGGAATGAATGGGACGAAAATTTCACTAAGTCCCACAGCCAAAAAACTTCCTGGTGGACATTGTTAGGAGCACGTGTCAGGTTATTTGGAGTCTATTGGTACCTATATTACAGACATGTTTTTTTTGAATTTTTAAATCTGAACATATATTTCATGCCTAGCCTAGCTTAGCCTAGCCTAGTTTAGCATAGCCTAGCCTATCCTAGCCTAGCCTGGCTTAGTTTAGCCTAGCCTAGCTTAGCCTAGCCTAGCTCAGCCTAGCCTAGCCTAACATCCTTAACACATTATCCAAAAAAGTATGAGTTAACTTACCATTTTGATGTCAAAACGTCGAATAGGGTTAGGATTTGGGGTTGGGATTAGGGTTAAGGTTAGGGTCATGATTGACATTTCGGTACAGTATGTACCTTCTTCAGGCGTTGGCTTGCTAGAGACAAAAATAGAAATAAATAAATAAATAAACAAACAGTATGTTTTAAATGTATTTGGGTGGCCAATATTCCGTTTTTAAAGAAAGGGTCTGTAAATTATTACCAGCAAAAACTTACATCAATTTACAGATCTTCATGATAATATTTCGATGCAATTATACGGTTTGGCCACAAGATGTCAGTGAAAGACCACAAAAAACTTTTGAATAGGTAGTGTTCTGTTTAGTCTAGAAATAGACTTTTGGAAGATAAATGCTGGATTTTGTTTAATCAAAAAAAAAAAAACAAAACCATAGCTTCCTTCAGTCTAGAAATAGACTTTTGGAAGATAAATGCTGGATTTGTGTTGAAAACAAAAAATCAGAGCCTTCTTCAGTCTAGAAATAGACTTTTGGAAGATAAATGCTGGATTTTGCTTAAAACAAAACCAAAAAAAATTACAGCTTCCTTCAGTCTAGAAATAGACTTTTGGGAGATAAACGCTGGACAGAGCTTTCTTCAGTCTAGAAATAGACTTTTGGGAGATAAACGCTGGATAGCAGGAGAATCGATGCATGTGTGCCTGTGTTTGAGCCTGTGTTCTATTTATACTCTGAGGAAGGCCCCTCCCCTTCCTTGTTAGAGGATGACTAAGTAAATTCCATTTTCCATTGAGTTTGAATGGGCTAAAATTGGTTATAAAAACTAACTAAAATTATTAAATTTAAACATTTGAATACTTTTACATGTTTCTTAAATGCCATTAGGAATTTTCTATCGAATCTATTTTCAATTTTCCATATGTACCCTTACAGTTTTTTCCTTTTTCTTTTTGTATTGGAGTGAATGGGTTGCAGTTAATCTTTAGAATTGTACCAAATATTTAAATAATTCCACTGGACATTTATGGTTTTTAACCCCAATCAGAACTTTCTTATGCATAGGTAATAACCATTTTCCCTTTATTTTCCTTTTTTGAGTGTTTATTGTTTTCCTTTTAAATTTTCTTTCACCTTTTAGGCATACCAGTGATTTTCTCGGCCAATTTCACATGCCCATCAGGAGAAACATGGACAGGGGATACGTGCTGGCACCGCTTAACATCCAGACAGGACCCGGGAGGCACTGGCTGGTTAGGATTTTCACAAAGATCCACGTCCTAGCCTAGGCCAAGGCCATGTTGTGCACTGTCCTTCCCGAGTCCCATCCCCGATGCCTCACAGATGCCAGGTAAGTACCCCCATGTGTATTTGGGTTATTATCCCGAGCCCCAGTTGGGGTTTATTGGGGTTAGGGTTAGGGTTAGGATTTCCACAAAGATCCACGTCCTAGCCTAGGCCAGGGACGTGTTGTGCACTGTCCTTCCCGAGTCCCATCCCCGATGTCCCACAGATGCCAGGTAAGTACCACCATGTGTATTTGAATTATTATTGCGAGACCCCGTTGGGGTTCCTTGTGGTTGGGGTTAGGGTTAAGGTTAGGGTTATGGTTGGGGTTAGGATTTGGGGTTAGGGTTAGGATATGGGGTTGGGATTAAGGTTAGGGTTATGATTAGGGTTAGGGTTAGGGTTGGGTTAGGGTTAGGGTTAGGGTAAATAAGGTAAATGTCTGCCCAGACGATATCAGACCATTTGGTTTTTTGGCTCTAGCGTCCGTCCGGAAGGTCCTAGAGTGATCTGCGACCCCTCCCTGGATTCAGTTGGCCCAGGGCTATCCGCTGATACCAAACCCGTTACGCTGCGACATCGGGGGCGGAGCCAGAGCCGAAAAAATGGGTTATTTTATTTTATTTTGACGATATCTCCGGAACGGAAGGTCGTAGAGACACGGGACCACTTCTGGCGTGTTCAGAGACCTCGAGTTATGTGGGACGACACCCACTCCCGAGTCTCTACGACCTTCCATTCCGGAGTTATTCGCGACAAACCGTTTTGCCATAGGAATGAATGGGACGAAAATTTCACTAAGTCCCACAGCCAAAAAACTTCCTGGTGGACATTGTTAGGAGCACGTGTCAGGTTATTTGGAGTCTATTGGTACCTATATTACAGACATGTTTTTTTTGAATTTTTAAATCTGAACATATATTTCATGCCTAGCCTAGCTTAGCCTAGCCTAGTTTAGCATAGCCTAGCCTATCCTAGCCTAGCCTGGCTTAGTTTAGCCTAGCCTAGCTTAGCCTAGCCTAGCTCAGCCTAGCCTAGCCTAACATCCTTAACACATTATCCAAAAAAGTATGAGTTAACTTACCATTTTGATGTCAAAACGTCGAATAGGGTTAGGATTTGGGGTTGGGATTAGGGTTAAGGTTAGGGTCATGATTGACATTTCGGTACAGTATGTACCTTCTTCAGGCGTTGGCTTGCTAGAGACAAAAATAGAAATAAATAAATAAATAAACAAACAGTATGTTTTAAATGTATTTGGGTGGCCAATATTCCGTTTTTAAAGAAAGGGTCTGTAAATTATTACCAGCAAAAACTTACATCAATTTACAGATCTTCATGATAATATTTCGATGCAATTATACGGTTTGGCCACAAGATGTCAGTGAAAGACCACAAAAAACTTTTGAATAGGTAGTGTTCTGTTTAGTCTAGAAATAGACTTTTGGAAGATAAATGCTGGATTTTGTTTAATCAAAAAAAACAAAACAAAACCATAGCTTCCTTCAGTCTAGAAATAGACTTTTGGAAGATAAATGCTGGATTTGTGTTGAAAACAAAAAATCAGAGCCTTCTTCAGTCTAGAAATAGACTTTTGGAAGATAAATGCTGGATTTTGCTTAAAACAAAACCAAAAAAAATTACAGCTTCCTTCAGTCTAGAAATAGACTTTTGGGAGATAAACGCTGGACAGAGCTTTCTTCAGTCTAGAAATAGACTTTTGGGAGATAAACGCTGGATAGCAGGAGAATCGATGCATGTGTGCCTGTGTTTGAGCCTGTGTTCTATTTATACTCTGAGGAAGGCCCCTCCCCTTCCTTGTTAGAGGATGACTAAGTAAATTCCATTTTCCATTGAGTTTGAATGGGCTAAAATTGGTTATAAAAACTAACTAAAATTATTAAATTTAAACATTTGAATACTTTTACATGTTTCTTAAATGCCATTAGGAATTTTCTATCGAATCTATTTTCAATTTTCCATATGTACCCTTACAGTTTTTTCCTTTTTCTTTTTGTATTGGAGTGAATGGGTTGCAGTTAATCTTTAGAATTGTACCAAATATTTAAATAATTCCACTGGACATTTATGGTTTTTAACCCCAATCAGAACTTTCTTATGCATAGGTAATAACCATTTTCCCTTTATTTTCCTTTTTTGAGTGTTTATTGTTTTCCTTTTAAATTTTCTTTCACCTTTTAGGCATACCAGTGATTTTCTCGGCCAATTTCACATGCCCATCAGGAGAAACATGGACAGGGGATACGTGCTGGCACCGCTTAACATCCAGACAGGACCCGGGAGGCACTGGCTGGTTAGGATTTTCACAAAGATCCACGTCCTAGCCTAGGCCAAGGCCATGTTGTGCACTGTCCTTCCCGAGTCCCATCCCCGATGCCTCACAGATGCCAGGTAAGTACCCCCATGTGTATTTGGGTTATTATCCCGAGCCCCAGTTGGGGTTTATTGGGGTTAGGGTTAGGGTTAGGATTTCCACAAAGATCCACGTCCTAGCCTAGGCCAGGGACGTGTTGTGCACTGTCCTTCCCGAGTCCCATCCCCGATGTCCCACAGATGCCAGGTAAGTACCACCATGTGTATTTGAATTATTATTGTGAGACCCCGTTGGGGTTCCTTGTGGTTGGGGTTAGGGTTAAGGTTAGGGTTATGGTTGGGGTTAGGATTTGGGGTTAGGGTTAGGATATGGGGTTGGGATTAAGGTTAGGGTTATGATTAGGGTTAGGGTTAGGGTTGGGTTAGGGTTAGGGTTAGGGTAAATAAGGTAAATGTCTGCCCAGACGATATCAGACCATTTGGTTTTTTGGCTCTAGCGTCCGTCCGGAAGGTCCTAGAGTGATCTGCGACCCCTCCCTGGATTCAGTTGGCCCAGGGCTATCCGCTGATACCAAACCCGTTACGCTGCGACATCGGGGGCGGAGCCAGAGCCGAAAAAATGGGTTATTTTATTTTATTTTGACGATATCTCCGGAACGGAAGGTCGTAGAGACACGGGACCACTTCTGGCGTGTTCAGAGACCTCGAGTTATGTGGGACGCCACCCACTCCCGAGTCTCTACGACCTTCCATTCCGGAGTTATTCGCGACAAACCGTTTTGCCATAGGAATGAATGGGACGAAAATTTCACTAAGTCCCACAGCCAAAAAACTTCCTGGTGGACATTGTTAGGAGCACGTGTCAGGTTATTTGGAGTCTATTGGTACCTATATTACAGACATGTTTTTTTTGAATTTTTAAATCTGAACATATATTTCATGCCTAGCCTAGCTTAGCCTAGCCTAGTTTAGCATAGCCTAGCCTATCCTAGCCTAGCCTGGCTTAGTTTAGCCTAGCCTAGCTTAGCCTAGCCTAGCTCAGCCTAGCCTAGCCTAACATCCTTAACACATTATCCAAAAAAGTATGAGTTAACTTACCATTTTGATGTCAAAACGTCGAATAGGGTTAGGATTTGGGGTTGGGATTAGGGTTAAGGTTAGGGTCATGATTGACATTTCGGTACAGTATGTACCTTCTTCAGGCGTTGGCTTGCTAGAGACAAAAATAGAAATAAATAAATAAATAAACAAACAGTATGTTTTAAATGTATTTGGGTGGCCAATATTCCGTTTTTAAAGAAAGGGTCTGTAAATTATTACCAGCAAAAACTTACATCAATTTACAGATCTTCATGATAATATTTCGATGCAATTATACGGTTTGGCCACAAGATGTCAGTGAAAGACCACAAAAAACTTTTGAATAGGTAGTGTTCTGTTTAGTCTAGAAATAGACTTTTGGAAGATAAATGCTGGATTTTGTTTAATCAAAAAAAACAAAACAAAACCATAGCTTCCTTCAGTCTAGAAATAGACTTTTGGAAGATAAATGCTGGATTTGTGTTGAAAACAAAAAATCAGAGCCTTCTTCAGTCTAGAAATAGACTTTTGGAAGATAAATGCTGGATTTTGCTTAAAACAAAACCAAAAAAAATTACAGCTTCCTTCAGTCTAGAAATAGACTTTTGGGAGATAAACGCTGGACAGAGCTTTCTTCAGTCTAGAAATAGACTTTTGGGAGATAAACGCTGGATAGCAGGAGAATCGATGCATGTGTGCCTGTGTTTGAGCCTGTGTTCTATTTATACTCTGAGGAAGGCCCCTCCCCTTCCTTGTTAGAGGATGACTAAGTAAATTCCATTTTCCATTGAGTTTGAATGGGCTAAAATTGGTTATAAAAACTAACTAAAATTATTAAATTTAAACATTTGAATACTTTTACATGTTTCTTAAATGCCATTAGGAATTTTCTATCGAATCTATTTTCAATTTTCCATATGTACCCTTACAGTTTTTTCCTTTTTCTTTTTGTATTGGAGTGAATGGGTTGCAGTTAATCTTTAGAATTGTACCAAATATTTAAATAATTCCACTGGACATTTATGGTTTTTAACCCCAATCAGAACTTTCTTATGCATAGGTAATAACCATTTTCCCTTTATTTTCCTTTTTTGAGTGTTTATTGTTTTCCTTTTAAATTTTCTTTCACCTTTTAGGCATACCAGTGATTTTCTCGGCCAATTTCACATGCCCATCAGGAGAAACATGGACAGGGGATACGTGCTGGCACCGCTTAACATCCAGACAGGACCCGGGAGGCACTGGCTGGTTAGGATTTTCACAAAGATCCACGTCCTAGCCTAGGCCAAGGCCATGTTGTGCACTGTCCTTCCCGAGTCCCATCCCCGATGCCTCACAGATGCCAGGTAAGTACCCCCATGTGTATTTGGGTTATTATCCCGAGCCCCAGTTGGGGTTTATTGGGGTTAGGGTTAGGGTTAGGATTTCCACAAAGATCCACGTCCTAGCCTAGGCCAGGGACGTGTTGTGCACTGTCCTTCCCGAGTCCCATCCCCGATGTCCCACAGATGCCAGGTAAGTACCACCATGTGTATTTGAATTATTATTGCGAGACCCCGTTGGGGTTCCTTGTGGTTGGGGTTAGGGTTAGGGTTAGGTTATAGGGTAAATAAGGTAAATGTCTGCCCAGACGATATCAGACCATTTGGTTTTTTGGCTCTAGCGTCCGTCCGGAAGGTCCTAGAGTGATGTGCGACCCCTCCCTGGATTCAGTTGGCCCAGGGCTATCCGCTGATACCAAACCCGTTACGCTGCGACATCGGGGGCGGAGCCAGAGCCGAAAAAATGGGTTATTTTATTTTATTTTGACGATATCTCCGGAACGGAAGGTCGTAGAGACACGGGACCACTTCTGGCGTGTTCAGAGACCTCGAGTTATGTGGGACGCCACCCACTCCCGAGTCTCTACGACCTTCCATTCCGGAGTTATTCGCGACAAACCGTTTTGCCATAGGAATGAATGGGACGAAAATTTCACTAAGTCCCACAGCCAAAAAACTTCCTGGTGGACATTGTTAGGAGCACGTGTCAGGTTATTTGGAGTCTATTGGTACCTATATTACAGACATGTTTTTTTTGAATTTTTAAATCTGAACATATATTTCATGCCTAGCCTAGCTTAGCCTAGCCTAGTTTAGCATAGCCTAGCCTATCCTAGCCTAGCCTGGCTTAGTTTAGCCTAGCCTAGCTTAGCCTAGCCTAGCTCAGCCTAGCCTAGCCTAACATCCTTAACACATTATCCAAAAAAGTATGAGTTAACTTACCATTTTGATGTCAAAACGTCGAATAGGGTTAGGATTTGGGGTTGGGATTAGGGTTAAGGTTAGGGTCATGATTGACATTTCGGTACAGTATGTACCTTCTTCAGGCGTTGGCTTGCTAGAGACAAAAATAGAAATAAATAAATAAATAAACAAACAGTATGTTTTAAATGTATTTGGGTGGCCAATATTCCGTTTTTAAAGAAAGGGTCTGTAAATTATTACCAGCAAAAACTTACATCAATTTACAGATCTTCATGATAATATTTCGATGCAATTATACGGTTTGGCCACAAGATGTCAGTGAAAGACCACAAAAAACTTTTGAATAGGTAGTGTTCTGTTTAGTCTAGAAATAGACTTTTGGAAGATAAATGCTGGATTTTGTTTAATCAAAAAAAAAAAAACAAAACCATAGCTTCCTTCAGTCTAGAAATAGACTTTTGGAAGATAAATGCTGGATTTGTGTTGAAAACAAAAAATCAGAGCCTTCTTCAGTCTAGAAATAGACTTTTGGAAGATAAATGCTGGATTTTGCTTAAAACAAAACCAAAAAAAATTACAGCTTCCTTCAGTCTAGAAATAGACTTTTGGGAGATAAACGCTGGACAGAGCTTTCTTCAGTCTAGAAATAGACTTTTGGGAGATAAACGCTGGATAGCAGGAGAATCGATGCATGTGTGCCTGTGTTTGAGCCTGTGTTCTATTTATACTCTGAGGAAGGCCCCTCCCCTTCCTTGTTAGAGGATGACTAAGTAAATTCCATTTTCCATTGAGTTTGAATGGGCTAAAATTGGTTATAAAAACTAACTAAAATTATTAAATTTAAACATTTGAATACTTTTACATGTTTCTTAAATGCCATTAGGAATTTTCTATCGAATCTATTTTCAATTTTCCATATGTACCCTTACAGTTTTTTCCTTTTTCTTTTTGTATTGGAGTGAATGGGTTGCAGTTAATCTTTAGAATTGTACCAAATATTTAAATAATTCCACTGGACATTTATGGTTTTTAACCCCAATCAGAACTTTCTTATGCATAGGTAATAACCATTTTCCCTTTATTTTCCTTTTTTGAGTGTTTATTGTTTTCCTTTTAAATTTTCTTTCACCTTTTAGGCATACCAGTGATTTTCTCGGCCAATTTCACATGCCCATCAGGAGAAACATGGACAGGGGATACGTGCTGGCACCGCTTAACATCCAGACAGGACCCGGGAGGCACTGGCTGGTTAGGATTTTCACAAAGATCCACGTCCTAGCCTAGGCCAAGGCCATGTTGTGCACTGTCCTTCCCGAGTCCCATCCCCGATGCCTCACAGATGCCAGGTAAGTACCCCCATGTGTATTTGGGTTATTATCCCGAGCCCCAGTTGGGGTTTATTGGGGTTAGGGTTAGGGTTAGGATTTCCACAAAGATCCACGTCCTAGCCTAGGCCAGGGACGTGTTGTGCACTGTCCTTCCCGAGTCCCATCCCCGATGTCCCACAGATGCCAGGTAAGTACCACCATGTGTATTTGAATTATTATTGCGAGACCCCGTTGGGGTTCCTTGTGGTTGGGGTTAGGGTTAAGGTTAGGGTTATGGTTGGGGTTAGGATTTGGGGTTAGGGTTAGGATATGGGGTTGGGATTAAGGTTAGGGTTATGATTAGGGTTAGGGTTAGGGTTGGGTTAGGGTTAGGGTTAGGGTAAATAAGGTAAATGTCTGCCCAGACGATATCAGACCATTTGGTTTTTTGGCTCTAGCGTCCGTCCGGAAGGTCCTAGAGTGATCTGCGACCCCTCCCTGGATTCAGTTGGCCCAGGGCTATCCGCTGATACCAAACCCGTTACGCTGCGACATCGGGGGCGGAGCCAGAGCCGAAAAAATGGGTTATTTTATTTTATTTTGACGATATCTCCGGAACGGAAGGTCGTAGAGACACGGGACCACTTCTGGCGTGTTCAGAGACCTCGAGTTATGTGGGACGCCACCCACTCCCGAGTCTCTACGACCTTCCATTCCGGAGTTATTCGCGACAAACCGTTTTGCCATAGGAATGAATGGGACGAAAATTTCACTAAGTCCCACAGCCAAAAAACTTCCTGGTGGACATTGTTAGGAGCACGTGTCAGGTTATTTGGAGTCTATTGGTACCTATATTACAGACATGTTTTTTTTGAATTTTTAAATCTGAACATATATTTCATGCCTAGCCTAGCTTAGCCTAGCCTAGTTTAGCATAGCCTAGCCTATCCTAGCCTAGCCTGGCTTAGTTTAGCCTAGCCTAGCTTAGCCTAGCCTAGCTCAGCCTAGCCTAGCCTAACATCCTTAACACATTATCCAAAAAAGTATGAGTTAACTTACCATTTTGATGTCAAAACGTCGAATAGGGTTAGGATTTGGGGTTGGGATTAGGGTTAAGGTTAGGGTCATGATTGACATTTCGGTACAGTATGTACCTTCTTCAGGCGTTGGCTTGCTAGAGACAAAAATAGAAATAAATAAATAAATAAACAAACAGTATGTTTTAAATGTATTTGGGTGGCCAATATTCCGTTTTTAAAGAAAGGGTCTGTAAATTATTACCAGCAAAAACTTACATCAATTTACAGATCTTCATGATAATATTTCGATGCAATTATACGGTTTGGCCACAAGATGTCAGTGAAAGACCACAAAAAACTTTTGAATAGGTAGTGTTCTGTTTAGTCTAGAAATAGACTTTTGGAAGATAAATGCTGGATTTTGTTTAATCAAAAAAAAAAAAACAAAACCATAGCTTCCTTCAGTCTAGAATTAGGGTTAGGGTTAGGGTTAGGGTCAGGGTCAGGGTCAGGGTTAGGGTTAGGGTTAGGTTATAGGGTAAATAAGGTAAATGTCTGCCCAGACGATATCAGACCATTTGGTTTTTTGGCTCTAGCGTCCGTCCGGAAGGTCCTAGAGTGATGTGCGACCCCTCCCTGGATTCAGTTGGCCCAGGGCTATCCGCTGATACCAAACCCGTTACGCTGCGACATCGGGGGCGGAGCCAGAGCCGAAAAAATGGGTTATTTTATTTTATTTTGACGATATCTCCGGAACGGAAGGTCGTAGAGACACGGGACCACTTCTGGCGTGTTCAGAGACCTCGAGTTATGTGGGACGCCACCCACTCCCGAGTCTCTACGACCTTCCATTCCGGAGTTATTCGCGACAAACCGTTTTGCCATAGGAATGAATGGGACGAAAATTTCACTAAGTCCCACAGCCAAAAAACTTCCTGGTGGACATTGTTAGGAGCACGTGTCAGGTTATTTGGAGTCTATTGGTACCTATATTACAGACATGTTTTTTTTTGAATTTTTAAATCTGAACATATATTTCATGCCTAGCCTAGCTTAGCCTAGCCTAGTTTAGCATAGCCTAGCCTATCCTAGCCTAGCCTGGCTTAGTTTAGCCTAGCCTAGCTTAGCCTAGCCTAGCTCAGCCTAGCCTAGCCTAACATCCTTAACACATTATCCAAAAAAGTATGAGTTAACTTACCATTTTGATGTCAAAACGTCGAATAGGGTTAGGATTTGGGGTTGGGATTAGGGTTAAGGTTAGGGTCATGATTGACATTTCGGTACAGTATGTACCTTCTTCAGGCGTTGGCTTGCTAGAGACAAAAATAGAAATAAATAAATAAATAAACAAACAGTATGTTTTAAATGTATTTGGGTGGCCAATATTCCGTTTTTAAAGAAAGGGTCTGTAAATTATTACCAGCAAAAACTTACATCAATTTACAGATCTTCATGATAATATTTCGATGCAATTATACGGTTTGGCCACAAGATGTCAGTGAAAGACCACAAAAAACTTTTGAATAGGTAGTGTTCTGTTTAGTCTAGAAATAGACTTTTGGAAGATAAATGCTGGATTTTGTTTAATCAAAAAAAAAAAAACAAAACCATAGCTTCCTTCAGTCTAGAAATAGACTTTTGGAAGATAAATGCTGGATTTGTGTTGAAAACAAAAAATCAGAGCCTTCTTCAGTCTAGAAATAGACTTTTGGAAGATAAATGCTGGATTTTGCTTAAAACAAAACCAAAAAAAATTACAGCTTCCTTCAGTCTAGAAATAGACTTTTGGGAGATAAACGCTGGACAGAGCTTTCTTCAGTCTAGAAATAGACTTTTGGGAGATAAACGCTGGATAGCAGGAGAATCGATGCATGTGTGCCTGTGTTTGAGCCTGTGTTCTATTTATACTCTGAGGAAGGCCCCTCCCCTTCCTTGTTAGAGGATGACTAAGTAAATTCCATTTTCCATTGAGTTTGAATGGGCTAAAATTGGTTATAAAAACTAACTAAAATTATTAAATTTAAACATTTGAATACTTTTACATGTTTCTTAAATGCCATTAGGAATTTTCTATCGAATCTATTTTCAATTTTCCATATGTACCCTTACAGTTTTTTCCTTTTTCTTTTTGTATTGGAGTGAATGGGTTGCAGTTAATCTTTAGAATTGTACCAAATATTTAAATAATTCCACTGGACATTTATGGTTTTTAACCCCAATCAGAACTTTCTTATGCATAGGTAATAACCATTTTCCCTTTATTTTCCTTTTTTGAGTGTTTATTGTTTTCCTTTTAAATTTTCTTTCACCTTTTAGGCATACCAGTGATTTTCTCGGCCAATTTCACATGCCCATCAGGAGAAACATGGACAGGGGATACGTGCTGGCACCGCTTAACATCCAGACAGGACCCGGGAGGCACTGGCTGGTTAGGATTTTCACAAAGATCCACGTCCTAGCCTAGGCCAAGGCCATGTTGTGCACTGTCCTTCCCGAGTCCCATCCCCGATGCCTCACAGATGCCAGGTAAGTACCCCCATGTGTATTTGGGTTATTATCCCGAGCCCCAGTTGGGGTTTATTGGGGTTAGGGTTAGGGTTAGGATTTCCACAAAGATCCACGTCCTAGCCTAGGCCAGGGACGTGTTGTGCACTGTCCTTCCCGAGTCCCATCCCCGATGTCCCACAGATGCCAGGTAAGTACCACCATGTGTATTTGAATTATTATTGCGAGACCCCGTTGGGGTTCCTTGTGGTTGGGGTTAGGGTTAAGGTTAGGGTTATGGTTGGGGTTAGGATTTGGGGTTAGGGTTAGGATATGGGGTTGGGATTAAGGTTAGGGTTATGATTATGGTTAGGGTTAGGGTTAGGGTTAGGGTTAGGGGTTAGGGTTAGGTTATAGGGTAAATAAGGTAAATGTCTGCCCAGACGATATCAGACCATTTGGTTTTTTGGCTCTAGCGTCCGTCCGGAAGGTCCTAGAGTGATGTGCGACCCCTCCCTGGATTCAGTTGGCCCAGGGCTATCCGCTGATACCAAACCCGTTACGCTGCGACATCGGGGGCGGAGCCAGAGCCGAAAAAATGGGTTATTTTATTTTATTTTGACGATATCTCCGGAACGGAAGGTCGTAGAGACACGGGACCACTTCTGGCGTGTTCAGAGACCTCGAGTTATGTGGGACGCCACCCACTCCCGAGTCTCTACGACCTTCCATTCCGGAGTTATTCGCGACAAACCGTTTTGCCATAGGAATGAATGGGACGAAAATTTCACTAAGTCCCACAGCCAAAAAACTTCCTGGTGGACATTGTTAGGAGCACGTGTCAGGTTATTTGGAGTCTATTGGTACCTATATTACAGACATGTTTTTTTTGAATTTTTAAATCTGAACATATATTTCATGCCTAGCCTAGCTTAGCCTAGCCTAGTTTAGCATAGCCTAGCCTATCCTAGCCTAGCCTGGCTTAGTTTAGCCTAGCCTAGCTTAGCCTAGCCTAGCTCAGCCTAGCCTAGCCTAACATCCTTAACACATTATCCAAAAAAGTATGAGTTAACTTACCATTTTGATGTCAAAACGTCGAATAGGGTTAGGATTTGGGGTTGGGATTAGGGTTAAGGTTAGGGTCATGATTGACATTTCGGTACAGTATGTACCTTCTTCAGGCGTTGGCTTGCTAGAGACAAAAATAGAAATAAATAAATAAATAAACAAACAGTATGTTTTAAATGTATTTGGGTGGCCAATATTCCGTTTTTAAAGAAAGGGTCTGTAAATTATTACCAGCAAAAACTTACATCAATTTACAGATCTTCATGATAATATTTCGATGCAATTATACGGTTTGGCCACAAGATGTCAGTGAAAGACCACAAAAAACTTTTGAATAGGTAGTGTTCTGTTTAGTCTAGAAATAGACTTTTGGAAGATAAATGCTGGATTTTGTTTAATCAAAAAAAAAAAAACAAAACCATAGCTTCCTTCAGTCTAGAAATAGACTTTTGGAAGATAAATGCTGGATTTGTGTTGAAAACAAAAAATCAGAGCCTTCTTCAGTCTAGAAATAGACTTTTGGAAGATAAATGCTGGATTTTGCTTAAAACAAAACCAAAAAAAATTACAGCTTCCTTCAGTCTAGAAATAGACTTTTGGGAGATAAACGCTGGACAGAGCTTTCTTCAGTCTAGAAATAGACTTTTGGGAGATAAACGCTGGATAGCAGGAGAATCGATGCATGTGTGCCTGTGTTTGAGCCTGTGTTCTATTTATACTCTGAGGAAGGCCCCTCCCCTTCCTTGTTAGAGGATGACTAAGTAAATTCCATTTTCCATTGAGTTTGAATGGGCTAAAATTGGTTATAAAAACTAACTAAAATTATTAAATTTAAACATTTGAATACTTTTACATGTTTCTTAAATGCCATTAGGAATTTTCTATCGAATCTATTTTCAATTTTCCATATGTACCCTTACAGTTTTTTCCTTTTTCTTTTTGTATTGGAGTGAATGGGTTGCAGTTAATCTTTAGAATTGTACCAAATATTTAAATAATTCCACTGGACATTTATGGTTTTTAACCCCAATCAGAACTTTCTTATGCATAGGTAATAACCATTTTCCCTTTATTTTCCTTTTTTGAGTGTTTATTGTTTTCCTTTTAAATTTTCTTTCACCTTTTAGGCATACCAGTGATTTTCTCGGCCAATTTCACATGCCCATCAGGAGAAACATGGACAGGGGATACGTGCTGGCACCGCTTAACATCCAGACAGGACCCGGGAGGCACTGGCTGGTTAGGATTTTCACAAAGATCCACGTCCTAGCCTAGGCCAAGGCCATGTTGTGCACTGTCCTTCCCGAGTCCCATCCCCGATGCCTCACAGATGCCAGGTAAGTACCCCCATGTGTATTTGGGTTATTATCCCGAGCCCCAGTTGGGGTTTATTGGGGTTAGGGTTAGGGTTAGGATTTCCACAAAGATCCACGTCCTAGCCTAGGCCAGGGACGTGTTGTGCACTGTCCTTCCCGAGTCCCATCCCCGATGTCCCACAGATGCCAGGTAAGTACCACCATGTGTATTTGAATTATTATTGCGAGACCCCGTTGGGGTTCCTTGTGGTTGGGGTTAGGGTTAAGGTTAGGGTTATGGTTGGGGTTAGGATTTGGGGTTAGGGTTAGGATATGGGGTTGGGATTAAGGTTAGGGTTATGATTAGGGTTAGGGTTAGGGTTGGGTTAGGGTTAGGGTTAGGGTAAATAAGGTAAATGTCTGCCCAGACGATATCAGACCATTTGGTTTTTTGGCTCTAGCGTCCGTCCGGAAGGTCCTAGAGTGATCTGCGACCCCTCCCTGGATTCAGTTGGCCCAGGGCTATCCGCTGATACCAAACCCGTTACGCTGCGACATCGGGGGCGGAGCCAGAGCCGAAAAAATGGGTTATTTTATTTTATTTTGACGATATCTCCGGAACGGAAGGTCGTAGAGACACGGGACCACTTCTGGCGTGTTCAGAGACCTCGAGTTATGTGGGACGCCACCCACTCCCGAGTCTCTACGACCTTCCATTCCGGAGTTATTCGCGACAAACCGTTTTGCCATAGGAATGAATGGGACGAAAATTTCACTAAGTCCCACAGCCAAAAAACTTCCTGGTGGACATTGTTAGGAGCACGTGTCAGGTTATTTGGAGTCTATTGGTACCTATATTACAGACATGTTTTTTTTGAATTTTTAAATCTGAACATATATTTCATGCCTAGCCTAGCTTAGCCTAGCCTAGTTTAGCATAGCCTAGCCTATCCTAGCCTAGCCTGGCTTAGTTTAGCCTAGCCTAGCTTAGCCTAGCCTAGCTCAGCCTAGCCTAGCCTAACATCCTTAACACATTATCCAAAAAAGTATGAGTTAACTTACCATTTTGATGTCAAAACGTCGAATAGGGTTAGGATTTGGGGTTGGGATTAGGGTTAAGGTTAGGGTCATGATTGACATTTCGGTACAGTATGTACCTTCTTCAGGCGTTGGCTTGCTAGAGACAAAAATAGAAATAAATAAATAAATAAACAAACAGTATGTTTTAAATGTATTTGGGTGGCCAATATTCCGTTTTTAAAGAAAGGGTCTGTAAATTATTACCAGCAAAAACTTACATCAATTTACAGATCTTCATGATAATATTTCGATGCAATTATACGGTTTGGCCACAAGATGTCAGTGAAAGACCACAAAAAACTTTTGAATAGGTAGTGTTCTGTTTAGTCTAGAAATAGACTTTTGGAAGATAAATGCTGGATTTTGTTTAATCAAAAAAAAAAAAACAAAACCATAGCTTCCTTCAGTCTAGAATTAGGGTTAGGGTTAGGGTTAGGGTTAGGGTTAGGTTATAGGGTAAATAAGGTAAATGTCTGCCCAGACGATATCAGACCATTTGGTTTTTTGGCTCTAGCGTCCGTCCGGAAGGTCCTAGAGTGATGTGCGACCCCTCCCTGGATTCAGTTGGCCCAGGGCTATCCGCTGATACCAAACCCGTTACGCTGCGACATCGGGGGCGGAGCCAGAGCCGAAAAAATGGGTTATTTTATTTTATTTTGACGATATCTCCGGAACGGAAGGTCGTAGAGACACGGGACCACTTCTGGCGTGTTCAGAGACCTCGAGTTATGTGGGACGCCACCCACTCCCGAGTCTCTACGACCTTCCATTCCGGAGTTATTCGCGACAAACCGTTTTGCCATAGGAATGAATGGGACGAAAATTTCACTAAGTCCCACAGCCAAAAAACTTCCTGGTGGACATTGTTAGGAGCACGTGTCAGGTTATTTGGAGTCTATTGGTACCTATATTACAGACATGTTTTTTTTGAATTTTTAAATCTGAACATATATTTCATGCCTAGCCTAGCTTAGCCTAGCCTAGTTTAGCATAGCCTAGCCTATCCTAGCCTAGCCTGGCTTAGTTTAGCCTAGCCTAGCTTAGCCTAGCCTAGCTCAGCCTAGCCTAGCCTAACATCCTTAACACATTATCCAAAAAAGTATGAGTTAACTTACCATTTTGATGTCAAAACGTCGAATAGGGTTAGGATTTGGGGTTGGGATTAGGGTTAAGGTTAGGGTCATGATTGACATTTCGGTACAGTATGTACCTTCTTCAGGCGTTGGCTTGCTAGAGACAAAAATAGAAATAAATAAATAAACAAACAGTATGTTTTAAATGTATTTGGGTGGCCAATATTCCGTTTTTAAAGAAAGGGTCTGTAAATTATTACCAGCAAAAACTTACATCAATTTACAGATCTTCATGATAATATTTCGATGCAATTATACGGTTTGGCCACAAGATGTCAGTGAAAGACCACAAAAAACTTTTGAATAGGTAGTGTTCTGTTTAGTCTAGAAATAGACTTTTGGAAGATAAATGCTGGATTTTGTTTAATCAAAAAAAAAAAAACAAAACCATAGCTTCCTTCAGTCTAGAAATAGACTTTTGGAAGATAAATGCTGGATTTGTGTTGAAAACAAAAAATCAGAGCCTTCTTCAGTCTAGAAATAGACTTTTGGAAGATAAATGCTGGATTTTGCTTAAAACAAAACCAAAAAAAATTACAGCTTCCTTCAGTCTAGAAATAGACTTTTGGGAGATAAACGCTGGACAGAGCTTTCTTCAGTCTAGAAATAGACTTTTGGGAGATAAACGCTGGATAGCAGGAGAATCGATGCATGTGTGCCTGTGTTTGAGCCTGTGTTCTATTTATACTCTGAGGAAGGCCCCTCCCCTTCCTTGTTAGAGGATGACTAAGTAAATTCCATTTTCCATTGAGTTTGAATGGGCTAAAATTGGTTATAAAAACTAACTAAAATTATTAAATTTAAACATTTGAATACTTTTACATGTTTCTTAAATGCCATTAGGAATTTTCTATCGAATCTATTTTCAATTTTCCATATGTACCCTTACAGTTTTTTCCTTTTTCTTTTTGTATTGGAGTGAATGGGTTGCAGTTAATCTTTAGAATTGTACCAAATATTTAAATAATTCCACTGGACATTTATGGTTTTTAACCCCAATCAGAACTTTCTTATGCATAGGTAATAACCATTTTCCCTTTATTTTCCTTTTTTGAGTGTTTATTGTTTTCCTTTTAAATTTTCTTTCACCTTTTAGGCATACCAGTGATTTTCTCGGCCAATTTCACATGCCCATCAGGAGAAACATGGACAGGGGATACGTGCTGGCACCGCTTAACATCCAGACAGGACCCGGGAGGCACTGGCTGGTTAGGATTTTCACAAAGATCCACGTCCTAGCCTAGGCCAAGGCCATGTTGTGCACTGTCCTTCCCGAGTCCCATCCCCGATGCCTCACAGATGCCAGGTAAGTACCCCCATGTGTATTTGGGTTATTATCCCGAGCCCCAGTTGGGGTTTATTGGGGTTAGGGTTAGGGTTAGGATTTCCACAAAGATCCACGTCCTAGCCTAGGCCAGGGACGTGTTGTGCACTGTCCTTCCCGAGTCCCATCCCCGATGTCCCACAGATGCCAGGTAAGTACCACCATGTGTATTTGAATTATTATTGCGAGACCCCGTTGGGGTTCCTTGTGGTTGGGGTTAGGGTTAAGGTTAGGGTTATGGTTGGGGTTAGGATTTGGGGTTAGGGTTAGGATATGGGGTTGGGATTAAGGTTAGGGTTATGATTAGGGTTAGGGTTAGGGTTGGGTTAGGGTTAGGGTTAGGGTAAATAAGGTAAATGTCTGCCCAGACGATATCAGACCATTTGGTTTTTTGGCTCTAGCGTCCGTCCGGAAGGTCCTAGAGTGATCTGCGACCCCTCCCTGGATTCAGTTGGCCCAGGGCTATCCGCTGATACCAAACCCGTTACGCTGCGACATCGGGGGCGGAGCCAGAGCCGAAAAAATGGGTTATTTTATTTTATTTTGACGATATCTCCGGAACGGAAGGTCGTAGAGACACGGGACCACTTCTGGCGTGTTCAGAGACCTCGAGTTATGTGGGACGCCACCCACTCCCGAGTCTCTACGACCTTCCATTCCGGAGTTATTCGCGACAAACCGTTTTGCCATAGGAATGAATGGGACGAAAATTTCACTAAGTCCCACAGCCAAAAAACTTCCTGGTGGACATTGTTAGGAGCACGTGTCAGGTTATTTGGAGTCTATTGGTACCTATATTACAGACATGTTTTTTTTGAATTTTTAAATCTGAACATATATTTCATGCCTAGCCTAGCTTAGCCTAGCCTAGTTTAGCATAGCCTAGCCTATCCTAGCCTAGCCTGGCTTAGTTTAGCCTAGCCTAGCTTAGCCTAGCCTAGCTCAGCCTAGCCTAGCCTAACATCCTTAACACATTATCCAAAAAAGTATGAGTTAACTTACCATTTTGATGTCAAAACGTCGAATAGGGTTAGGATTTGGGGTTGGGATTAGGGTTAAGGTTAGGGTCATGATTGACATTTCGGTACAGTATGTACCTTCTTCAGGCGTTGGCTTGCTAGAGACAAAAATAGAAATAAATAAATAAATAAACAAACAGTATGTTTTAAATGTATTTGGGTGGCCAATATTCCGTTTTTAAAGAAAGGGTCTGTAAATTATTACCAGCAAAAACTTACATCAATTTACAGATCTTCATGATAATATTTCGATGCAATTATACGGTTTGGCCACAAGATGTCAGTGAAAGACCACAAAAAACTTTTGAATAGGTAGTGTTCTGTTTAGTCTAGAAATAGACTTTTGGAAGATAAATGCTGGATTTTGTTTAATCAAAAAAAAAAAAACAAAACCATAGCTTCCTTCAGTCTAGAATTAGGGTTAGGGTTAGGGTTAGGGTTAGGTTATAGGGTAAATAAGGTAAATGTCTGCCCAGACGATATCAGACCATTTGGTTTTTTGGCTCTAGCGTCCGTCCGGAAGGTCCTAGAGTGATGTGCGACCCCTCCCTGGATTCAGTTGGCCCAGGGCTATCCGCTGATACCAAACCCGTTACGCTGCGACATCGGGGGCGGAGCCAGAGCCGAAAAAATGGGTTATTTTATTTTATTTTGACGATATCTCCGGAACGGAAGGTCGTAGAGACACGGGACCACTTCTGGCGTGTTCAGAGACCTCGAGTTATGTGGGACGCCACCCACTCCCGAGTCTCTACGACCTTCCATTCCGGAGTTATTCGCGACAAACCGTTTTGCCATAGGAATGAATGGGACGAAAATTTCACTAAGTCCCACAGCCAAAAAACTTCCTGGTGGACATTGTTAGGAGCACGTGTCAGGTTATTTGGAGTCTATTGGTACCTATATTACAGACATGTTTTTTTTGAATTTTTAAATCTGAACATATATTTCATGCCTAGCCTAGCTTAGCCTAGCCTAGTTTAGCATAGCCTAGCCTATCCTAGCCTAGCCTGGCTTAGTTTAGCCTAGCCTAGCTTAGCCTAGCCTAGCTCAGCCTAGCCTAGCCTAACATCCTTAACACATTATCCAAAAAAGTATGAGTTAACTTACCATTTTGATGTCAAAACGTCGAATAGGGTTAGGATTTGGGGTTGGGATTAGGGTTAAGGTTAGGGTCATGATTGACATTTCGGTACAGTATGTACCTTCTTCAGGCGTTGGCTTGCTAGAGACAAAAATAGAAATAAATAAATAAATAAACAAACAGTATGTTTTAAATGTATTTGGGTGGCCAATATTCCGTTTTTAAAGAAAGGGTCTGTAAATTATTACCAGCAAAAACTTACATCAATTTACAGATCTTCATGATAATATTTCGATGCAATTATACGGTTTGGCCACAAGATGTCAGTGAAAGACCACAAAAAACTTTTGAATAGGTAGTGTTCTGTTTAGTCTAGAAATAGACTTTTGGAAGATAAATGCTGGATTTTGTTTAATCAAAAAAAAAAAAACAAAACCATAGCTTCCTTCAGTCTAGAAATAGACTTTTGGAAGATAAATGCTGGATTTGTGTTGAAAACAAAAAATCAGAGCCTTCTTCAGTCTAGAAATAGACTTTTGGAAGATAAATGCTGGATTTTGCTTAAAACAAAACCAAAAAAAATTACAGCTTCCTTCAGTCTAGAAATAGACTTTTGGGAGATAAACGCTGGACAGAGCTTTCTTCAGTCTAGAAATAGACTTTTGGGAGATAAACGCTGGATAGCAGGAGAATCGATGCATGTGTGCCTGTGTTTGAGCCTGTGTTCTATTTATACTCTGAGGAAGGCCCCTCCCCTTCCTTGTTAGAGGATGACTAAGTAAATTCCATTTTCCATTGAGTTTGAATGGGCTAAAATTGGTTATAAAAACTAACTAAAATTATTAAATTTAAACATTTGAATACTTTTACATGTTTCTTAAATGCCATTAGGAATTTTCTATCGAATCTATTTTCAATTTTCCATATGTACCCTTACAGTTTTTTCCTTTTTCTTTTTGTATTGGAGTGAATGGGTTGCAGTTAATCTTTAGAATTGTACCAAATATTTAAATAATTCCACTGGACATTTATGGTTTTTAACCCCAATCAGAACTTTCTTATGCATAGGTAATAACCATTTTCCCTTTATTTTCCTTTTTTGAGTGTTTATTGTTTTCCTTTTAAATTTTCTTTCACCTTTTAGGCATACCAGTGATTTTCTCGGCCAATTTCACATGCCCATCAGGAGAAACATGGACAGGGGATACGTGCTGGCACCGCTTAACATCCAGACAGGACCCGGGAGGCACTGGCTGGTTAGGATTTTCACAAAGATCCACGTCCTAGCCTAGGCCAAGGCCATGTTGTGCACTGTCCTTCCCGAGTCCCATCCCCGATGCCTCACAGATGCCAGGTAAGTACCCCCATGTGTATTTGGGTTATTATCCCGAGCCCCAGTTGGGGTTTATTGGGGTTAGGGTTAGGGTTAGGATTTCCACAAAGATCCACGTCCTAGCCTAGGCCAGGGACGTGTTGTGCACTGTCCTTCCCGAGTCCCATCCCCGATGTCCCACAGATGCCAGGTAAGTACCACCATGTGTATTTGAATTATTATTGCGAGACCCCGTTGGGGTTCCTTGTGGTTAGGGTTAGGGTTAGGGTTAGGGTTAGGGTTAGGGTTAGGCGAATGGACTCGATTTGTGGAACGCTCCCCATTGACGGGACTGCAGATTTGGACGCAAACCGATGTGAGCGGTCACAACGGATTGCAACCGTTCATCCGTAATGGCAAGTTGGAATCCAAGAATCTAGTCCTGGGAATTTGGCTAGCTTAGCATAATCGGCTAGGATCTGGGTCTGTTGGACTCTAGGGGGTAGGCTGGGACAGGAGACATGACTTCTGGAACCCAGAATTGCCTTTTTCCCCAGGGACTCGATTCTTGGAATCCAGACTCGATTTTTGGAATTTGCCCAGAAAGTGACTCTGATGGGCCGGGGAAGGCCCCTGGAGCCCTGGGCCAGGCCCCAGGGACTTGACTTTTGGAACCCAGACTTGATTTTTGGAACTTGCCCCAAAAGTGACTCTGATGGGCTGGGGAAGGCCCCTGGAGCCCCAGGGACTTGATTTTTGGAACCCAGACTTGATTCTTGGAACTTGCCCAGAAAGTGACTCTGATGGGCTGGGGAAGGCCCCTGGAGCCCTGGGCCAGGCCCCAGGGACTTGATTTTTGGAACCCAGACTTGATTTTTGGAACTTGCCCAGAAAGTGACCCTGATGGGCTGGGGAAGGCCCCTGGAGCCCTGGGCCAGGCCCCAGGGACTTGGTTTTTGGACTGGGACCACTTTTTGGGAAATTGCCCCAAAAGTGACTCTGATGGGCTGGGGAAGACCGCTGGAGCCCTGGGCCAGCCTCCCCTGGAAGTCCCAGGCTGGGGGAGCTCCACTCGGGGCTGGGGCAGCCTCCCCTGGAAGTCCCAGGCTGGGGGAGCTCCACTCGGGGCTGGGGCAGCCTCCCCTGGAAGTCCCAGGCTGGGGGAGCAGCACTCGGGGCTGGGGCAGCCTCCCATGGAAGTCCCGGGCAGCTAACCCTACTCCCAGGGCTGGGGAGCTCCACTTAGGGCTGGGGCAGCCTCCCCTGGAAGTCCCAGGCTGGGGGAGCTCCACTCGGGGCTGGGGCAGCCTCCCTGGAAGTCCCAGGCTGGGGGAGCTCCACTCGGGGCTGGGGCAGCCTCCCCTGGAAGTCCCAGGCTGGGGGAGCTCCACTCGGGGCTGGGGCAGCCTCCCTGGAAGTCCCAGGCTGGGGGAGCTCCACTCGGGGCTGGGGCAGCCTCCCCTGGAAGTCCCGGGCAGGTAACCCTACTCCCAGGGCGGGGGAGCTCCACTTAGGGCTGGGGCAGGCTCCCCTGGAAGTCCCGGGCAGCTAACCCTACTCCCAGGGCTGGGGAGCTCCACTTAGGGCTGGGGCAGGCTCCCCTGGAAGTCCCGGGCAGCTAACCCTACTCCCAGGGCTGGGGAGCTCCACTTAGGGCTGGGGCAGGCTCCCCTGGAAGTCCCGGGCAGCTAACCCTACTCCCAGGCCTGGGGAGCTCCACTTAGGGCTGGGGCAGGCTCCCCTGGAAGTCCCGGGCAGCTAACCCTACTCCCAGGGCTGGGGAGCTCCACTTAGGGCTGGGGCAGGCTCCCCTGGAAGTCCCGGGCAGCTAACCCTACTCCCAGGGATGGGGAGCTCCACTTAGGGCTGGGGCAGGCTCCCCTGGAAGTCCCGGGCAGCTAACCCTACTCCCAGGGCTGGGGAGCTCCACTTAGGGCTGGGGCAGGCTCCCCTGGAAGTCCCGGGCAGCTAACCCTACTCCCAGGGCGGGGGAGCTCCACTTAGGGCTGGGGCAGGCTCCCCTGGAAGTCCCGGGCAGCTAACCCTACTCCCAGGGCTGGGGAGCTCCACTTAGGGCTGGGGCAGGCTCCCCTGGAAGTCCCGGGCAGCTAACCCTACTCCCAGGGCTGGGGAGCTCCACTTAGGGCTGGGGCAGGCTCCCCTGGAAGTCCCGGGCAGCTAACCCTACTCCCAGGGCTGGGGAGCTCCACTTAGGGCTGGGGCAGGCTCCCCTGGAAGTCCCGGGCAGCTAACCCTACTCCCAGGGCTGGGGAGCTCCACTTAGGGCTGGGGCAGGCTCCCCTGGAAGTCCCGGGCAGCTAACCCTACTCCCAGGGCTGGGGAGCTCCACTTAGGGCTGGGGCAGGCTCCCCTGGAAGTCCCGGGCAGCTAACCCTACTCCCAGGGCTGGGGAGCTCCACTTAGGGCTGGGGCAGCCTCCCCTGGAAGTCCCGGGCAGCTAACCCTACTCCCAGGGCGGGGGAGCTCCACTTAGGGCTGGGGCAGGCTCCCCTGGAAGTCCCGGGCAGCTAACCCTAACCTGGCGCACCAGGCGGTCCTGGGCACCCACTCTTAAGCCCTCCTCACCGTGCATTAAGGACCTTCAGCCCCGCTGGCCAGTCGAGCTGGCCCATGGTAAACCTCAGCAGTAGCACTGGCCCATGGTATAACCGAGCAGCCCGACTTTGGAGGCGCCCTGGTCCGTCCACCATGCCTAGTGCACCAGGCGGTCCTGGGCACCCACACTTAAGCCCTCCTCACCCTGCATTAAGGACCTTCAGCCCCGCTGGCCAGTCGAGCTGGCCCATGGTAAACCTCAGCAGTAGCACTGGCCCATGGTATAACCGAGCAGCCCGACTTTGGAGGCGCCCTGGTCCGTCCACCACGCCTAGTGCACCAGGCGGTCCTGGGCACCCACACTTAAGCCCTCCTCACCCTGCATTAAGGACCTTCAGCCCCGCTGGCCAGTCGAGCTGGCCCATGGTAAACCTCAGCAGTAGCACTGGCCCATGGTATAACCGAGCAGCCCGCCCCTGGAGGCCCATAGCTCGGCCAGGGTAGGTCCGAGGAGCCCCAGGCTTGGCAGGCTGATGCCTGGGACCTCCACCCAGGGAACCAGCACGGGGGGCAGCCCCCAGCCAGGGGACGTTAGCCCCAGGATTCCAGATATCGAGCCCGAATTTGGAGGCCCATAGCTCGGCCAGGGGAGCTCCCAGGAGCCCCAGACTTGGCAGGCAGATGCCTCTCACCTCTCCCCAGGGAACCAGCACAGGAAGGCCCGGGCAGCCCCCAGCCAGGGGACGCCAGCCCCAGGATTCCAGATATCGAGTCCGACTTTGGAGGCCCCTAGCTCGGCCAGGGGACCTCCCAGGACCCCCAGACTTGGCAGGCAGATGCCCCTGACCTCCACCCAGGGAACCAGCACGGGAAGGCCCGGGCAGCCCCCAGCCAGGGGACGCCAGCCCCAGGATTCCAGATATCAAGTCCGACTTTGGAGGCCCATAGCTCGGCCAGGGGACCTCCCAGGACCCCCAGACTTTACAGGCAGATGCCTCTCACCTCTCCCCAGGGAACCAGCATGGGAAGGCCCGGGCAGCCCCCAGCCAGGGGACGCCAGCCCCAGGATTCCAGATATCAAGTCCGACTTTGGAGGCCCATAGCTCGGCCAGGGGACCTCCCAGGACCCCCAGACTTTACAGGCAGATGCCTCTCACCTCTCCCCAGGGAACCAGCATGGGAAGGCCCGGGCAGCCCCCAGCCAGGGGACGTCAGCCCCAGGATTCCAGATATCGAGTCCGACTTTGGAGGCCCATAGCTCGGCCAGGGGACCTCCCAGGACCCCCAGACTTGGCAGGCAGATGCCCCTGACCTCCACCCAGGGAACCAGCACAGGAAGTCCCGGGCAGCCCCCAGCCAGGGGACGCCAGCCCCAGGATTCCAGATATCAAGTCCGACTTTGGAGGCCCATAGCTCGGCCAGGGGACCTCCCAGGACCCCCAGACTTGGCAGGCAGATGCCTCTCACCTCTCCCCAGGGAACCAGCACGGGAAGGCCCGGGCAGCCCCCAGCCAGGGGACGTCAGCCCCAGGATTCCAGATATCGAGTCCGACTTTGGAGGCCCATAGCTCGGCCAGGGGACCTCCCAGGACCCCCAGACTTGGCAGGCAGATGCCCCTGACCTCCACCCAGGGAACCAGCACAGGAAGGCCCGGGCAGCCCCCAGCCAGGGGACGCCAGCCCCAGGATTCCAGATATCAAGTCCGACATTGGAGGCCCATAGCTCGGCCAGGGGACCTCCCAGGACCCCCAGACTTGGCAGGCAGATGCCCCTGACCTCCACCCAGGGAACCAGCACAGGAAGGCCCGGGCAGCCCCCAGCCAGGGGACGCCAGCCCCAGGATTCCAGATATCAAGTCCGAATTTGGAGGCCCATAGCTCGGCCAGGGGACCTCCCTGGACCCCCAGACTTTACAGGCAGATGCCTCTCACCTCTCCCCAGGGAACCAGCACGGGAAGGCCCGGGCAGCCCCCAGCCAGGGGACGTCAGCCCCAGGATTCCAGATATCGAGTCCGACTTTGGAGGCCCATAGCTCGGCCAGGGGACCTCCCAGGACCCCCAGACTTGGCAGGCAGATGCCCCTGACCTCCACCCAGGGAACCAGCACAGGAAGGCCCGGGCAGCCCCCAGCCAGGGGACGCCAGCCCCAGGATTCCAGATATCAAGTCCGACATTGGAGGCCCATAGCTCGGCCAGGGGACCTCCCAGGACCCCCAGACTTGGCAGGCAGATGCCCCTGACCTCCACCCAGGGAACCAGCACGGGAAGGCCCGGGCAGCCCCCAGCCAGGGGACGCCAGCCCCAGGATTCCAGATATCGAGTCCGACTTTGGAGGCCCATAGCTCGGCCAGGGGACCTCCCAGGACCCCCAGACTTGGCAGGCAGATGCCCCTGACCTCCACCCAGGGAACCAGCACAGGAAGGCCCGGGCAGCCCCCAGCCAGGGGACGCCAGCCCCAGGATTCCAGATATCAAGTCCGACTTTGGAGGCCCATAGCTCGGCCAGGGGACCTCCCAGGACCCCCAGACTTTACAGGCAGATGCCTCTCACCTCTCCCCATGGAACCAGCATGGGAAGGCCCGGGCAGCCCCCAGCCAGGGGACGTCAGCCCCAGGATTCCAGATATCGAGTCCGACTTTGGAGGCCCATAGCTCGGCCAGGGGACCTCCCAGGACCCCCAGACTTGGCAGGCAGATGCCCCTGACCTCCACCCAGGGAACCAGCACAGGAAGGCCCGGGCAGCCCCCATCCAGGGGACGCCAGCCCCAGGATTCCAGATATCAAGTCCGACTTTGGAGGCCCATAGCTCGGCCAGGGGACCTCCCAGGACCCCCAGACTTGGCAGGCAGATGCCCCTGACCTCCACCCAGGGAACCAGCACAGGAAGGCCCGGGCAGCCCCCAGCCAGGGGACGCCAGCCCCAGGATTCCAGATATCAAGTCCGACTTTGGAGGCCCATAGCTCGGCCAGGGGACCTCCCAGGACCCCCAGACTTGGCAGGCAGATGCCCCTGACCTCCACCCAGGGAACCAGCACGGGAAGGCCCGGGCAGCCCCCAGCCAGGGGACGCCAGCCCCAGGATTCCAGATATCGAGTCCGACTTTGGAGGCCCATAGCTCGGCCAGGGGACCTCCCAGGACCCCCAGACTTGGCAGGCAGATGCCCCTGACCTCCACCCAGGGAACCAGCACAGGAAGGCCCGGGCAGCCCCCAGCCAGGGGACGCCAGCCCCAGGATTCCAGATATCAAGTCCGACTTTGGAGGCCCATAGCTCGGCCAGGGGACCTCCCAGGACCCCCAGACTTGGCAGGCAGATGCCCCTGACCTCCACCCAGGGAACCAGCACAGGAAGGCCCGGGCAGCCCCCAGCCAGGGGACGCCAGCCCCAGGATTCCAGATATCAAGTCCGACTTTGGAGGCCCATAGCTCGGCCAGGGGACCTCCCAGGACCCCCAGACTTGGCAGGCAGATGCCCCTGACCTCCACCCAGGGAACCAGCACGGGAAGGCCCGGGCAGCCCCCAGCCAGGGGACGCCAGCCCCAGGATTCCAGATATCGAGTCCGACTTTGGAGGCCCATAGCTCGGCCAGGGGACCTCCCAGGACCCCCAGACTTGGCAGGCAGATGCCCCTGACCTCCACCCAGGGAACCAGCACAGGAAGGCCCGGGCAGCCCCCAGCCAGGGGACGCCAGCCCCAGGATTCCAGATATCAAGTCCGACTTTGGAGGCCCATAGCTCGGCCAGGGGACCTCCCAGGACCCCCAGACTTGGCAGGCAGATGCCCCTGACTTCCACCCAGGGAACCAGCACAGGAAGGCCCGGGCAGCCCCCAGCCAGGGGATGCCAGCCCCAGGATTCCAGATATCAAGTCCGACTTTGGAGGCCCATAGCTCGGCCAGGGGACCTCCCAGGACCCCCAGACTTGGCAGGCAGATGCCCCTGACCTCCACCCAGGGAACCAGCACAGGAAGGCCCGGGCAGCCCCCAGCCAGGGGATGCCAGCCCCAGGATTCCAGATATCAAGTCCGACTTTGGAGGCCCATAGCTCGGCCAGGGGACCTCCCAGGACCCCCAGACTTTACAGGCAGATGCCTCTCACCTCTCCCCAGGGAACCAGCATGGGAAGGCCCGGGCAGCCCCCAGCCAGGGGACGTCAGCCCCAGGATACCAGATATTAAGCCTCAGTGGGTTCCCCAAGCCCACTCATCACCTGTATCCTGATGGCACCTCTCAGCACCACCAGGTGCGCAACAGCACTTCCAGGGGGGGGATGCAGTCGCCCTCCTCCCAGGAGAGAGCTCTCCTCCTCGGGCACGGCCAGGGGGAAGAGTGCCCTGGTCCATCCACCATGTCTAAGATTTTGGCCATGTCTGAATCCCATGGTATAACTGCCCATGGTATAACTGAGCAGCCCGCCCTCGGAGGCCCATAGCTCGGCCAGGGGAGCTCCCAGGTGCCCCTGACTGCAGGTTCCCCCAGGATTCCAGATATCAAGTCCGATTTGGAGGCCCCTAGCTCGGCCAGGGGACCTCCCAGGACCCCCAGACCTCATAGGCAGATGCCCCTGACCTCCACCCAGGGAACCAGCACGGGAAGGCCCGGGCAGCCCCCAGCCAGGGGGACGGTAGACCCAGGATTCCATGAATCAAGTCTCAATGGGTTCCCAGGCCCACTCATCCCCTGTATCCCGATGGCACCTCTCAGCAGCACCAGGTGCGCAGCAGCACTTCCAGGGGGGGATGCAGTCTCCCTCCTCCCAGCAGAGAGCTCTCCTAATCGGGCATGGACAGGGGGAAGAGTCCCTGGTCCATCCACCCTGTCTAAGTTTTTGCCCTAGCCTGAATCCCATGGTATAACTGTCTATGGTATAACTGCCCATATTATATCTGCCCATGGTATAACTGAGCAGCCCCAGACTGCAGATTCCACCAGGATTCCAGATATCCAGTCCGATTTTGGAGGCCCCTAGCTCGGCCAGGGGACCTCCCAGGACCCCCAGACTTTACAGGCAGATGCCCCCGACCTCCACCCAGGGAACCAGCAGGGGAAGCCCCCAGCCAGGGGACGCTATCCCCCGTGGGGCCCCACTCAGTCGGAGGTTCGATACAAGGCCCGAGCCCCAACTTGGAGGCCCATAGCTCGGCCAGGGGAGGTCCCAGGAGCCCCAGGCTTGGCAGGCTGATGCCTGGGACCTCCACCCAGGGAACCAGCACGGGAAGGCCCGGGCAGCCCCCAGCCAGGGGCCGTTATTCCCCGTGGGGCTCCACTCAGGTGGTGGTTATACACAAGGCCCAAGCCCCAACTTGGTGGCCCATAGCTCGGCCAGGGGAGGTCCCAGGAGCCCCAGGCTTGGCAGGCAGATGCCCCTGACCTCCACCCAGGGAACCAGCACGGGAAGGCCCGGGCAGCCCCCAGCCAGGGGCCGTTATTCCCCGTGGGGCTCCACACAGGTGGTGGTTATACACAAGGCCCAAGCCCCAACTTGGAGGCCCATAGCTCGGCCAGGAGAGGTCCCAGGAGCCCCAGGCTTGGCAGGCTGATGCCTGGGACCCCTCCCCAGGGAACCAGCACGGGAAGGCCCGGGCAGCCCCCAGCCAGGGGCCGTTATTCCCCGTGGGGCTCCACACAGGTGGTGGTTATAGACAAGGCCCAAGCCCCAACTTGGAGGCCCCTAGCTCGGCCAGGGGAGGTCCCAGGACCCCCAGACTTGGCAGGCAGATGCCCCTGACCTCCACCCAGGGAACCAGCATGGGAAGCCCCCAGCCAGGGGACGCTATCCCCCGTGGGGCCCCACTCAGTTGGCTGTTTTATACAAGGCCTCAGCCAGACCATGGAGGCCCATAGCTCGGCCAGGGGAGGTCCCAGGAGCCCCAGACTTGGCAGGCTGATGCCTGGGACCTCTCCCCAGGGAACCAGCACGGGAAGGCCCGGGCAGCCCCCAGCCAGGGGCCGTTATTCCCCGTGGGGCTCCACTCAGGTGGTGGTTATACACAAGGCCCAAGCCCCAACTTGGAGGCCCCTAGCTCGGCCAGGGGACCTCCCAGGACCCCCAGACTTGGCAGGCAGATGCCCCTGACCTCCACCCAGGGAACCAGCATGGGAAGCCCCCAGCCAGGGGACGCTATCCCCCGTGGGGCCCCACTCAGTTGGCTGTTTTATACAAGGCCTGAGCCAGACCATGGAGGCCCATAACTCGGCCAGGGGAGGTCCCAGGAGCCCCAGACTTGGCAGGCTGATGCCTGGGACCTCTCCCCAGGGAACCAGCACGGGAAGGCCCGGGCAGCCCCCAGCCAGGGGCCGTTATTCCCCGTGGGGCTCCACTCAGGTGGTGGTTATACACAAGGCCCAAGCCCCAACTTGGAGGCCCCTAGCTCGGCCAGGGGAGGTCCCAGGACCCCCAGACTTGGCAGGCAGATGCCCCTGACCTCCACCCAGGGAACCAGCACGGGAAGCCCCCAGCCAGGGGACGCTATCCCCCGTGGGGCCCCACTCAGTTGGCTGTTTTATACAAGGCCTCAGCCAGACCATGGAGGCCCATAGCTCGGCCAGGGGAGGTCCCAGGAGCCCCAGACTCGGCAGGCTGATGCCTGGGACCTCTCCCCAGGGAACCAGCACCCGAAGGCCCGGGCAGCCCCCCGCCAGGGGCCGTTATTCCCCGTGGGGCTCCACTCAGGTGGTGGTTATACACAAGGCCCAAGCCCCAACTTGGAGGCCCCTAGCTCGGCCAGGGGAGGTCCCAGGACCCCCAGACTTGGCAGGCAGATGCCCCTGACCTCCACCCAGGGAACCAGCACGGGAAGCCCCCAGCCAGGGGACGCTATCCCCCGTGGGGCCCCACTCAGTTGGCTGTTTTATACAAGGCCTCAGCCAGACCATGGAGGCCCATAGCTCGGCCAGGGGAGGTCCCAGGAGCCCCAGACTCGGCAGGCTGATGCCTGGGACCTCTCCCCAGGGAACCAGCACCCGAAGGCCCGGGCAGCCCCCCGCCAGGGGCCGTTATTCCCCGTGGGGCTCCACACAGGTGGCGGTTATACACAAGGCCCGAGCCCCAACTTGGAGGCCCATAGCTCGGCCAGGGGAGGTCCCAGGAGCCCCAGACTTGGCAGGCAGATGCCTGGGACCTCTCCCCAGGGAACCAGCACCCGAAGGCCCGGGCAGCACCCCGCCAGGGGCCGTTATTCCCCGTGGGGCCCCACTCAGGTGGCGGTTATACACAAGGCCCGAGCCCGACTTTGGAGGCCCATATCTCGGCCAGGGGAGGTCCCAGGAGCCCCAGACTTGGCAGGCAGATGCCTGGGACCTCTCCCCAGGGAACCAGCACCCGAAGGCCCGGTCAGCCCCCCGACAGGGGCCGTTATTCCCCGTGGGGCTCCACTCAGGTGGCGGTTATACACAAGGCCCGAGCCCGACTTTGGAGGCCCATATCTCGGCCAGGGGAGGTCCCAGGAGCCCCAGACTTGGCAGGCAGATGCCCCTGACCTCTCCCCAGGGAACCAGCACCCGAAGGCCCGGGCAGCCCCCCGCCAGGGGCCGTTATTCCCCGTGGGGCTCCACTCAGGTGGCGGTTATACACAAGGCCCGAGCCCGACTTTGGAGGCCCATAGCTCGGCCAGGGGAGGTCCCAGGAGCCCCAGGCTTGGCAGGCAGATGCCCCTGACCTCCACCCAGGGAACCAGCACGGGCGGTCATGTCCGAGGCCCCAGCCCGACTTTGGAGGCCCATAGCTCGGCCAGGGGAGGTCCCAGGTGCCCCTGACTGCAGATTCCCCCCAGGATCCCAGGTATCAATTCCAAAAACATAGTCCCAATTCCAAAAGTCGAGTCTGGGCCACAGACCCTGCAGGGCGGCAGGGGAGACCAGTCTGCATGGCCCTGCAGTGGAATTTCCCCATTTTGGGCCAATTCCACAAATCAAGTCTGGGAAATAGCCACCTGGTGTCATGGAACGGTACTGCAGCTGAACTTGGGATAAGGGGGTTTATCGCGGTATAAAATCGTGGGGAGGTCCAAAATTAATTCCAAGGGTGTCATAAAATCTGTAATAACCCTCTGCAAAATCCCAAAAAGCGACCCAGCCCACAGGAAAACCGTTTAATGGCTTTTCGGAATTTCGGACTCGATTTGTGGAATCCAATTCCACCTTAAGAGTCTATTGTCCTATCTCCGCCTAATTAGGGTTAGGGTTAGGGTTAGGGTTAGGGTTAGGGTTAGGGTTAGGGTTAGGGTTAGGCGAATGGACTCGATTTGTGGAACGCTCCCCATTGACGGGACTGCAGATTTGGACGCAAACCGATGTGAGCGGTCACAACGGATTGCAACCGTTCATCCGTAATGGCAAGTTGGAATCCAAGAATCTAGTCCTGGGAATTTGGCTAGCTTAGCATAATCGGCTAGGATCTGGGTCTGTTGGACTCTAGGGGGTAGGCTGGGACAGGAGACATGACTTCTGGAACCCAGAATTGCCTTTTTCCCCAGGGACTCGATTCTTGGAATCCAGACTCGATTTTTGGAATTTGCCCAGAAAGTGACTCTGATGGGCCGGGGAAGGCCCCTGGAGCCCTGGGCCAGGCCCCAGGGACTTGACTTTTGGAACCCAGACTTGATTTTTGGAACTTGCCCCAAAAGTGACTCTGATGGGCTGGGGAAGGCCCCTGGAGCCCCAGGGACTTGATTTTTGGAACCCAGACTTGATTCTTGGAACTTGCCCAGAAAGTGACTCTGATGGGCTGGGGAAGGCCCCTGGAGCCCTGGGCCAGGCCCCAGGGACTTGATTTTTGGAACCCAGACTTGATTTTTGGAACTTGCCCAGAAAGTGACCCTGATGGGCTGGGGAAGGCCCCTGGAGCCCTGGGCCAGGCCCCAGGGACTTGGTTTTTGGACTGGGACCACTTTTTGGGAAATTGCCCCAAAAGTGACTCTGATGGGCTGGGGAAGACCGCTGGAGCCCTGGGCCAGCCTCCCCTGGAAGTCCCAGGCTGGGGGAGCTCCACTCGGGGCTGGGGCAGCCTCCCCTGGAAGTCCCAGGCTGGGGGAGCTCCACTCGGGGCTGGGGCAGCCTCCCCTGGAAGTCCCAGGCTGGGGGAGCTCCACTCGGGGCTGGGGCAGCCTCCCCTGGAAGTCCCAGGCTGGGGGAGCAGCACTCGGGGCTGGGGCAGCCTCCCCTGGAAGTCCCGGGCAGCTAACCCTACTCCCAGGGCTGGGGAGCTCCACTTAGGGCTGGGGCAGCCTCCCCTGGAAGTCCCAGGCTGGGGGAGCTCCACTCGGGGCTGGGGCAGCCTCCCTGGAAGTCCCAGGCTGGGGGAGCTCCACTCGGGGCTGGGGCAGCCTCCCCTGGAAGTCCCAGGCTGGGGGAGCTCCACTCGGGGCTGGGGCAGCCTCCCTGGAAGTCCCAGGCTGGGGGAGCTCCACTCGGGGCTGGGGCAGCCTCCCTGGAAGTCCCGGGCAGGTAACCCTACTCCCAGGGCGGGGGAGCTCCACTTAGGGCTGGGGCAGGCTCCCCTGGAAGTCCCGGGCAGCTAACCCTACTCCCAGGGCTGGGGAGCTCCACTTAGGGCTGGGGCAGGCTCCCCTGGAAGTCCCGGGCAGCTAACCCTACTCCCAGGGCTGGGGAGCTCCACTTAGGGCTGGGGCAGGCTCCCCTGGAAGTCCCGGGCAGCTAACCCTACTCCCAGGGCTGGGGAGCTCCACTTAGGGCTGGGGCAGGCTCCCCTGGAAGTCCCGGGCAGCTAACCCTACTCCCAGGGCTGGGGAGCTCCACTTAGGGCTGGGGCAGGCTCCCCTGGAAGTCCCGGGCAGCTAACCCTACTCCCAGGGCGGGGGAGCTCCACTTAGGGCTGGGGCAGGCTCCCCTGGAAGTCCCGGGCAGCTAACCCTACTCCCAGGGCTGGGGAGCTCCACTTAGGGCTGGGGCAGGCTCCCCTGGAAGTCCCGGGCAGCTAACCCTACTCCCAGGGCTGGGGAGCTCCACTTAGGGCTGGGGCAGGCTCCCCTGGAAGTCCCGGGCAGCTAACCCTACTCCCAGGGCTGGGGAGCTCCACTTAGGGCTGGGGCAGGCTCCCCTGGAAGTCCCGGGCAGCTAACCCTACTCCCAGGGCGGGGGAGCTCCACTTAGGGCTGGGGCAGGCTCCCCTGGAAGTCCCGGGCAGCTAACCCTAACCTGGCGCACCAGGCGGTCCTGGGCACCCACTCTTAAGCCCTCCTCACCGTGCATTAAGGACCTTCAGCCCCGCTGGCCAGTCGAGCTGGCCCATGGTAAACCTCAGCAGTAGCACTGGCCCATGGTATAACCGAGCAGCCCGACTTTGGAGGCGCCCTGGTCCGTCCACCACGCCTAGTGCACCAGGCGGTCCTGGGCACCCACACTTAAGCCCTCCTCACCCTGCATTAAGGACCTTCAGCCCCGCTGGCCAGTCGAGCTGGCCCATGGTAAACCTCAGCAGTAGCACTGGCCCATGGTATAACCGAGCAGCCCGACTTTGGAGGCGCCCTGGTCCGTCCACCACGCCTAGTGCACCAGGCGGTCCTGGGCACCCACACTTAAGCCCTCCTCACCCTGCATTAAGGACCTTCAGCCCCGCTGGCCAGTCGAGCTGGCCCATGGTAAACCTCAGCAGTAGCACTGGCCCATGGTATAACCGAGCAGCCCGCCCCTGGAGGCCCATAGCTCGGCCAGGGTAGGTCCGAGGAGCCCCAGGCTTGGCAGGCTGATGCCTGGGACCTCCACCCAGGGAACCAGCACGGGGGGCAGCCCCCAGCCAGGGGACGTTAGCCCCAGGATTCCAGATATCGAGCCCGAATTTGGAGGCCCATAGCTCGGCCAGGGGAGCTCCCAGGAGCCCCAGACTTGGCAGGCAGATGCCTCTCACCTCTCCCCAGGGAACCAGCACAGGAAGGCCCGGGCAGCCCCCAGCCAGGGGACGCCAGCCCCAGGATTCCAGATATCGAGTCCGACTTTGGAGGCCCCTAGCTCGGCCAGGGGTCCTCCCAGGACCCCCAGACTTGGCAGGCAGATGCCCCTGACCTCCACCCAGGGAACCAGCACGGGAAGGCCCGGGCAGCCCCCAGCCAGGGGACGCCAGCCCCAGGATTCCAGATATCAAGTCCGACTTTGGAGGCCCATAGCTCGGCCAGGGGACCTCCCAGGACCCCCAGACTTTACAGGCAGATGCCTCTCACCTCTCCCCAGGGAACCAGCATGGGAAGGCCCGGGCAGCCCCCAGCCAGGGGACGCCAGCTCCAGGATTCCAGATATCAAGTCCGACTTTGGAGGCCCATAGCTCGGCCAGGGGACCTCCCAGGACCCCCAGACTTGGCAGGCAGATGCCCCTGACCTCCACCCAGGGAACCAGCACGGGAAGGCCCGGGCAGCCCCCAGCCAGGGGACGCCAGCCCCAGGATTCCAGATATCGAGTCCGAATTTGGAGGCCCATAGCTCGGCCAGGGGACCTCCCAGGACCCCCAGACTTTACAGGCAGATGCCTCTCACCTCTCCCCAGGGAACCAGCACGGGAAGGCCCGGGCAGCCCCCAGCCAGGGGACGCCAGCCCCAGGATTCCAGATATCGAGTCCGACTTTGGAGGCCCATAGCTCGGCCAGGGGACCTCCCAGGACCCCCAGACTTTACAGGCAGATGCCTCTCACCTCTCCCCAGGGAACCAGCATGGGAAGGCCCGGGCAGCCCCCAGCCAGGGGACGTCAGCCCCAGGATTCCAGATATCGAGTCCGACTTTGGAGGCCCATAGCTCGGCCAGGGGACCTCCCAGGACCCCCAGACTTGGCAGGCAGATGCCCCTGACCTCCACCCAGGGAACCAGCACAGGAAGGCCCGGGCAGCCCCCAGCCAGGGGACGCCAGCCCCAGGATTCCAGATATCAAGTCCGACTTTGGAGGCCCATAGCTCGGCCAGGGGACCTCCCAGGACCCCCAGACTTTACAGGCAGATGCCTCTCACCTCTCCCCAGGGAACCAGCATGGGAAGGCCCGGGCAGCCCCCAGCCAGGGGACGTCAGCCCCAGGATTCCAGATATCGAGTCCGACTTTGGAGGCCCATAGCTCGGCCAGGGGACCTCCCAGGACCCCCAGACTTGGCAGGCAGATGCCCCTGACCTCCACCCAGGGAACCAGCACGGGAAGGCCCGGGCAGCCCCCAGCCAGGGGACGCCAGCCCCAGGATTCCAGATATCAAGTCCGACATTGGAGGCCCATAGCTCGGCCAGGGGACCTCCCAGGACCCCCAGACTTGGCAGGCAGATGCCCCTGACCTCCACCCAGGGAACCAGCACAGGAAGGCCCGGGCAGCCCCCAGCCAGGGGACGCCAGCCCCAGGATTCCAGATATCAAGTCCGACTTTGGAGGCCCATAGCTCGGCCAGGGGACCTCCCAGGACCCCCAGACTTTACAGGCAGATGCCTCTCACCTCTCCCCAGGGAACCAGCACGGGAAGGCCCGGGCAGCCCCCAGCCAGGGGACGTCAGCCCCAGGATTCCAGATATCGAGTCCGACTTTGGAGGCCCATAGCTCGGCCAGGGGACCTCCCAGGACCCCCAGACTTGGCAGGCAGATGCCCCTGACCTCCACCCAGGGAACCAGCACAGGAAGGCCCGGGCAGCCCCCAGCCAGGGGACGCCAGCCCCAGGATTCCAGATATCAAGTCCGACATTGGAGGCCCATAGCTCGGCCAGGGGACCTCCCAGGACCCCCAGACTTGGCAGGCAGATGCCCCTGACCTCCACCCAGGGAACCAGCTCGGGAAGGCCCGGGCAGCCCCCAGCCAGGGGACGCCAGCCCCAGGATTCCAGATATCGAGTCCGACTTTGGAGGCCCATAGCTCGGCCAGGGGACCTCCCAGGACCCCCAGACTTGGCAGGCAGATGCCCCTGACCTCCACCCAGGGAACCAGCACAGGAAGGCCCGGGCAGCCCCCAGCCAGGGGACGCCAGCCCCAGGATTCCAGATATCAAGTCCGACTTTGGAGGCCCATAGCTCGGCCAGGGGACCTCCCAGGACCCCCAGACTTGGCAGGCAGATGCCCCTGACCTCCACCCAGGGAACCAGCACAGGAAGGCCCGGGCAGCCCCCAGCCAGGGGATGCCAGCCCCAGGATTCCAGATATCAAGTCCGACTTTGGAGGCCCATAGCTCGGCCAGGGGACCTCCCAGGACCCCCAGACTTTACAGGCAGATGCCTCTCACCTCTCCCCAGGGAACCAGCACGGGAAGGCCCGGGCAGCCCCCAGCCAGGGGACGTCAGCCCCAGGATTCCAGATATCGAGTCCGACTTTGGAGGCCCATAGCTCGGCCAGGGGACCTCCCAGGACCCCCAGACTTGGCAGGCAGATGCCCCTGACCTCCACCCAGGGAACCAGCACAGGAAGGCCCGGGCAGCCCCCAGCCAGGGGACGCCAGCCCCAGGATTCCAGATATCAAGTCCGACATTGGAGGCCCATAGCTCGGCCAGGGGACCTCCCAGGACCCCCAGACTTGGCAGGCAGATGCCCCTGACCTCCACCCAGGGAACCAGCACGGGAAGGCCCGGGCAGCCCCCAGCCAGGGGACGCCAGCCCCAGGATTCCAGATATCGAGTCCGACTTTGGAGGCCCATAGCTCGGCCAGGGGACCTCCCAGGACCCCCAGACTTGGCAGGCAGATGCCCCTGACCTCCACCCAGGGAACCAGCACAGGAAGGCCCGGGCAGCCCCCAGCCAGGGGACGCCAGCCCCAGGATTCCAGATATCAAGTCCGACTTTGGATGCCCATAACTCGGCCAGGGGACCTCCCAGGACCCCCAGACTTGGCAGGCAGATGCCCCTGACCTCCACCCAGGGAACCAGCACAGGAAGGCCCGGGCAGCCCCCAGCCAGGGGATGCCAGCCCCAGGATTCCAGATATCAAGTCCGACTTTGGAGGCCCATAGCTCGGCCAGGGGACCTCCCAGGACCCCCAGACTTGGCAGGCAGATGCCCCTGACCTCCACCCAGGGAACCAGCACAGGAAGGCCCGGGCAGCCCCCAGCCAGGGGATGCCAGCCCCAGGATTCCAGATATCAAGTCCGACTTTGGAGGCCCATAGCTCGGCCAGGGGACCTCCCAGGACCCCCAGACTTTACAGGCAGATGCCTCTCACCTCTCCCCAGGGAACCAGCATGGGAAGGCCCGGGCAGCCCCCAGCCAGGGGACGTCAGCCCCAGGATACCAGATATTAAGCCTCAGTGGGTTCCCCAAGCCCACTCATCACCTGTATCCTGATGGCACCTCTCAGCACCACCAGGTGCGCAACAGCACTTCCAGGGGGGGGATGCAGTCGCCCTCCTCCCAGGAGAGAGCTCTCCTCCTCGGGCACGGCCAGGGGGAAGAGTGCCCTGGTCCATCCACCATGTCTAAGATTTTGGCCATGTCTGAATTCCATGGTATAACTGCCCATGGTATAACTGAGCAGCCCGCCCTCGGAGGCCCATAGCTCGGCCAGGGGAGCTCCCAGGTGCCCCTGACTGCAGGTTCCCCCAGGATTCCAGATATCAAGTCCGATTTGGAGGCCCCTAGCTCGGCCAGGGGACCTCCCAGGACCCCCAGACCTCATAGGCAGATGCCCCTGACCTCCACCCAGGGAACCAGCACGGGAAGGCCCGGGCAGCCCCCAGCCAGGGGGACGGTAGACCCAGGATTCCATGAATCAAGTCTCAATGGGTTCCCAGGCCCACTCATCCCCTGTATCCCGATGGCACCTCTCAGCAGCACCAGGTGCGCAGCAGCACTTCCAGGGGGGGATGCAGTCTCCCTCCTCCCAGCAGAGAGCTCTCCTAATCGGGCATGGACAGGGGGAAGAGTCCCTGGTCCATCCACCCTGTCTAAGTTTTTGCCCTAGCCTGAATCCCATGGTATAACTGTCTATGGTATAACTGCCCATATTATATCTGCCCATGGTATAACTGAGCAGCCCCAGACTGCAGATTCCACCAGGATTCCAGATATCCAGTCCGATTTTGGAGGCCCCTAGCTCGGCCAGGGGACCTCCCAGGACCCCCAGACTTTACAGGCAGATGCCCCCGACCTCCACCCAGGGAACCAGCAGGGGAAGCCCCCAGCCAGGGGACGCTATCCCCCGTGGGGCCCCACTCAGTCGGAGGTTCGATACAAGGCCCGAGCCCCAACTTGGAGGCCCATAGCTCGGCCAGGGGAGGTCCCAGGAGCCCCAGGCTTGGCAGGCTGATGCCTGGGACCTCCACCCAGGGAACCAGCACGGGAAGGCCCGGGCAGCCCCCAGCCAGGGGCCGTTATTCCCCGTGGGGCTCCACTCAGGTGGTGGTTATACACAAGGCCCAAGCCCCAACTTGGTGGCCCATAGCTCGGCCAGGGGAGGTCCCAGGAGCCCCAGGCTTGGCAGGCAGATGCCCCTGACCTCCACCCAGGGAACCAGCACGGGAAGGCCCGGGCAGCCCCCAGCCAGGGGCCGTTATTCCCCGTGGGGCTCCACACAGGTGGTGGTTATACACAAGGCCCAAGCCCCAACTTGGAGGCCCATAGCTCGGCCAGGAGAGGTCCCAGGAGCCCCAGGCTTGGCAGGCTGATGCCTGGGACCCCTCCCCAGGGAACCAGCACGGGAAGGCCCGGGCAGCCCCCAGCCAGGGGCCGTTATTCCCCGTGGGGCTCCACACAGGTGGTGGTTATAGACAAGGCCCAAGCCCCAACTTGGAGGCCCCTAGCTCGGCCAGGGGAGGTCCCAGGACCCCCAGACTTGGCAGGCAGATGCCCCTGACCTCCACCCAGGGAACCAGCATGGGAAGCCCCCAGCCAGGGGACGCTATCCCCCGTGGGGCCCCACTCAGTTGGCTGTTTTATACAAGGCCTCAGCCAGACCATGGAGGCCCATAGCTCGGCCAGGGGAGGTCCCAGGAGCCCCAGACTTGGCAGGCTGATGCCTGGGACCTCTCCCCAGGGAACCAGCACGGGAAGGCCCGGGCAGCCCCCAGCCAGGGGCCGTTATTCCCCGTGGGGCTCCACTCAGGTGGTGGTTATACACAAGGCCCAAGCCCCAACTTGGAGGCCCCTAGCTCGGCCAGGGGACCTCCCAGGACCCCCAGACTTGGCAGGCAGATGCCCCTGACCTCCACCCAGGGAACCAGCATGGGAAGCCCCCAGCCAGGGGACGCTATCCCCCGTGGGGCCCCACTCAGTTGGCTGTTTTATACAAGGCCTGAGCCAGACCATGGAGGCCCATAACTCGGCCAGGGGAGGTCCCAGGAGCCCCAGACTTGGCAGGCTGATGCCTGGGACCTCTCCCCAGGGAACCAGCACGGGAAGGCCCGGGCAGCCCCCAGCCAGGGGCCGTTATTCCCCGTGGGGCTCCACTCAGGTGGTGGTTATACACAAGGCCCAAGCCCCAACTTGGAGGCCCCTAGCTCGGCCAGGGGAGGTCCCAGGACCCCCAGACTTGGCAGGCAGATGCCCCTGACCTCCACCCAGGGAACCAGCACGGGAAGCCCCCAGCCAGGGGACGCTATCCCCCGTGGGGCCCCACTCAGTTGGCTGTTTTATACAAGGCCTCAGCCAGACCATGGAGGCCCATAGCTCGGCCAGGGGAGGTCCCAGGAGCCCCAGACTCGGCAGGCTGATGCCTGGGACCTCTCCCCAGGGAACCAGCACCCGAAGGCCCGGGCAGCCCCCCGCCAGGGGCCGTTATTCCCCGTGGGGCTCCACACAGGTGGCGGTTATACACAAGGCCCGAGCCCCAACTTGGAGGCCCATAGCTCGGCCAGGGGAGGTCCCAGGAGCCCCAGACTTGGCAGGCAGATGCCTGGGACCTCTCCCCAGGGAACCAGCACCCGAAGGCCCGGGCAGCACCCCGCCAGGGGCCGTTATTCCCCGTGGGGCCCCACTCAGGTGGCGGTTATACACAAGGCCCGAGCCCGACTTTGGAGGCCCATATCTCGGCCAGGGGAGGTCCCAGGAGCCCCAGACTTGGCAGGCAGATGCCTGGGACCTCTCCCCAGGGAACCAGCACCCGAAGGCCCGGTCAGCCCCCCGACAGGGGCCGTTATTCCCCGTGGGGCTCCACTCAGGTGGCGGTTATACACAAGGCCCGAGCCCGACTTTGGAGGCCCATATCTCGGCCAGGGGAGGTCCCAGGAGCCCCAGACTTGGCAGGCAGATGCCCCTGACCTCTCCCCAGGGAACCAGCACCCGAAGGCCCGGGCAGCCCCCCGCCAGGGGCCGTTATTCCCCGTGGGGCTCCACTCAGGTGGCGGTTATACACAAGGCCCGAGCCCGACTTTGGAGGCCCATAGCTCGGCCAGGGGAGGTCCCAGGAGCCCCAGGCTTGGCAGGCAGATGCCCCTGACCTCCACCCAGGGAACCAGCACGGGCGGTCATGTCCGAGGCCCCAGCCCGACTTTGGAGGCCCATAGCTCGGCCAGGGGAGGTCCCAGGTGCCCCTGACTGCAGATTCCCCCCAGGATCCCAGGTATCAATTCCAAAAACATAGTCCCAATTCCAAAAGTCGAGTCTGGGCCACAGACCCTGCAGGGCGGCAGGGGAGACCAGTCTGCATGGCCCTGCAGTGGAATTTCCCCATTTTGGGCCAATTCCACAAATCAAGTCTGGGAAATAGCCACCTGGTGTCATGGAACGGTACTGCAGCTGAACTTGGGATAAGGGGGTTTATCGCGGTATAAAATCGTGGGGAGGTCCAAAATTAATTCCAAGGGTGTCATAAAATCTGTAATAACCCTCTGCAAAATCCCAAAAAGCGACCCAGCCCACAGGAAAACCGTTTAATGGCTTTTCGGAATTTCGGACTCGATTTGTGGAATCCAATTCCACCTTAAGAGTCTATTGTCCTATCTCCGCCTAATTAGGGTTAGGGTTAGGGTTAGGGTTAGGGTTAGGGTTAGGGTTAGGGTTAGGGTTAGGGTTAGGCGAATGGACTCGATTTGTGGAACGCTCCCCATTGACGGGACTGCAGATTTGGACGCAAACCGATGTGAGCGGTCACAACGGATTGCAACCGTTCATCCGTAATGGCAAGTTGGAATCCAAGAATCTAGTCCTGGGAATTTGGCTAGCTTAGCATAATCGGCTAGGATCTGGGTCTGTTGGACTCTAGGGGGTAGGCTGGGACAGGAGACATGACTTCTGGAACCCAGAATTGCCTTTTTCCCCAGGGACTCGATTCTTGGAATCCAGACTCGATTTTTGGAATTTGCCCAGAAAGTGACTCTGATGGGCCGGGGAAGGCCCCTGGAGCCCTGGGCCAGGCCCCAGGGACTTGACTTTTGGAACCCAGACTTGATTTTTGGAACTTGCCCCAAAAGTGACTCTGATGGGCTGGGGAAGGCCCCTGGAGCCCCAGGGACTTGATTTTTGGAACCCAGACTTGATTCTTGGAACTTGCCCAGAAAGTGACTCTGATGGGCTGGGGAAGGCCCCTGGAGCCCTGGGCCAGGCCCCAGGGACTTGATTTTTGGAACCCAGACTTGATTTTTGGAACTTGCCCAGAAAGTGACCCTGAAGGGCTGGGGAAGGCCCCTGGAGCCCTGGGCCAGGCCCCAGGGACTTGGTTTTTGGACTGGGACCACTTTTTGGGAAATTGCCCCAAAAGTGACTCTGATGGGCTGGGGAAGACCGCTGGAGCCCTGGGCCAGCCTCCCCTGGAAGTCCCAGGCTGGGGGAGCTCCACTCGGGGCTGGGGCAGCCTCCCCTGGAAGTCCCAGGCTGGGGGAGCTCCACTCGGGGCTGGGGCAGCCTCCCCTGGAAGTCCCAGGCTGGGGGAGCAGCACTCGGGGCTGGGGCAGCCTCCCATGGAAGTCCCGGGCAGCTAACCCTACTCCCAGGGCTGGGGAGCTCCACTTAGGGCTGGGGCAGCCTCCCCTGGAAGTCCCAGGCTGGGGGAGCTCCACTCGGGGCTGGGGCAGCCTCCCTGGAAGTCCCAGGCTGGGGGAGCTCCACTCGGGGCTGGGGCAGCCTCCCCTGGAAGTCCCAGGCTGGGGGAGCTCCACTCGGGGCTGGGGCAGCCTCCCTGGAAGTCCCAGGCTGGGGGAGCTCCACTCGGGGCTGGGGCAGCCTCCCTGGAAGTCCCGGGCAGGTAACCCTACTCCCAGGGCGGGGGAGCTCCACTCAGGGCTGGGGCAGGCTCCCCTGGAAGTCCCGGGCAGCTAACCCTACTCCCAGGGCTGGGGAGCTCCACTTAGGGCTGGGGCAGGCTCCCCTGGAAGTCCCGGGCAGCTAACCCTACTCCCAGGGCTGGGGAGCTCCACTTAGGGCTGGGGCAGGCTCCCCTGGAAGTCCTGGGCAGCTAACCCTACTCCCAGGGCTGGGGAGCTCCACTTAGGGCTGGGGCAGGCTCCCCTGGAAGTCCCGGGCAGCTAACCCTACTCCCAGGGCGGGGGAGCTCCACTTAGGGCTGGGGCAGGCTCCCCTGGAAGTCCCGGGCAGCTAACCCTACTCCCAGGGCTGGGGAGCTCCACTTAGGGCTGGGGCAGGCTCCCCTGGAAGTCCCGGGCAGCTAACCCTACTCCCAGGGCTGGGGAGCTCCACTTAGGGCTGGGGCAGGCTCCCCTGGAAGTCCCGGGCAGCTAACCCTACTCCCAGGGCTGGGGAGCTCCACTTAGGGCTGGGGCAGGCTCCCCTGGAAGTCCCGGGCAGCTAACCCTACTCCCAGGGCTGGGGAGCTCCACTTAGGGCTGGGGCAGGCTCCCCTGGAAGTCCCGGGCAGCTAACCCTACTCCCAGGGCTGGGGAGCTCCACTTAGGGCTGGGGCAGGCTCCCCTGGAAGTCCCGGGCAGCTAACCCTACTCCCAGGGCGGGGGAGCTCCACTTAGGGCTGGGGCAGGCTCCCCTGGAAGTCCCGGGCAGCTAACCCTACTCCCAGGGCTGGGGAGCTCCACTTAGGGCTGGGGCAGGCTCCCCTGGAAGTCCCGGGCAGCTAACCCTACTCCCAGGGCTGGGGAGCTCCACTTAGGGCTGGGGCAGGCTCCCCTGGAAGTCCCGGGCAGCTAACCCTACTCCCAGGGCTGGGGAGCTCCACTTAGGGCTGGGGCAGGCTCCCCTGGAAGTCCCGGGCAGCTAACCCTACTCCCAGGGCGGGGGAGCTCCACTTAGGGCTGGGACAGGCTCCCCTGGAAGTCCCGGGCAGCTAACCCTACTCCCAGGGCTGGGGAGCTCCACTTAGGGCTGGGGCAGGCTCCCCTGGAAGTCCCGGGCAGCTAACCCTACTCCCAGGGCTGGGGAGCTCCACTTAGGGCTGGGGCAGGCTCCCCTGGAAGTCCCGGGCAGCTAACCCTACTCCCAGGGCTGGGGAGCTCCACTTAGGGCTGGGGCAGGCTCCCCTGGAAGTCCCGGGCAGCTAACCCTACTCCCAGGGCGGGGGAGCTCCACTTAGGGCTGGGGCAGGCTCCCCTGGAAGTCCCGGGCAGCTAACCCTAACCTGGCGCACCAGGCGGTCCTGGGCACCCACTCTTAAGCCCTCCTCACCGTGCATTAAGGACCTTCAGCCCCGCTGGCCAGTCGAGCTGGCCCATGGTAAACCTCAGCAGTAGCACTGGCCCATGGTATAACCGAGCAGCCCGACTTTGGAGGCGCCCTGGTCCGTCCACCACGCCTAGTGCACCAGGCGGTCCTGGGCACCCACACTTAAGCCCTCCTCACCCTGCATTAAAGACCTTCAGCCCCGCTGGCCAGTCGAGCTGGCCCATGGTAAACCTCAGCAGTAGCACTGGCCCATGGTATAACCGAGCAGCCCGACTTTGGAGGCGCCCTGGTCCGTCCACCACGCCTAGTGCACCAGGCGGTCCTGGGCACCCACACTTAAGCCCTCCTCACCCTGCATTAAGGACCTTCAGCCCCGCTGGCCAGTCGAGCTGGCCCATGGTAAACCTCAGCAGTAGCACTGGCCCATGGTATAACCGAGCAGCCCGCCCCTGGAGGCCCATAGCTCGGCCAGGGTAGGTCCGAGGAGCCCCAGGCTTGGCAGGCTGATGCCTGGGACCTCCACCCAGGGAACCAGCACGGGGGGCAGCCCCCAGCCAGGGGACGTTAGCCCCAGGATTCCAGATATCGAGCCCGAATTTGGAGGCCCATAGCTCGGCCAGGGGAGCTCCCAGGAGCCCCAGACTTGGCAGGCAGATGCCTCTCACCTCTCCCCAGGGAACCAGCACAGGAAGGCCCGGGCAGCCCCCAGCCAGGGGACGCCAGCCCCAGGATTCCAGATATCGAGTCCGACTTTGGAGGCCCATAGCTCGGCCAGGGGTCCTCCCAGGACCCCCAGACTTGGCAGGCAGATGCCCCTGACCTCCACCCAGGGAACCAGCACGGGAAGGCCCGGGCAGCCCCCAGCCAGGGGACGCCAGCCCCAGGATTCCAGATATCAAGTCCGACTTTGGAGGCCCATAGCTCGGCCAGGGGACCTCCCAGGACCCCCAGACTTTACAGGCAGATGCCTCTCACCTCTCCCCAGGGAACCAGCATGGGAAGGCCCGGGCAGCCCCCAGCCAGGGGACGCCAGCCCCAGGATTCCAGATATCAAGTCCGACTTTGGAGGCCCATAGCTCGGCCAGGGGACCTCCCAGGACCCCCAGACTTGGCAGGCAGATGCCCCTGACCTCCACCCAGGGAACCAGCACGGGAAGGCCCGGGCAGCCCCCAGCCAGGGGACGCCAGCCCCAGGATTCCAGATATCGAGTCCGAATTTGGAGGCCCATAGCTCGGCCAGGGGACCTCCCAGGACCCCCAGACTTTACAGGCAGATGCCTCTCACCTCTCCCCAGGGAACCAGCACGGGAAGGCCCGGGCAGCCCCCAGCCAGGGGACGCCAGCCCCAGGATTCCAGATATCGAGTCCGACTTTGGAGGCCCATAGCTCGGCCAGGGGACCTCCCAGGACCCCCAGACTTTACAGGCAGATGCCTCTCACCTCTCCCCAGGGAACCAGCATGGGAAGGCCCGGGCAGCCCCCAGCCAGGGGACGTCAGCCCCAGGATTCCAGATATCGAGTCCGACTTTGGAGGCCCATAGCTCGGCCAGGGGACCTCCCAGGACCCCCAGACTTGGCAGGCAGATGCCCCTGACCTCCACCCAGGGAACCAGCACAGGAAGGCCCGGGCAGCCCCCAGCCAGGGGACGCCAGCCCCAGGATTCCAGATATCAAGTCCGACTTTGGAGGCCCATAGCTCGGCCAGGGGACCTCCCAGGACCCCCAGACTTTACAGGCAGATGCCTCTCACCTCTCCCCAGGGAACCAGCATGGGAAGGCCCGGGCAGCCCCCAGCCAGGGGACGTCAGCCCCAGGATTCCAGATATCGAGTCCGACTTTGGAGGCCCATAGCTCGGCCAGGGGACCTCCCAGGACCCCCAGACTTGGCAGGCAGATGCCCCTGACCTCCACCCAGGGAACCAGCACGGGAAGGCCCGGGCAGCCCCCAGCCAGGGGACGCCAGCCCCAGGATTCCAGATATCAAGTCCGACATTGGAGGCCCATAGCTCGGCCAGGGGACCTCCCAGGACCCCCAGACTTGGCAGGCAGATGCCCCTGACCTCCACCCAGGGAACCAGCACAGGAAGGCCCGGGCAGCCCCCAGCCAGGGGACGCCAGCCCCAGGATTCCAGATATCAAGTCCGACTTTGGAGGCCCATAGCTCGGCCAGGGGACCTCCCAGGACCCCCAGACTTTACAGGCAGATGCCTCTCACCTCTCCCCAGGGAACCAGCACGGGAAGGCCCGGGCAGCCCCCAGCCAGGGGACGTCAGCCCCAGGATTCCAGATATCGAGTCCGACTTTGGAGGCCCATAGCTCGGCCAGGGGACCTCCCAGGACCCCCAGACTTGGCAGGCAGATGCCCCTGACCTCCACCCAGGGAACCAGCACAGGAAGGCCCGGGCAGCCCCCAGCCAGGGGACGCCAGCCCCAGGATTCCAGATATCAAGTCCGACATTGGAGGCCCATAGCTCGGCCAGGGGACCTCCCAGGACCCCCAGACTTGGCAGGCAGATGCCCCTGACCTCCACCCAGGGAACCAGCTTGGGAAGGCCCGGGCAGCCCCCAGCCAGGGGACGCCAGCCCCAGGATTCCAGATATCGAGTCCGACTTTGGAGGCCCATAGCTCGGCCAGGGGACCTCCCAGGACCCCCAGACTTGGCAGGCAGATGCCCCTGACCTCCACCCAGGGAACCAGCACAGGAAGGCCCGGGCAGCCCCCAGCCAGGGGACGCCAGCCCCAGGATTCCAGATATCAAGTCCGACTTTGGAGGCCCATAGCTCGGCCAGGGGACCTCCCAGGACCCCCAGACTTGGCAGGCAGATGCCCCTGACCTCCACCCAGGGAACCAGCACAGGAAGGCCCGGGCAGCCCCCAGCCAGGGGATGCCAGCCCCAGGATTCCAGATATCAAGTCCGACTTTGGAGGCCCATAGCTCGGCCAGGGGACCTCCCAGGACCCCCAGACTTTACAGGCAGATGCCTCTCACCTCTCCCCAGGGAACCAGCACGGGAAGGCCCGGGCAGCCCCCAGCCAGGGGACGTCAGCCCCAGGATTCCAGATATCGAGTCCGACTTTGGAGGCCCATAGCTCGGCCAGGGGACCTCCCAGGACCCCCAGACTTGGCAGGCAGATGCCCCTGACCTCCACCCAGGGAACCAGCACAGGAAGGCCCGGGCAGCCCCCAGCCAGGGGACGCCAGCCCCAGGATTCCAGATATCAAGTCCGACATTGGAGGCCCATAGCTCGGCCAGGGGACCTCCCAGGACCCCCAGACTTGGCAGGCAGATGCCCCTGACCTCCACCCAGGGAACCAGCACGGGAAGGCCCGGGCAGCCCCCAGCCAGGGGACGCCAGCCCCAGGATTCCAGATATCGAGTCCGACTTTGGAGGCCCATAGCTCGGCCAGGGGACCTCCCAGGACCCCCAGACTTGGCAGGCAGATGCCCCTGACCTCCACCCAGGGAACCAGCACAGGAAGGCCCGGGCAGCCCCCAGCCAGGGGACGCCAGCCCCAGGATTCCAGATATCAAGTCCGACTTTGGAGGCCCATAGCTCGGCCAGGGGACCTCCCAGGACCCCCAGACTTGGCAGGCAGATGCCCCTGACCTCCACCCAGGGAACCAGCACAGGAAGGCCCGGGCAGCCCCCAGCCAGGGGATGCCAGCCCCAGGATTCCAGATATCAAGTCCGACTTTGGAGGCCCATAGCTCGGCCAGGGGACCTCCCAGGACCCCCAGACTTGGCAGGCAGATGCCCCTGACCTCCACCCAGGGAACCAGCACAGGAAGGCCCGGGCAGCCCCCAGCCAGGGGATGCCAGCCCCAGGATTCCAGATATCAAGTCCGACTTTGGAGGCCCATAGCTCGGCCAGGGGACCTCCCAGGACCCCCAGACTTTACAGGCAGATGCCTCTCACCTCTCCCCAGGGAACCAGCATGGGAAGGCCCGGGCAGCCCCCAGCCAGGGGACGTCAGCCCCAGGATACCAGATATTAAGCCTCAGTGGGTTCCCCAAGCCCACTCATCACCTGTATCCTGATGGCACCTCTCAGCACCACCAGGTGCGCAACAGCACTTCCAGGGGGGGGATGCAGTCGCCCTCCTCCCAGGAGAGAGCTCTCCTCCTCGGGCACGGCCAGGGGGAAGAGTGCCCTGGTCCATCCACCATGTCTAAGATTTTGGCCATGTCTGAATTCCATGGTATAACTGCCCATGGTATAACTGAGCAGCCCGCCCTCGGAGGCCCATAGCTCGGCCAGGGGAGCTCCCAGGTGCCCCTGACTGCAGGTTCCCCCAGGATTCCAGATATCAAGTCCGATTTGGAGGCCCCTAGCTCGGCCAGGGGACCTCCCAGGACCCCCAGACCTCATAGGCAGATGCCCCTGACCTCCACCCAGGGAACCAGCACGGGAAGGCCCGGGCAGCCCCCAGCCAGGGGGACGGTAGACCCAGGATTCCATGAATCAAGTCTCAATGGGTTCCCAGGCCCACTCATCCCCTGTATCCCGATGGCACCTCTCAGCAGCACCAGGTGCGCAGCAGCACTTCCAGGGGGGGATGCAGTCTCCCTCCTCCCAGCAGAGAGCTCTCCTAATCGGGCATGGACAGGGGGAAGAGTCCCTGGTCCATCCACCCTGTCTAAGTTTTTGCCCTAGCCTGAATCCCATGGTATAACTGTCTATGGTATAACTGCCCATATTATATCTGCCCATGGTATAACTGAGCAGCCCCAGACTGCAGATTCCACCAGGATTCCAGATATCCAGTCCGATTTTGGAGGCCCCTAGCTCGGCCAGGGGACCTCCCAGGACCCCCAGACTTTACAGGCAGATGCCCCCGACCTCCACCCAGGGAACCAGCAGGGGAAGCCCCCAGCCAGGGGACGCTATCCCCCGTGGGGCCCCACTCAGTCGGAGGTTCGATACAAGGCCCGAGCCCCAACTTGGAGGCCCATAGCTCGGCCAGGGGAGGTCCCAGGAGCCCCAGGCTTGGCAGGCTGATGCCTGGGACCTCCACCCAGGGAACCAGCACGGGAAGGCCCGGGCAGCCCCCAGCCAGGGGCCGTTATTCCCCGTGGGGCTCCACTCAGGTGGTGGTTATACACAAGGCCCAAGCCCCAACTTGGTGGCCCATAGCTCGGCCAGGGGAGGTCCCAGGAGCCCCAGGCTTGGCAGGCAGATGCCCCTGACCTCCACCCAGGGAACCAGCACGGGAAGGCCCGGGCAGCCCCCAGCCAGGGGCCGTTATTCCCCGTGGGGCTCCACACAGGTGGTGGTTATACACAAGGCCCAAGCCCCAACTTGGAGGCCCATAGCTCGGCCAGGAGAGGTCCCAGGAGCCCCAGGCTTGGCAGGCTGATGCCTGGGACCCCTCCCCAGGGAACCAGCACGGGAAGGCCCGGGCAGCCCCCAGCCAGGGGCCGTTATTCCCCGTGGGGCTCCACACAGGTGGTGGTTATAGACAAGGCCCAAGCCCCAACTTGGAGGCCCCTAGCTCGGCCAGGGGAGGTCCCAGGACCCCCAGACTTGGCAGGCAGATGCCCCTGACCTCCACCCAGGGAACCAGCATGGGAAGCCCCCAGCCAGGGGACGCTATCCCCCGTGGGGCCCCACTCAGTTGGCTGTTTTATACAAGGCCTCAGCCAGACCATGGAGGCCCATAGCTCGGCCAGGGGAGGTCCCAGGAGCCCCAGACTTGGCAGGCTGATGCCTGGGACCTCTCCCCAGGGAACCAGCACGGGAAGGCCCGGGCAGCCCCCAGCCAGGGGCCGTTATTCCCCGTGGGGCTCCACTCAGGTGGTGGTTATACACAAGGCCCAAGCCCCAACTTGGAGGCCCCTAGCTCGGCCAGGGGACCTCCCAGGACCCCCAGACTTGGCAGGCAGATGCCCCTGACCTCCACCCAGGGAACCAGCATGGGAAGCCCCCAGCCAGGGGACGCTATCCCCCGTGGGGCCCCACTCAGTTGGCTGTTTTATACAAGGCCTGAGCCAGACCATGGAGGCCCATAACTCGGCCAGGGGAGGTCCCAGGAGCCCCAGACTTGGCAGGCTGATGCCTGGGACCTCTCCCCAGGGAACCAGCACGGGAAGGCCCGGGCAGCCCCCAGCCAGGGGCCGTTATTCCCCGTGGGGCTCCACTCAGGTGGTGGTTATACACAAGGCCCAAGCCCCAACTTGGAGGCCCCTAGCTCGGCCAGGGGAGGTCCCAGGACCCCCAGACTTGGCAGGCAGATGCCCCTGACCTCCACCCAGGGAACCAGCACGGGAAGCCCCCAGCCAGGGGACGCTATCCCCCGTGGGGCCCCACTCAGTTGGCTGTTTTATACAAGGCCTCAGCCAGACCATGGAGGCCCATAGCTCGGCCAGGGGAGGTCCCAGGAGCCCCAGACTCGGCAGGCTGATGCCTGGGACCTCTCCCCAGGGAACCAGCACCCGAAGGCCCGGGCAGCCCCCCGCCAGGGGCCGTTATTCCCCGTGGGGCTCCACACAGGTGGCGGTTATACACAAGGCCCGAGCCCCAACTTGGAGGCCCATAGCTCGGCCAGGGGAGGTCCCAGGAGCCCCAGACTTGGCAGGCAGATGCCTGGGACCTCTCCCCAGGGAACCAGCACCCGAAGGCCCGGGCAGCACCCCGCCAGGGGCCGTTATTCCCCGTGGGGCCCCACTCAGGTGGCGGTTATACACAAGGCCCGAGCCCGACTTTGGAGGCCCATATCTCGGCCAGGGGAGGTCCCAGGAGCCCCAGACTTGGCAGGCAGATGCCTGGGACCTCTCCCCAGGGAACCAGCACCCGAAGGCCCGGTCAGCCCCCCGACAGGGGCCGTTATTCCCCGTGGGGCTCCACTCAGGTGGCGGTTATACACAAGGCCCGAGCCCGACTTTGGAGGCCCATATCTCGGCCAGGGGAGGTCCCAGGAGCCCCAGACTTGGCAGGCAGATGCCCCTGACCTCTCCCCAGGGAACCAGCACCCGAAGGCCCGGGCAGCCCCCCGCCAGGGGCCGTTATTCCCCGTGGGGCTCCACTCAGGTGGCGGTTATACACAAGGCCCGAGCCCGACTTTGGAGGCCCATAGCTCGGCCAGGGGAGGTCCCAGGAGCCCCAGGCTTGGCAGGCAGATGCCCCTGACCTCCACCCAGGGAACCAGCACGGGCGGTCATGTCCGAGGCCCCAGCCCGACTTTGGAGGCCCATAGCTCGGCCAGGGGAGGTCCCAGGTGCCCCTGACTGCAGATTCCCCCCAGTATCCCAGGTATCAATTCCAAAAACATAGTCCCAATTCCAAAAGTCGAGTCTGGGCCACAGACCCTGCAGGGCGGCAGGGGAGACCAGTCTGCATGGCCCTGCAGTGGAATTTCCCCATTTTGGGCCAATTCCACAAATCAAGTCTGGGAAATAGCCACCTGGTGTCATGGAACGGTACTGCAGCTGAACTTGGGATAAGGGGGTTTATCGCGGTATAAAATCGTGGGGAGGTCCAAAATTAATTCCAAGGGTGTCATAAAATCTGTAATAACCCTCTGCAAAATCCCAAAAAGCGACCCAGCCCACAGGAAAACCGTTTAATGGCTTTTCGGAATTTCGGACTCGATTTGTGGAATCCAATTCCACCTTAAGAGTCTATTGTCCTATCTCCGCCTAATTAGGGTTAGGGTTAGGGTTAGGGTTAGGGTTAGGGTTAGGGTTAGGGTTAGGGTTAGGGTTAGGTTAGGGTTAGGGTTAGGGTTAGGGTTAGGGTTAGGCAAATAGACTTGATTTGTGGAACCGGCCCCATTGCGGGGACTGTGGAGTTGGAATTTTTTCGTCGCGACCGGTCACGACAGACTGCGACCATTCATCGGTAATGGCAAGTTGGAATCCAAAAACACAGTTTGTGGAATTGGGATAGCTTAGCTTAGTTGGCTAGGCCGAGGGCATATTGGACTCTAGGTGGCGCTCTAACACTAGAGACTTGTTTTCTGGACTCCAGACTTGTTTTTTGGAACTTGCCCCAAACTCGATTCTGATTGGCTGCGGACCCCCCCGGGACCCTAGGCCACGCCCCCCAGACTTGATTTTTGGAATTGGGACTAGTTTTTTGGAACTTGCCCCAAACTCGATTCTGATTGGCTGGGACACGCCCCCCGACCCTAGGCCACGCCCCCCGGACTCGATTTTTGGAATTGGGACTGGTTTTTTGGAACTTGCCCCAAACTAAATTCTGATTGGCTGGGACACGCCCCCCGACCCTAGGCCACGCCCCCCGGACTCGATTTTTGGAATTGGGACTAGATTTTTGGAACTTGCCTCAAACTCGATTCTGATTGGCTGGGACACGCCCCCCGACCCTAGGCCACGCCCCCGGGACTCGATTTTTGGAATTGGGACTGGTTTTTTGGAACTCGCCCCAAACTCGATTCTGATAGGCTGGGACACGCCCCCGGACCCTAGGCCACGCCCCCCCGACCTGACATCCGGATCCGAGACCGCTTTTTTGAAATATCGCTCGAAACTCGATTCCGATACGACGGGACGTGCCCCCGGACCACGGGCGACTCCCCCGAAGCGTTTTTTTGGGAAACCGGGAACGAGTTCCAAAAAACTAGTCCGAGTTCCAAAAATCAAGTCCGACCGTCTCGCCCCTAAAACGGGGTCGAACCGTAACAAACGCGGTATCGGTAGATAGCCCCGAGCGAGACGAATCGGGGGATACTCGTCCTACCTCCGTACGACCTTCCTGTCCGGAACGGCGGCCCGAAACGTCCTAGGCCGAAGGCCCGTAAAAACAGTTGGAAAAGAGGATGCGTGGGGGCTCAGGGTAACCGTATTTAATGGATTTTTGAAAAAAAAAAATCGGCCTCGTCGCCAGACCCTACGTCCAAGGCCTAATACCCTTACTCGACACCGTGGGCCTAAAATCATCCAAAATGATTTTGGATGAAATGAAACCCATTTATTTTTTTTTTCCCCCACTCCCAGGGCTTATATGGGATGCTGAAACACAATATCCCATCAGAAATGACTTTTCTGACTTTCAAGTGGGTGAAACGGCCAAGTCCCACCTGCCAAAAAACTTCCCAGGGGAAGGTGTTAGGAGCACGTTTCAGCCCATTTGGAGGCGTTTGGCACATATTTTGGAGACATGATTTTTTTAAAAATGTTTTTGTGAAAGGTTAGGCCTCGTTCCGGGTATAGGATACAGTAAATAGGCCTAATTCAAGGAAACGAAGTCTATTTCCCTAACCCGCTAACCCTCACTCCTTCACTTCAGAGCGAGCCCTTTTGCAGGCTGAAAGTTGTATGTCTACAAAAAAGGATGCGTGGGGCTCAGGGCAACCGTATTTAATGGATTTTTGAAAAAAAAATAATAAGAAGAATAAGAATAATAATAACTAGACAATTCCCCTGTGGGAAATCGCGAGAGTGATGCAGCGCGCTTAGCCAGGCCCTGTGAGGAGACCCCAGAAAATCACACCAAGATTCCCTGTGGAACTGAAGTCGAGAGGCAGAGTATTATCGCTTGTGCTTTGCCTCCATCTGCTGGCGAGATCTCACGTATCTCCAAAGAAGCCCATATAAATGAATGGGGAAAAAGGGGTCGTGCAACGTAATAGCGCACCGAGTCCGATCGAGCCGCACGGGTCGATGTCAGAAATTATTTTTCAAGTGGGGGAAACGGCTCTGGAAATCACTCGGTTAGGACTTTGGACTCGATTTCCGGAACGAGTCCTAACCTGACCCCATCGCTTAGACTTGCAGGTTGGAATTTCGATTTCGTCCGATCGCGGCCCGCCTTTTCGGCCTAGGGCCTCGCGCCCCCGTCGGTAGATAGCCCCGAGCGAGACGAAACGGGGGATGCTCGTCCGACGTCCGTACGACCTTCCCGTCCGGAACGGCGGCCCGAAACGCACTAGGCCGAAGGCCTCGTAAAAATAGTCGGAAATATTCACAAAAAAATCAGGAAGAGGTGCCGTCGACCCGGAATCGAGTCTACCCCCCCTAAATCGAGGGCGCCGAGTGCGCCTGACTTGGAACCGAGTCTCTAGCGCCTTCCCATCCCGAGATACGCCCGAAGGTGAAAGGTCGGAAAAAAAGTGTAAAAATATTCGTGAAAAATTACCCGAACGTCCCGGCGGCTTCAAAATCGTCGTGCGCCCTAAATCGGGGTCCCCGATCGTGGCCGACACGTCCGCGAAGCCGTAGGACCTTTAGTTTCAGAGTTATTCGAAAACAAACCCTAACCCATTCGTTTCAAAATTCAATTCAAAATCATTCCAAAAAAGGCCCATAACTCGGTCCACGAAAGACACCCGAGAAAACTTTTACCGTAGGGCCGCACAGACCCCGCTCTCTACCGATACCCAAAGGCGCAAAACCCAGGCCCAAAAAAATCGACCGTTTTTGGAGGGAAAATGAAATTCCAACCGGCAATGTCTAAGCAATGAGTTAGGTTAGGATTCGTTCCGGAAATGAAGTCTATTTCCCTAACCCGCTAACACTGATTCCTTCACTTCAGAGTGAGCCCTTTTGCAGGCTGACAGTTGTATGTGTACAAAGAGGATGCGTGGGGCTCAGGGTAACCGTATTTAACGGATTTTTGAAAAAAAAAATCGGCCTCGTCGCCAGACCCTACGTCCAAGGCCTAATACCCTTACTCGACACCGTGGGCCTAAAATCATCCAAAATTTTTTATTTTTTTTCCCCCCACTCCCAGGGCTTATATGGGATGCTGAAACACAATAGCCTATCAGAAATGACTTTTCTGACTTTCAAGTGGGTGAAATGGCTCTGGAAATCACTCGGTTAGGACTTTGGACTCGATTTCCGGAACGAGTCCTAACCCGACCCCATCGCTTAGACTTGCCGGTTGGAATTTTGATTTCGTCCGATCACGGACCGCCTTTTCGGGCTAGGGCCTCGCGCCCCCATCGGTAGATAGCCCCGAGCGAGACGGAACGGGGGATACTCGTCCGACGTCCGTACGACCTTCCCGTCCGGAACGGCGGCCCGAAACGCACTAGGCCGAAGGCCTCGTAAAAATAGTCAGAAATATTCACAAAAAAATCAGGAAGAGGTGCCATCGACCCGGAATCTGGTCTACCCCCCCTAAATCGAGGGCGCCGAGCGCGCCTGACTCGGAACCGAGTGTCTAGCACCTTCCTGTCCCGAGATACGCCCAAAGCTCACAGGTCAGAAAAAAAGTGTAAAAATATTCGTGAAAAATTACCCGAATGTCCCCGCGGTTTCAGATTCGTCCCACCCCCTAACTCGGGGTCCCCGATCGTGGCCGAGGTGTCCGCGAAGCCGTAGGACCTTTAGTTTCAGAGTTATTCAAAAACAAACACTAACCCGTTCATTTCAATGGAAGGCCGGTAGTGAAAACCTCCCAAGTCCCACTTGCCAAAGAACTTCCCAGGGGAAGGTGTTAGGAGCATGTTTCAGCCCATTTGGAGTCTACCTATTTTGGATACATGATTTTTAAAAAATGTATTTGAAAGGTTAGGCCTCGTTCCGGGAATAGGATACTGTCAATAGGCCTAATTCCGGAAATGAAGTCTATTTCCCTAACCCGCTAACCCTGACTCCTTCACTTCAGAGCCAGCCCTTTTGCAGGCTGAAAGGTGTATGTGTACAAAGAGGATGCGTGGGGCTCAGGGTAACCATATTTAATGGATTTTTGAAAAAAAAAAATCGGCCTCGTCGCCAGACCCTACGTCCAAGGCCTAATACCCTTACTCGACACCGTGGGCCTAAAATCATCCAATTTTTATTTTTATTTTTTCCCCACTCCCAGGGCTTATATGGGATGGTGAAACACAATAGCCCATCAGAAATGACTTTTCTGACTTTCAAGTGGGGGAAATGACTCTGGAAATCACTCGGTTAGGACTTTGGACTTGATTTCCGGAACGAGTCCTAACCCGACCCCATTGCTTAGACTTGCCGGTTGGAATTTTGATTTCGTCCAATCACGGCCCGCCTTTTCGGGCTAGGGCCTCGCGCCCCTATCGGTAGATAGCCCTAAGCGAGACGAAACGGGGGATACTCGTCTGACGTCCGTACGACCTTCCTGTCCGGAACGGCGGCCCGAAACGCACTGGGCAAAAGGTCTCGTAAAAATTGTTGGAAATATTCACAAAAAAATCAGGAAAAGGTGCTATTGACCCAGAATCAAGTCTACCCCCCCTAAATCGAGGGCGCCGAGCGCGCCTGACTCGGAACCGAGTCTCTAGCACCTTCCTGTCCTGAGATACACCCAAAGGTCACAGGTCAGAAAAAAAGTGTAAAAATATTCGTGAAAAATAACCCGAATGTCCCCGCTGCTTCAAAATCGTCACACACCCTAACTCGGGGTCCCCGATCGTGGCTGAGCTGTCCGCGAAGCCGTAGGTCCTTTAGTTTCAGAGTTATTCAAAAACAAACACTAACCCATTCATTTCAATGGAAGGCCAGTCGTTGAAAACTTCCCAAGTCCCACTTGCCAAAGAACTTCCCGGGGGAAGACGTTAGGAGCACGTTTCAGCCCATTTGGAGTCTACCTATTTTGGATACATGATTTTTTTTAAAAATGTTTTTGAACGGTTAGGCCTCGTTCCGGGTATAGGATACTGTCAATAGGCCTAATTCTGGTATTGAAGTCCAATGTCCTATCCTGGTCCAAACTCAATTTTGACGTGCTGGGACACGCCTTAGGACCCTAAGCCACGCCGCCAAGGTGTTTTTTTGGAAAATCCAGTCTGGGTCTTGTCAAAGAAATGCTCTTAGAAGAAGCTCTCTGCTGCTATTGCCCCTCCCCACCCACACAGAAGCTCTCTGCTGCTGATGCCCTTCCCCCACACTACTTTTCACAACAACAACAGAGATGTAAGTCAAACACAGGGTCTGTCAAGTGTATGTGAGCATCAGGGTTTCCCACACTTGAAAGGGAAGGACTCGGACACAGCATTCCACTCGTCTTGTATTTTATTGGTTTTCAGTGGAACTGACGTTATAGTATAATTGTGGTAGTAGTGGGTTTTCCCAGAACAAAACATAGAACCAGAATCAGAAGTAGAAGCTAGAAGGTTAAAAACCTTTAAACATACAAACATAAAATAAATGTATGAATAAATGCCTGTTTTTCTACAACAAAGCATGTATGAATAAATGCTTGTTTTTCTATAACAAAACCCAAGTTAATTAGGCAACAATATATAAATATTTATGTATAAGGTAAATTAAGTATATTTTAACAATTTGTAATCATTCAGGTAATATGTTGCTGAACAAATATAACTGAACAGAAAACCAGTTGTAAAGTAAGAACCATTTTAACCATTAGCCCTTTCACAGGCAGTTTGTTCACTTTAACTGAAGATATTTTACTACACGCCACTGAGAAAGAAAGTTTAAACCAATCACAGGTAAGGAACAAACATTTGTCATGCCCACGGATTACTGCGAGCGCAGCGTTTGCATATAAAAAAGTTCAGTGGGTTTACCGGTAGCCTTTTTTGTCCTTTTTTCCCTGATGTGCTGTAAAGTTTGCGTTAGTAGTAAATTCTCTTTGCAACTGCAACATGATTTTTTAAAAAATGTTTTTGAAAGGTTAGGCCTCGTTCCGGGTATAGGATACTGTCAATAGGCCTAATTCCGGAAATGAAGTCTATTTCCCTAACCCGCTAACCCTGACTCCTTCACTTCAGAGCCAGCCCTTTTGCAGGCTGAAAGGTGTATGTGTACAAAGAGGATGCGTGGGGCTCAGGGTAACCATATTTAATGGATTTTTGAAAAAAAAAAATCGGCCTCGTCGCCAGACCCTACGTCCAAGGCCTAATACCCTTACTCGACACCGTGGGCCTAAAATCATCCAATTTTTATTTTTATTTTTTCCCCACTCCCAGGGCTTATATGGGATGCTGAAACACAATAGAACATCAGAAATGACTTTTCTGACTTTCAAGTGGGTGAAATGACTCTGGAAATCACTCGGTTAGGACTTTGGACTTGATTTCCGGAACGAGTCCTAACCCGACCCCATTGCTTAGACTTGCCGGTTGGAATTTTGATTTCGTCCAATCACGGCCCGCCTTTTCGGGCTAGGGCCTCGCGCCCCTATCGGTAGATAGCCCTAAGCGAGACGAAACGGGGGATACCCGTCTGACGTCCGTACGACCTTCCTGTCCGGAACGGCGGCCCGAAACGCACTCGGCAAAAGGCCTCGTAAAAATTGTTGGAAATATTCACAAAAAAATCAGGAAAAGGTGCTATTGACCCAGAATCAAGTCTACCCCCCCTAAATCGAGGGCGCCGAGCGCGCCTGACTTGGAACCGAGTCTCTAGCACCTTCCTGTCCTGAGATACACCCAAAGGTCACAGGTCAGAAAAAAAGTGTAAAAATATTCGTGAAAAATTACCCGAATGTCCCCGCGGCTTCAAAATCGTCGCACACACTAAGTCGCGGTCCCCGATCGTGGCCGACGCATCCGCGAAGCCGTAGGACCTTTAGTTTCAGAGTTATTCAAAAACAAACCCTAACCCATTCATTTCAATGGAAGGCCGGTAGTGAAAATTTGCCCAAGTCCCACTTGCCAAAAAACTTCCCAGGGGAAGATGTTAGGAGCAGGTTTCAGCCCATTTGGAGTCTACCTATTTTGGAGACATGATTTTTAAAAAAATGTTTTTGTGAAAGGTTAGGCCTCGTTCCGGGTATAGGATACTGTCAATAGGCCTAATTCCGGAAATCAAGTCTATTTCCCTAACCCGCTAACCCTACCTATTTTGGAGACATGATTTTTTTCCCAGAGAGGGGCCATTTGGCCTTTTTACCTAGAAAACCCACAAGAGGGCCAATTGGCCTCAAGTCCCCCCTCTGGACACTCATTTTGTTATGGAAATGTGGCTGATAGTGGCACACGGCTGGAGCCACTTGAACTTGTCGCAAGGGTTTGCTCCATCCAGGATCATTTCCAATGCCTGTTGAATCTCTGCATCTTCGTTCCTTGGAGAGGAGCTTCTTTCACCACAAAATTCTTGAGGGAACTGAAGCGATAGTCCATGTGCACTGAGGTATTTATCCATCAAACAATTGTCTGGTTGCAGTCACATGAGTCGTTATGACTCGTCTTGACTTGAGTTGAAAGCTTTAATGTCCTTAAAAAAGGCAATTTGTCTTACAGCACAGCAGAGTGACAAAAAACACATACAATAAAAAAACCCATCACAACACAATAAATAGCAAAACGTGTAAATAAATACAGACCACTGGTCAGAGGCATCAATCAATGCTAGAAATGTTAAAAGGAATCATTTGTACATTAACACAAGTATGAGTGTAGTATGTATCTCCCATATCTTGTTCAATTGATTAATTGCCATGGGGATAAATGTTATGGTCACATGGGACATTCACATGTTCACATTTTAGAATAGAATGTGTTTTTATTCCTCATTCTCACAGAAGCAGCCAACATGAATTCACCACTGAAGTGTGAAGTGTGTGAAGGGTGACCCCCTCCCCCCACACACTGCCACTAACAGCCTCATTACCATAACAAAAGGAGTGCATAAGGGAAAAGCGGTCGGGCCAAACGGCCCCTATGTGGGTCTTCTAGGTAGACAGAAAAATGCTGGGACTTGTAGTGTTAAATGTTTTTGAAAGGTTAGGCCTCGTTCCAGGTATAGGATACTGTCAATAGGCCTAATTCCGGAAATGAAGTCTATTTTCCTAACCCGCTAACCCTAACTCCTTCACTTCAGAGCGAGCCCTATTGCAGGCTGAAAGTTGTATGTGTACAAAAAAGGATGCATGGTGCTCAGGGTAACCATATTTAACGTATTTTTGAAAAAAAAAAATTGGCCTCGTTGCCAGACCCTACGGATGGGTCAAAGGCCTAATACCTTTACTCGACACCGTGGGCCTAAACTCATCCAAAAAAATATTTTTTTTCCCCCCACTCCCAGGGCTTATATGGGATGCTGAAACACAATAGCCCATCAGAAATGACTTTTCTGGCTTTCAAGTGGGTGAAATGGCTCTGGAAATCACTCGGTTAGGACTTTGGACTCGATTTCCGGAACGAGTCCTAACCCGACCCATTGCTTAGACAAAACCACATTGTGTTAACAACCCCAACGTGAACTCTACCTTGACGTGGTGTTGGGGCTTACGAGCCTAGGCTCAAACTAAAAGAGTTCAATATCAAATTTAAATGTCTCCAAAACAGGCACCGATACACTCCAAATGGCCTGAAACATGCTCCTAACAACTTTCCCCAGGAGGATTTAGGGCTGTGGGAGAACAAGCCCAAAGTGTCCCCATGACCTTCTGTTCCATGCTGTTCTATTAAAAGTGTGTTTTGAAATGTTTGATGTTATTGTATTTCTTTAAAGGTTTTTTGGCTTACTAAAGATATGGAAGTGCATTAAAGTTATTGAATTGCAATAAAATGTTTTCTTGGTGTCCAGGGTCCAGACATCATGTCACAACCCTACTTTGCTCCAGATATCAAGTCTGAATTCCAGATATCAAGTGTGAACCCTAGTGGGTTCAAGATATTAAGTCTGAATTCCAGATATCAAGTTCCAGACATCAAGTGACAACCCTAATTTGCCCCAGAGATCAAAAATATCAAAAATCAAGCCTCAATTCCAAAAATCAAGTCTCAATTCCAAAAATCGAGTCTCATTTCCAAAAATCAAGTCTCAATTCCAAAAATCAAGTCTCGGTTAGGAGTTTGAGACTTGACTTTTGGAATTGAGACTCGATTTTTGGAATTGAGACTCGATTTTTGGAATTGAGACTCGATTTTTGGAATTAACCCTAATCCTAGTGTAATAGCACTGGAATTTGATAGAGGAGCCCAGTCTGTACGACCCTGTGGTGAAAGTTTCCTCCAATGTCTTTCAGGGAGCGAGATATAAGGGTTTTTCCTGATGAAGTTGTCTGTTTTCCAAAGAAAAGAGTGTGGTGAAGTGTCTTATGGTCTGGTGGCACATGTCAGCACATCAGAATTGAGTTTGGAGCAAGTCCCAAAAAAGTAGTCTGGAACCCAGAAACCGAGTCGGGTGGGGTGTGCCTTAGGGCCAGGGTTGGTGCCCCAGCCTATCAGAGTTGAGTTTGGAGCAAGTTCCAAAAAACTAGTCACAATTCCAAAAATCCAGTCTGGAGGGTGTGGCTTTATTAAAGATATGGAAGTGCATTAAACTGTGGCTTTTTTAAAGATATGGAAGTGCATTAAAGTTATTGAATTGCAATAAAATGCTTTTTTGGTGTCCAGTTCCAGATATCAAGTCCCAACCCTAATTTGTTCCAGACATCAAGTCTGAATTCCAGATATCAAGTGTGAAACCTAATGGGTTCAAGGTATTAAGTCTGAATTCCAGATATCAAGTTCCAGACATCAAGTCCCAACCCTAATTTGCCCCAGAGATCAAAAATAACAAAAATCAAGCCTCAATTCCAAAAATCAAGTCTCAATTCCAAAAATCAAGTCTCAATTCCAAAAATCAAGTCTCAATTCCAAAAATCAAGTCTCAATTCCAAAAATAGAGTCTCAATTCCAAAAATCAAGTCTCGGTTAGGATTAGGGTTAGGAGTTTGAGACTTGATTTTTGGAATTGAGACTCGATTTTTGGAATTGAGACTTGATATTTGGAATTGAGACTTGATTTTTGGAATTGAGACTCGATTTTTGGAATTGAGACTTGATTTTTGGAATTAACCCTAATCCTAGTGTAATAGCACTGGAATTTGATAGAGGAGCCCAGTCTGCACGACCCTGTGGTGAAAGTTTCCTCCAATGTCTTTCAGGGAGCGAGATATAAGGGTTTTTCCTGATGAAGATGTCTGTTTTCCAAAGAAAAGCGTGTGGTGAAGTGTCTTATGGTCTGGTGGCACATGTCAGCACATCAGAATTGAGGTTGGAGCAAGTTCCAAAAAAGTAGTCTGGAACCCAGAAACCGAGTTGGGTGGGCTGTGGCTTAGGGCCAGGGTTGGTGCCCCAGCCTATCAGAATTGAGTTTTGAGCAAGTTCCAAAAAAGTAGTCTGAAGTCCAAAAATCCAGTCAGGAGGGTGTGGCTTCATTAAAGATATGGAAGTGCATTAAATTGTGGCTTTATTAAAGACATGGAAGTGCATTAAAGTTATTGAATTGCAATAAAATGCTTTTTTGGTGTCCAGTTCCAGATATCAAGTCCCAACCCTAATTTGTTCCAGATATCAAGTCTGAATTCCAGATATCAAGTGTGAAACCTAATGGGTTCAAGGTATTAAGTCTGAATTCCAGATATCAAGTTCCAGACATCAAGTCACAACCCTACTTTGCCCCAGAGATCAAAAATAACAAAAATCAAGCCTCAATTCCAAAAATCAAGTCTCAATTCCAAAAATCGAGTCTCAATTCCAAAAATCAAGTCTCAATTCCAAATATCAAGTCTCGGTTAGGAGTTTGAGACTTGATTTTTGGAATTGAGACTTGATTTTTGGAATTGAGACTCGATTTTTGGAATTGAGACTCGATTTTTGGAATTAACCCTAATCCTAGTGTAATAGCACTGGAATTTGATAGAGGAGCCCAGTCTGTACGACCCTGTGGTGAAAGTTTCCTCCAATGTCTTTCAGGGAGCGAGATATAAGGGTTTTTCCTGATGAAGTTGTCTGTTTTCCAAAGAAAAGAGTGTGGTGAAGTGTCTTATGGTCTGGTGGCACATGTCAGCACATCAGAATTGAGTTTGGAGCAAGTCCCAAAAAAGTAGTCTGGAAACCAGAAACCGAGTTGGGTGGGCTGTGGCTTAGGGCCAGGGTTGGTTACCCAGCCTATCAGAATTGAGTTTTGAGCAAGTTCCAAAAAAGTAGTCTGAAGTCCAAAAATCCAGTCTGGAGGGTGTGGCTTCATTAAAGATATGGAAGTGCATTAAATTGTGGCTTTATTAAAGACATGGAAGTGCATTAAAGTTATTGAATTGCAATAAAATGCTTTTTTGGTGTCCAGTTCCAGATATCAAGTCCCAACCCTAATTTGTTCCAGATATCAAGTCTGAATTCCAGATATCAAGTGTGAAACCTAATGGGTTCAAGGTATTAAGTCTGAATTCCAGATATCAAGTTCCACACATCAAGTCACAACCGTACTTTGCCCCAGAGATCAAAAATAACAAAAATCAAGCCTCAATTCCAAAAATCGAGTCTCAATTCCAAAAATCGAGTCTCAATTCCAAAAATCAAGTCTCAATTCCAAATATCAAGTCTCGGTTAGGAGTTTGAGACTTGATTTTTGGAATTGAGACTTGATTTTTGGAATTGAGACTCGATTTTTGGAATTGAGACTTGATTTTTGGAATTAACCCTAATCCTAGTGTAATAGCACTGGAATTTGATAGAGGAGCCCAGTCTGTACGACCCTGTGGTGAAAGTTTCCTCCAATGTCTTTCAGGGAGCGAGATATAAGGGTTTTTCCTGATGAAGTTGTCTGTTTTCCAAAGAAAAGAGTGTGGTGAAGTGTCTTATGGTCTGGTGGCACATGTCAGCACATCAGAATTGAGTTTGGAGCAAGTCCCAAAAAAGTAGTCTGGAACCCAGAAACCGAGTCGGGTGGGCTGTGGCTTAGGGCCAGGGTTGGTGCCCCAGCCTATCAGAATTGAGTTTTGAGCAAGTTCCAAAAAAGTAGTCTGAAGTCCAAAAATCCAGTCTGGAGGGTGTGGCTTCATTAAAGATATGGAAGTGCATTAAATTGTGGCTTTATTAAAGACATGGAAGTGCATTAAAGTTATTGAATTGCAATAAAATGCTTTTTTGGTGTCCAGTTCCAGATATCAAGTCCCAACCCTAATTTGTTCCACATATCAAGTCTGAATTCCAGATATCAAGTGTGAAACCTAATGGGTTCAAGGTATTAAGTCTGAATTCCAGATATCAAGTTCCAGACATCAAGTCACAACCCTACTTTGCCCCAGAGATCAAAAATAACAAAAATCAAGCCTCAATTCCAAAAATCAAGTCTCAATTCCAAAAATCGAGTCTCAATTCCAAAAATCAAGTCTCAATTCCAAATATCAAGTCTCGGTTAGGAGTTTGAGACTTGATTTTTGGAATTGAGACTTGATTTTTGGAATTGAGACTCGATTTTTGGAATTGAGACTCGATTTTTGGAATTAACCCTAATCCTAGTGTAATCGCACTGGAATTTGATAGAGGAGCCCAGTCTGTACGACCCTGTGGTGAAAGTTTCCTCCAATGTCTTTCAGGGAGCGAGATATAAGGGTTTTTCCTGATGAAGTTGTCTGTTTTCCAAAGAAAAGAGTGTGGTGAAGTGTCTTATGGTCTGGTGGCACATGTCAGCACATCAGAATTGAGTTTGGAGCAAGTCCCAAAAAAGTAGTCTGGAAACCAGAAACCGAGTTGGGTGGGCTGTGGCTTAGGGCCAGGGTTGGTTACCCAGCCTATCAGAATTGAGTTTTGAGCAAGTTCCAAAAAAGTAGTCTGAAGTCCAAAAATCCAGTCTGGAGGGTGTGGCTTCATTAAAGATATGGAAGTGCATTAAATTGTGGCTTTATTAAAGACATGGAAGTGCATTAAAGTTATTGAATTGCAATAAAATGCTTTTTTGGTGTCCAGTTCCAGATATCAAGTCCCAACCCTAATTTGTTCCAGATATCAAGTCTGAATTCCAGATATCAAGTGTGAAACCTAATGGGTTCAAGGTATTAAGTCTGAATTCCAGATATCAAGTTCCACACATCAAGTCACAACCCTACTTTGCCCCAGAGATCAAAAATAACAAAAATCAAGCCTCAATTCCAAAAATCGAGTCTCAATTCCAAAAATCGAGTCTCAATTCCAAATATCAAGTCTCGGTTAAGAGTTTGAGACTTGATTTTTGGAATTGAGACTTGATTTTTGGAATTGAGACTCAATTTTTGGAAATAACCCTAATCCTAGTGTAATAGCACTGGAATTTGATAGAGGAGCCCAGTCTGTACGACCCTGTGGTGAAAGTTTCCTCCAATGTCTTTCAGGGAGCGAGATATAAGGGTTTTTCCTGATGAAGTTGTCTGTTTTCCAAAGAAAAGAGTGTGGTGAAGTGTCTTATGGTCTGGAGGCACATGTCAGCACATCAGAATTGAGTTTGGAGCAAGTCCCAAAAAAGTAGTCTGGAACCCAGAAACCGAGTCGGGTGGGCTGTGGCTTAGGGCCAGGGTTGGTGCCCCAGCCTATCAGAATTGAGTTTTGAGCAAGTTCCAAAAAAGTAGTCTGAAGTCCAAAAATCCAGTCTGGAGGGTGTGGCTTCATTAAAGATATGGAAGTGCATTAAATTGTGGCTTTATTAAAGACATGGAAGTGCATTAAAGTTATTGAATTGCAATAAAATGCTTTTTTGGTGTCCAGTTCCAGATATCAAGTCCCAACCCTAATTTGTTCCACATATCAAGTCTGAATTCCAGATATCAAGTGTGAAACCTAATGGGTTCAAGGTAGTAAGTCTGAATTCCAGATATCAAGTTCCAGACAACAAGTCACAACCCTACTTTGCCCCAGAGATCAAAAATAACAAAAATCAAGCCTCAATTCCAAAAATCGAGTCTCAATTCCAAAAATCGAGTCTCAATTCCAAAAATCAAGTCTCAATTCCAAATATCAAGTCTCGGTTAGGAGTTTGAGACTTGATTTTTGGAATTGAGACTTGATTTTTGGAATTGAGACTCGATTTTTGGAATTGAGACTCGATTTTTGGAATTAACCCTAATCCTAGTGTAATAGCACTGGAATTTGATAGAGGAGCCCAGTCTGTACGACCCTGTGGTGTAAGTTTCCTCCAATGTCTTTCAGGGAGTGAGATATAAGGGTTTTTCCTGATGAAGTTGTCTGTTTTCCAAAGAAAAGAGTGTGGTGAAGTGTCTTATGGTCTGGTGGCACATGCCCTCACATCAGAATTGAGTTTGGAGCAAGTCCCAAAAAAGTAGTCTGGAACCCAGATACCGAGTCGGGTGGGGTGTGCCTTAGGGCCAGGGTTGGTGCCCCAGCCTATCAGAGTTGAGTTTGGAGCAAGTTCCAAAAAACTAGTCACAATTCCAAAAATCGAGTCTGGGGGGTATGGCTTTATTAAAGATATGGAAGTGCATTAAATTGTGGCTTTATCAAAGATATGGAAGTGCATTAAAGTTATTGAATTGCAATTAAATGCTTTTTTGGTGTCCAGTTCCAGATATCAAGTCCCAACCCTAATTTGTTCCAGATATCAAGTCTGAATTCCAGATATCAAGTGTGAAACATAATGGGTTCAGGGTATTAAGTCTGAATTCCAGATATCAAGTTCCAGACATCAAGTCACAACCCGAACTTGCCCCAGAGATAAAAAATATCAAAAATCAAGCCTCAATTCCAAAAATCGAGTCTCAATTCCAAAAATCAAGCCTCAATTCCAAAAATCGAGCCTGAATTCCAAAAATCCAGTTCGGGGCCTTGTCACAGTCAAAGAAAAGCTCTTAGAAGAAGCTCTCAGCTGCTACTGCCCATCCCCCACACACTTAGGTTAGGAGATTGGACTTGAGTAGTGGCCTCCATTGCTTAGACATTACCTGTTGGAATTTAGATTTTGTCCAATCACGGCAAGCCTTTTCGGGCTAGGGTCTCGTGCCCCTTTCGGGCGATAGCCCGAAGCGAGACGTAACTGCGGGTACTCGTCTGACGTCCGTACGACCTTCCTGTCCGGAACGGCGGCCCAAAACGCACTCGGCCAAAGGCCTCGTAAAAATAGTTGGAAATATTCACAAAAAACTCAGGAAAAGGTGCTATTGACCCGGAATCGAGTCTACCCCCCCTAAATCGAGGGCGCTGAGCGCGCCTGACTCAGAACCGAGTCTCTAGCACCTTCCTGTCCCGAGATACGCCCAAAGGTGAAAGGTCAGAAAAAAAGTGTAAAAATATTCGTGAAAAATTACCCGAATCTCCCCGCGGCTTCAAAACCTTAGCAAGCCCTAACTCGGGGTCCCCGATCGTGGCCGAGGCGTCCGCGAAACCTAGGCCCAAAAAAATTGACCGTTTTTGGAGGGAAAATGAAATTCCAACCGGCAATGTCTAAGCAATGAGTTAGGTTAGGACTCGTTCCGGAAATCAAGTCTATTTGCCTAAAGCCGTAATTGTAACTCCTTCACTTCAGAGCGAGCCCTTTTGCAGGCTGAAAGTTGTATGTGTACAAAAAAAGGATGTGTGAGGCTCAGGGTAACCATATTTAATGGATTTTTGAAAAAAAAAAAAAATAGGCCTCGTGGCCAGCCCCTATGTCAAAGGCCTAATACCCTTACTCGACACCGTGGGCCTAAAATCTTCCAAAAATTTTTATTTTTTTTCCCCCACTCCCAGGGCTTATATGGGATGCTGAAACACAATAGCCCATCAGAAATTACTTTTCTGACTTTCAAGTGGGTGAAATGGCTCTGGAAATCACTCGGTTAGGACTTTGGACTCGATTTCCTGAACGAGTCCAAACCCGACGCCATTGCTTAGACTTGCCGGTTGGAATTTCATTTTCCCTCCAAAAACGGTCGATTTTTTTGGGCCTAGGTTCAGCGGACGCCTCGGCCACGATCGCGGACCCAGAGTTAGGGCGTGTGACGATTTTGAAGCCGCACGGACATTCGGGTAATTTTTCACGAATATTTTTACACTTTTTTTCTGACCTTTCACCTTCGGGTGTATCTCGGGACAGGAAGGTGCTAGGGACTCGGTTCCAAGTCAGGCGCGCTCAACGCCCGCGATTTAGGGGGGGTAGCCTCAATTGCGAGTCAATAGCACCTTTTCCTGATTTTTTGTGAATATTTCCAACAATTTTTATGAGGCCTTTTTCCGAGTGCGTTTCGGGCCGCCGTTCGGGACAGGAAAGTCGTACGGACGTCAGACAAGTATCCCCCTTTTCGTCTCGCTTAGGGCTATCTACCGATACAGCATTTGTTACAATTCGACCCCGTTTTAGGTGCGAGACGGTCGGACTTGATTTTTGGAACTCGGACTAGTTTTTTGGAACTCGGTCCCGGTTTCCCAAAAAACACTTTGGGGGAGTGGCCTGGGGTCCGGGGGCACGTGCCGGCATATCGGAATTAAGTTTCGAGCGATTTCCAGAAAAGTAGGCTCGGATCCATAAATCGAGTCTGGGGGGCGTGGCCTAGGGTCCAGGGGTGTGTCCCAGCCTATCAGAATTAAGTTTGGGGCAAGTTCCAAAAAACTAGTCCCAATTCCAAAAATCTAGTCTGGGGGGGCGTGGCCCATGTTCCAGGGGTGTGTCCCAGCCTATCAGAATCAAGTTTGGGGCAAGTTCCAAAAAACTAGTCCCAATTCCAAAAATCGAGTCTGGGGGGCGTGGCCTAGGGTCTAGGGGTGTGTCCCAGCCTATCAGAATTAAGTTTGGGGCAAGTTCCAAAAAACTAGTCCCAATTCCAAAAATCAAGTCTGGGGGGGCGTGGCCTAGCGTCCAGGGGGGTGTCCCAGCCTATTGGAGCAAGTTCCAAAAAAGTAGTCCGGAATCCATAAACCTAGTTTTTACAACGGCCACCCTGTGACAGGGTAGTATATTGCAACAATAATTAGTGGTAATTAGGCTTAAGGGGTTTTATTGCGGTATAAAATCATAAGAAGATCGAAAATTTATTTCAAAGGTGTCAAAAAATCTGTAATAACCTTCTACACAATCCCAAAAAGCGACCTATGCCGCAGGATTATCATTTAATAGCTTTCTGAAATTTCGGACTTGATTTGTGGAATCGAATTCCGCCTTAAGAGTCTATTCTCCTTCATTTTCCTAATTAGGGTTAGGGTTAGGGTTAGGGTTAGGGTTAGGGTTAGGGTTAGGGTTAGGGTTAGGGTTAGGGTTAGGCAAATAGACTTGATTTGTGGAACCGGCCCCATTGCGGGGACTGTGGAGTTGGAATTTTTTCGTCGTGACCGGTCACGACAGACTGCGACCATTCACCGGTAATGGCAAGTTGGAATCCAAGAATCAAGTTTGTGGAATTGGGATAGCTTAGCTTAGTCGGCTAGGCCGAGGGCATATTGGACTCTAGGTGGCGCTCTAACACTAGAGACTTGTTTTCTGGACTCCAGACTAGTTTTTTGGAACTTGCCCCAAACTCGATTCTGATTGGCTGCGGACCCCCCCGGGACCCTAGGCCACGCCCCCCAGACTTGATTTTTGGAATTGGGACTAGTTTTTTGGAACTTGCCCCAAACCTGATTCTGATTGGCTGGGACACGCCCCCCGACCCTAGGCCACGCCCCCCGGACTCGATTTTTGGAATTGGGACTAGTTTTTTGGAACTTGCCCCAAACTCAATTCTGATTGGCTGGGACACGCCCCCCGACCCTAGGCCACGCCCCCCGGACTCGATTTTTGGAATTGGGACTGGTTTTTTGGAACTTGCCCCAAACTCGATTCTGATTGGCTGGGACACGCCCCCCGACCCTAGGCCACGCCCCCCGGACTCGATTTTTGGAATTGGGACTAGATTTTTGGAACTTGCCCCAAACTCGATTCTGATTGGCTGGGACACGCCCCCCGACCCTAGGCCACGCCCCCCGGACTCGATTTTTGGAATTGGGACTAGTTTTTTGGAACTTGCCCCAAACTCGATTCTGATAGGCTGGGACACGCCCCCGGACCCTAGGCCACGCCCCCCAGACCCGATTTCCGGATCCGAGACTACTTTTTTGGAAATCGCTCGAAACTTAATTCCGATATGCCGGGACGCGCCCCCGGACCCCAGGCCACTCCCCCAAAGTGTTTTTTTGGGAAACCGGGAACGAGTTCCAAAAAACTAGTCCGAGTTCCAAAAATCAAGTCCGACCGTCTCGCCCCTTAAACGGGGTCGAATCGTAACAAATGCGGCATCGGTAGATAGCCCTAAGCGAGACGAAACGGGGGATACTCGTCTGACCTCCGTACGACCTTCCTGTCCGGAACGGCGGCCCGAAACGTTCTAGGCCAAAGGCCCATAAAAATAGTTGGAAATATTCACCAAAAAATCAGGAAAAAGTGCTATTGACCCGCAATCGAGTCTACCCCCCCTAAATCGAGGGCGCTGAGCGTGCCTGACTCGGAACCGAGTCTCTAGCACCTTCCTGTCCCGAGATACACTTGAAGGGGAAAGGTACGAAAAAAAGTGTAAAAATATTCGTGAAAAATTACCCGAATGTGCCCGCGGCTTCAAAATCGTCGGACACCCTAACTCCTGGTCCCCGATCGTGGCCGAAGCATCCGCAAAGCCGTAGGACCTTTAGTTTCAGAGTTATTCAAAACCAAACCCTAACCCATTCATTTCAATGGAAGGCCGGTAGTGAAAATTTGCCCAAGTCCCACTTGCCAAAAAACTTCCCGGGGGAAGGTGTTAGGAGCATGTTTCAGCCCATTTGGAGGCGTTTGGCACATATCTTGGAGACATGATTTTTTTAAAAATGTTTTTGTGAAAGGTTAGGCCTCGTTCCGGGTATAGGATACAGTAAATAGGCCTAATTCAAGGAAACGAAGTCTATTTCCCTAACCCGCTAACCCTCACGCCTTCACTTCAGAGCGAGCCCTTTTGCAGGCTGAAAGTTGTATGTCTACAAAAAAGGATGCGTGGGGCTCAGGGCAACCGTATTTAATGGATTTTTGAAAAAAAAATAATAAGAAGAATAAGAATAATAATAACTAGACAATTCCCCTGTGGGAAATCGCGAGAGTGATGCAGCGCGCTTAGCCAGGCCCTGTGAGGAGACCCCAGAAAATCACACCAAGATTCCCTGTGGAACTGAAGTCGAGAGGCAGAGTATTATCGCTTGTGTTTTGCCTCCATCTGCTGGCGAGATCTCACGTATCTCCAAAGAAGCCCATATAAATGAATGGGGAAAAAGGGGTCGTGCAACGTAATAGCGCACCGAGTCCGATCGAGCCGCACGGGTCGATGTCAGAAATTATTTTTCAAGTGGGGGAAACGGCTCTGGAAATCACTCGGTTAGGACTTTGGACTCGATTTCCGGAACGAGTCCTAACCCGACCCCATCGCTTAGACTTGCAGGTTGGAATTTCGATTTCGTCCGATCGCGGCCCGCCTTTTCGGCCTAGGGCCTCGCGCCCCCGTCGGTAGATAGCCCCGAGCGAGACGAAACGGGGGATGCTCGTCCGACGTCCGTACGACCTTCCCGTCCGGAACGGCGGCCCGAAACGCACTAGGCCGAAGGCCTCGTAAAAATAGTCGGAAATATTCACAAAAAAATCAGGAAGAGGTGCCGTCGACCCGGAATCGAGTCTACCCCCCCTAAATCGAGGGCGCCGAGCGCGCCTGACTCGGAACCGAGTCTCTAGCGCCTTCCCGTCCCGAGATACGCCCGAAGGTGAAAGGTCGGAAAAAAAGTGTAAAAATATTCGTGAAAAATTACCCGAACGTCCCGGCGGCTTCAAAATCGTCGCGCGCCCTAAATCGGGGTCCCCGATCGTGGCCGACACGTCGGCGAAGCCGTAGGACCTTTACTTTCAGAGTTATTCGAAAACAAACCCTAACCCATTCGTTTCAAAATTCAATTCAAAATCCTTCCAAAAAAGGCCCATAACTCGGTCCACGAAAGACACCCGAGAAAACTTTTACCGTAGGGCCGCACAGACCCGGCTCTCTACCGATACCCAAAGGCGCAAAACCCAGGCCCAAAAAAATCGACCGTTTTTGGAGGGAAAATGAAATTCCAACCGGCAATGTCTAAGCAATGAGTTAGGTTAGGATTCGTTCCGGAAATGAAGTCTATTTCCCTAACCCGCTAACACTGATTCCTTCACTTCAGAGTGAGCCCTTTTGCAGGCTGACAGTTGTATGTGTACAAAGAGGATGCGTGGGGCTCAGGGTAACCGTATTTAACGGATTTTTGAAAAAAAAAATCGGCCTCGTCGCCAGACCCTACGTCCAAGGCCTAATACCCTTACTCGACACCGTGGGCCTAAAATCATCCAAAATTTTTTATTTTTTTTCCCCCCACTCCCAGGGCTTATATGGGATGCTGAAACACAATAGCCCATCAGAAATGACTTTTCTGACTTTCAAGTGGGTGAAATGGCTCTGGAAATCACTCGGTTAGGACTTTGGACTTGATTTCCGGAACGAGTCCTAACCCGACCCCATCGCTTAGACTTGCCGGTTGGAATTTTGATTTCGTCCGATCACGGACCGCCTTTTCGGGCTAGGGCCTCGCGCCCCCATCGGTAGATAGCCCCGAGCGAGACGGAACGGGGGATACTCGTCCGACGTCCGTACGACCTTCCCGTCCGGAACGGCGGCCCGAAACGCACTAGGCCGAAGGCCTCGTAAAAATAGTCAGAAATATTCACAAAAAAATCAGGAAGAGGTGCCATCGACCCGGAATCTCGTCTACCCCCCCTAAATCGAGGGCGCCGAGCGCGCCTGACTCGGAACCGAGTGTCTAGCACCTTCCTGTCCCGAGATACGCCCAAAGCTCACAGGTCAGAAAAAAAGTGTAAAAATATTCGTGAAAAATTACCCGAATGTCCCCGCGGTTTCAGATTCGTCCCACCCCCTAACTCGGGGTCCCCGATCGTGGCCGAGGTGTCCGCGAAGCCGTAGGACCTTTAGTTTCAGAGTTATTCAAAAACAAACACTAACCCGTTCATTTCAATGGAAGGCCGGTAGTGAAAACCTCCCAAGTCCCACTTGCCAAAGAACTTCCCAGGGGAAGGTGTTAGGAGCATGTTTCAGCCCATTTGGAGTCTACCTATTTTGGATACATGATTTTTAAAAAATGTATTTGAAAGGTTAGGCCTCGTTCCGGGAATAGGATACTGTCAATAGGCCTAATTCCGGAAATGAAGTCTATTTCCCTAACCCGCTAACCCTGACTCCTTCACTTCAGAGCAAGCCCTTTTGCAGGCTGAAAGTTGTATGTGTACAAAGAGGATGCGTGGGGCTCAGGGTAACCATATTTAACGGATTTTTGAAAAAAAAAAAAATCGGCCTCGTCGCCAGACCCTACGTCCAAGGCCTAATACCCTTACTCGACACCGTGGGCCTAAAATCATCCAAAATTTTTTATTTTTTTCCCCCCCACTCCCAGGGCTTATATGGGATGGTGAAACACAATAGCCCATCAGAAATGACTTTTCTGACTTTCAAGTGGGTTAAATGACTCTGGAAATCACTCGGTTAGGACTTTGGACTTGATTTCCGGAACGAGTCCTAACCCGACCCCATCGCTTAGACTTGCCGGTTGGAATTTTGATTTCGTCCAATCACGGCCCGCCTTTTCGGGCTAGGGCCTCGCGCCCCTATCGGTAGATAGCCCTAAGCGAGACGATACGGGGGATACTCGTCTGACGTCCGTACGACCTTCCTGTCCGGAACGGCGGCCCGAAACGCACTCGGCCAAAGGCCTCGTAAAAATAGTTGGAAATATTCACAAAAAAATCAGGAAAAGGTGGTATTGACCCGGAATCGAGTCTACCCCCCCCTAAATCGAGGGCACTGAGCGCGCCTGACTTTGAACCGAGTCTCTAGCACCTTCCTGTCCTGAGATACACCCAAAGGTCACAGGTCAGAAAAAAAGTGTAAAAATATTCGTGAAAAATAACCCGAATGTCCCCGCTGCTTCAAAATCGTCACACACCCTAACTCGGGGTCCCCGATCGTGGCTGAGGTGTCCGCGAAGCCGTAGGTCCTTTAGTTTCAGAGTTATTCAAAAACAAACACTAACCCATTCATTTCAATGGAAGGCCAGTCGTGAAAACTTCCCAAGTCCCACTTGCCAAAGAACTTCCCGGGGGAAGATGTTAGGAGCACGTTTCAGCCCATTTGGAGTCTACCTATTTTGGATACATGATTTTTTTTTAAAATGTTTTTGAACGGTTAGGCCTCGTTCCGGGTATAGGATACTGTCAATAGGCCTAATTCTGGTATTGAAGTCCAATGTCCTATCCTGGTCCAAACTCAATTTTGACGTGCTGGGACACGCCTTAGGACCCTAAGCCACGCCGCCAAGGTGTTTTTTTGGAAAATCCAGTCTGGGTCTTGTCAAAGAAATGCTCTTAGAAGAAGCTCTCTGCTGCTATTGCCCCTCCCCACCCACACAGAAGCTCTCTGCTGCTGATGCCCTTCCCCCACACTACTTTTCACAACAACAACAGAGATGTAAGTCAAACACAGGGTCTGTCAAGTGTATGTGAGCATCAGGGTTTCCCACACTTGAAAGGGAAGGACTCGGACACAGCATTCCACTCGTCTTGTATTTTATTGGTTTTCAGTGGAACTGACGTTATAGTATAATTGTGGTAGTAGTGGGTTTTCCCAGAACAAAACATAGAACCAGAATCAGAAGTAGAAGCTAGAAGGTTAAAAACCTTTAAACATACAAACATAAAATAAATGTATGAATAAATGCCTGTTTTTCTACAACAAAGCATGTATGAATAAATGCTTGTTTTTCTATAACAAAACCCAAGTTAATTAGGCAACAATATATAAATATTTATGTATAAGGTAAATTAAGTATATTTTAACAATTTGTAATCATTCAGGTAATATGTTGCTGAACAAATATAACTGAACAGAAAACCAGTTGTAAAGTAAGAACCATTTAAACCATTAGCCCTTTCACAGGCAGTTTGTTCACTTTAACTGAAGATATTTTACTACACACCACTGAGAAAGAAAGTTTAAACCAATCACAGGTAAGGAACAAACATTTGTCATGCCCACGGATTACTGCGAGCGCAGCGTTTGCATATAAAAAAGTTCAGTGGGTTTACCGGTAGCCTTTTTTGTCCTTTTTTCCCTGATGTGCTGTAAAGTTTGCGTTAGTAGTAAATTCTCTTTGCAACTGCAACATGATTTTTTAAAAAATGTTTTTGAAAGGTTAGGCCTCGTTCCGGGTATAGGATACTGTCAATAGGCCTAATTCCGGAAATGAAGTCTATTTCCCTAACCCGCTAACCCTGACTCCTTCACTTCAGAGCCAGCCCTTTTGCAGGCTGAAAGGTGTATGTGTACAAAGAGGATGCGTGGGGCTCAGGGTAACCATATTTAATGGATTTTTGAAAAAAAAAAATCGGCCTCGTCGCCAGACCCTACGTCCAAGGCCTAATACCCTTACTCGACACCGTGGGCCTAAAATCATCCAATTTTTATTTTTATTTTTTCCCCACTCCCAGGGCTTATATGGGATGGTGAAACACAATAGCCCATCAGAAATGACTTTTCTGACTTTCAAGTGGGGGAAATGACTCTGGAAATCACTCGGTTAGGACTTTGGACTTGATTTCCGGAACGAGTCCTAACCCGACCCCATTGCTTAGACTTGCCGGTTGGAATTTTGATTTCGTCCAATCACGGCCCGCCTTTTCGGGCTAGGGCCTCGCGCCCCTATCGGTAGATAGCCCTAAGCGAGACGAAACGGGGGATACTCGTCTGACGACCGTACGACCTTCCTGTCCGGAACGGCGGCCCGAAACGCACTCGGCAAAAGGCCTCGTAAAAATTGTTGGAAATATTCACAAAAAAATCAGGAAAAGGTGCTATTGACCCAGAATCAAGTCTACCCCCCCTAAATCGAGGGCGCCGAGCGCGCCTGACTCGGAACCGAGTCTCTAGCACCTTCCTGTCCTGAGATACACCCAAAGGTCACAGGTCAGAAAAAAAGTGTAAAAATATTCGTGAAAAATTACCCGAATGTCCCCGCGGCTTCAAAATCGTCGCACACACTAAGTCGTGGTCCCCGATCGTGGCCGACGCATCCGCGAAGCCGTAGGACCTTTAGTTTCAGAGTTATTCAAAAACAAACCCTAACCCATTCATTTCAATGGAAGGCCGGTAGTGAAAATTTGCCCAAGTCCCACTTGCCAAAAAACTTCCCAGGGGAAGGTGTTAGGAGCAGGTTTCAGCCCATTTGGAGTCTACCTATTTTGGAGACATGATTTTTAAAAAAATGTTTTTGTGAAAGGTTAGGCCTCGTTCCGGGTATAGGATACTGTCAATAGGCCTAATTCCGGAAATCAAGTCTATTTCCCTAACCCGCTAACCTTACCTATTTTGGAGACATGATTTTTTTCCCAGAGAGGGGCCATTTGGCCTTTTTACCTAGAAAACCCACAAGAGGGCCAATTGGCCTCAAGTCCCCCCTCTGGACACTCATTTTGTTATGGAAATGTGGCTGATAGTGGCACACGGCTGGAGCCACTTGAACTTGTCGCAAGGGTTTGCTCCATCCAGGATCATTTCCAATGCCTGTTGAATCTCTGCATCTTCGTTCCTTGGAGAGGAGCTTCTTTCACCACAAAATTCTTGAGGGAACTGAAGCGATAGTCCATGTGCACTGAGGTATTTATCCATCAAACAATTGTCTGGTTGCAGTCACATGAGTCGTTATGACTCGTCTTGACTTGAGTTGAAAGCTTTAATGTCCTTAAAAAAGGCAATTTGTCTTACAGCACAGCAGAGTGACAAAAAACACATACAATAAAAAAACCCATCACAACACAATAAATAGCAAAACGTGTAAATAAATACAGACCACTGGTCAGAGGCATCAATCAATGCTAGAAATGTTAAAAGGAATCATTTGTACATTAAAGTGTAGTTTTAAGTATGTATCTCCCATATCTTGTTCAATTGATTAATTGCCATGGGGATAAATGTTATGGTCACATGGGACAGTCACATGTTCACATTTTAGAATAGAATGTGTTTTTATTCCTCATTCTCACAGAAGCAGCCAACATGACTTCACCACTGAAGTGTGAAGTGTGTGAAGGGTGACCCCCTCCCCCCACACACTGCCACTAACAGCCTCATTACCATAACAAAAGGAGTGCATAAGGGAAAAGCGGTCGGGCCAAACGGCCCCTATGTGGGTCTTCTAGGTAGACAGAAAAATGCTGGGACTTGTAGTGTTAAATGTTTTTGAAAGGTTAGGCCTCGTTCCAGGTATAGGATACTGTCAATAGGCCTAATTCCGGAAATGAAGTCTATTTTCCTAACCCGCTAACCCTAACTCCTTCACTTCAGAGCGAGCCCTATTGCAGGCTGAAAGTTGTATGTGTACAAAAAAGGATGCATGGTGCTCAGGGTAACCATATTTAACGTATTTTTGAAAAAAAAAAATTGGCCTCGTTGCCAGACCCTACGGATGGGTCAAAGGCCTAATACCTTTACTCGACACCGTGGGCCTAAACTCATCCAAAAAAATATTTTTTTTCCCCCCACTCCCAGGGCTTATATGGGATGCTGAAACACAATAGCCCATCAGAAATGACTTTTCTGGCTTTCAAGTGGGTGAAATGGCTCTGGAAATCACTCGGTTAGGACTTTGGACTCGATTTCCGGAACGAGTCCTAACCCGACCCATTGCTTAGACAAAACCACATTGTGTTAACAACCCCAACGTGAACTCTACCTTGACGTGGTGTTGGGGCTTACGAGCCTAGGCTCAAACTAAAAGAGTTCAATATCAAATTTAAATGTCTCCAAAACAGGCACCGATACACTCCAAATGGCCTGAAACATGCTCCTAACAACTTTCCCCAGGAGGATTTAGGGCTGTGGGAGAACAAGCCCAAAGTGTCCCCATGACCTTCTGTTCCATGCTGTTCTATTAAAAGTGTGTTTTGAAATGTTTGATGTTATTGTATTTCTTTAAAGGTTTTTTGGCTTACTAAAGATATGGAAGTGCATTAAAGTTATTGAATTGCAATAAAATGTTTTCTTGGTGTCCAGGGTCCAGACATCATGTCACAACCCTACTTTGCTCCAGATATCAAGTCTGAATTCCAGATATCAAGTGTGAACCCTAGTGGGTTCAAGATATTAAGTCTGAATTCCAGATATCAAGTTCCAGACATCAAGTGACAACCCTAATTTGCCCCAGAGATCAAAAATATCAAAAATCAAGCCTCAATTCCAAAAATCAAGTCTCAATTCCAAAAATCGAGTCTCAATTCCAAAAATCAAGTCTCAATTCCAAAAATCAAGTCTCGGTTAGGAGTTTGAGACTTGACTTTTGGAATTGAGACTCGATTTTTGGAATTGAGACTCGATTTTTGGAATTGAGACTCGATTTTTGGAATTAACCCTAATCCTAGTGTAATAGCACTGGAATTTGATAGAGGAGCCCAGTCTGTACGACCCTGTGGTGAAAGTTTCCTCCAATGTCTTTCAGGGAGCGAGATATAAGGGTTTTTCCTGATGAAGTTGTCTGTTTTCCAAAGAAAAGAGTGTGGTGAAGTGTCTTATGGTCTGGTGGCACATGTCAGCACATCAGAATTGAGTTTGGAGCAAGTCCCAAAAAAGTAGTCTGGAACCCAGAAACCGAGTCGGGTGGGGTGTGCCTTAGGGCCAGGGTTGGTGCCCCAGCCTATCAGAGTTGAGTTTGGAGCAAGTTCCAAAAAACTAGTCACAATTCCAAAAATCCAGTCTGGAGGGTGTGGCTTTATTAAAGATATGGAAGTGCATTAAACTGTGGCTTTTTTAAAGATATGGAAGTGCATTAAAGTTATTGAATTGCAATAAAATGCTTTTTTGGTGTCCAGTTCCAGATATCAAGTCCCAACCCTAATTTGTTCCAGACATCAAGTCTGAATTCCAGATATCAAGTGTGAAACCTAATGGGTTCAAGGTATTAAGTCTGAATTCCAGATATCAAGTTCCAGACATCAAGTCCCAACCCTAATTTGCCCCAGAGATCAAAAATAACAAAAATCAAGCCTCAATTCCAAAAATCAAGTCTCAATTCCAAAAATCAAGTCTCAATTCCAAAAATCAAGTCTCAATTCCAAAAATCAAGTCTCAATTCCAAAAATCGAGTCTCAATTCCAAAAATCAAGTCTCGGTTAGGATTAGGGTTAGGAGTTTGAGACTTGATTTTTGGAATTGAGACTCGATTTTTGGAATTGAGACTTGATATTTGGAATTGAGACTTGATTTTTGGAATTGAGACTCGATTTTTGGAATTGAGACTTGATTTTTGGAATTAACCCTAATCCTAGTGTAATAGCACTGGAATTTGATAGAGGAGCCCAGTCTGCACGACCCTGTGGTGAAAGTTTCCTCCAATGTCTTTCAGGGAGCGAGATATAAGGGTTTTTCCTGATGAAGTTGTCTGTTTTCCAAAGAAAAGAGTGTGGTGAAGTGTCTTATGGTCTGGTGGCACATGTCAGCACATCAGAATTGAGGTTGGAGCAAGTTCCAAAAAAGTAGTCTGGAACCCAGAAACCGAGTTGGGTGGGCTGTGGCTTAGGGCCAGGGTTGGTGCCCCAGCCTATCAGAATTGAGTTTTGAGCAAGTTCCAAAAAAGTAGTCTGAAGTCCAAAAATCCAGTCAGGAGGGTGTGGCTTCATTAAAGATATGGAAGTGCATTAAATTGTGGCTTTATTAAAGACATGGAAGTGCATTAAAGTTATTGAATTGCAATAAAATGCTTTTTTGGTGTCCAGTTCCAGATATCAAGTCCCAACCCTAATTTGTTCCAGATATCAAGTCTGAATTCCAGATATCAAGTGTGAAACCTAATGGGTTCAAGGTATTAAGTCTGAATTCCAGATATCAAGTTCCAGACATCAAGTCACAACCCTACTTTGCCCCAGAGATCAAAAATAACAAAAATCAAGCCTCAATTCCAAAAATCAAGTCTCAATTCCAAAAATCGAGTCTCAATTCCAAAAATCAAGTCTCAATTCCAAATATCAAGTCTCGGTTAGGAGTTTGAGACTTGATTTTTGGAATTGAGACTTGATTTTTGGAATTGAGACTCGATTTTTGGAATTGAGACTCGATTTTTGGAATTAACCCTAATCCTAGTGTAATAGCACTGGAATTTGATAGAGGAGCCCAGTCTGTACGACCCTGTGGTGAAAGTTTCCTCCAATGTCTTTCAGGGAGCGAGATATAAGGGTTTTTCCTGATGAAGTTGTCTGTTTTCCAAAGAAAAGAGTGTGGTGAAGTGTCTTATGGTCTGGTGGCACATGTCAGCACATCAGAATTGAGTTTGGAGCAAGTCCCAAAAAAGTAGTCTGGAACCCAGAAACCGAGTCGGGTGGGCTGTGGCTTAGGGCCAGGGTTGGTGCCCCAGCCTATCAGAATTGAGTTTTGAGCAAGTTCCAAAAAAGTAGTCTGAAGTCCAAAAATCCAGTCTGGAGGGTGTGGCTTCATTAAAGATATGGAAGTGCATTAAATTGTGGCTTTATTAAAGACATGGAAGTGCATTAAAGTTATTGAATTGCAATAAAATGCTTTTTTGGTGTCCAGTTCCAGATATCAAGTCCCAACCCTAATTTGTTCCACATATCAAGTCTGAATTCCAGATATCAAGTGTGAAACCTAATGGGTTCAAGGTATTAAGTCTGAATTCCAGATATCAAGTTCCAGACATCAAGTCACAACCCTACTTTGCCCCAGAGATCAAAAATAACAAAAATCAAGCCTCAATTCCAAAAATCGAGTCTCAATTCCAAAAATCGAGTCTCAATTCCAAAAATCAAGTCTCAATTCCAAATATCAAGTCTCGGTTAGGAGTTTGAGACTTGATTTTTGGAATTGAGACTTGATTTTTGGAATTGAGACTCGATTTTTGGAATTGAGACTCGATTTTTGGAATTGACCCTAATCCTAGTGTAATAGCACTGGAATTTGATAGAGGAGCCCAGTCTGTACGACCCTGTGGTGAAAGTTTCCTCCAATGTCTTTCAGGGAGCGAGATATAAGGGTTTTTCCTGATGAAGTTGTCTGTTTTCCAAAGAAAAGAGTGTGGTGAAGTGTCTTATGGTCTGGTGGCACATGTCAGCACATCAGAATTGAGGTTGGAGCAAGTTCCAAAAAAGTAGTCTGGAACCCAGAAACCGAGTTGGGTGGGCTGTGGCTTAGGGCCAGGGTTGGTGCCCCAGCCTATCAGAATTGAGTTTTGAGCAAGTTCCAAAAAAGTAGTCTGAAGTCCAAAAATCCAGTCAGGATGGTGTGGCTTCATTAAAGATATTGAAGTGCATTAAATTGTGGCTTTATTAAAGACATGGAAGTGCATTAAAGTTATTGAATTGCAATAAAATGCTTTTTTGGTGTCCAGTTCCAGATATCAAGTCCCAACCCTAATTTGTTCCAGATATCAAGTCTGAATTCCAGAAATCAAGTGTGAAACCTAATGGGTTCAAGGTATTAAGTCTGAATTCCAGATATCAAGTTCCAGACATCAAGTCACAACCCTACTTTGCCCCAGAGATCAAAAATAACAAAAATCAAGCCTCAATTCCAAAAATCGAGTCTCAATTCCAAAAATCGAGTCTCAATTCCAAAAATCAAGTCTCAATTCCAAAAATCGAGTCTCAATTCCAAAAATCAAGTCTCAATTCCAAATATCAAGTCTCGGTTAGGAGTTTGAGACTTGATTTTTGGAATTGAGACTTGATTTTTGGAATTGAGACTCGATTTTTGGAATTGAGACTCGATTTTTGGAATTAACCCTAATCCTAGTGTAATAGCACTGGAATTTGATAGAGGAGCCCAGTCTGTACGACCCTGTGGTGAAAGTTTCCTCCAATGTCTTTCAGGGAGCGAGATATAAGGGTTTTTCCTGATGAAGTTGTCTGTTTTCCAAAGAAAAGAGTGTGGTGAAGTGTCTTATGGTCTGGTGGCACATGTCAGCACATCAGATTTGAGGTTGGAGCAAGTCCCAAAAAAGTAGTCTGGAACCCAGAAACCGAGTCGGGTGGGCTGTGGCTTAGGGCCAGGGTTGGTGCCCCAGCCTATCAGAATTGAGTTTTGAGCAAGTTCCAAAAAAGTAGTCTGAAGTCCAAAAATCCAGTCTGGAGGGTGTGGCTTCATTAAAGATATGGAAGTGCATTAAATTGTGGCTTTATTAAAGACATGGAAGTGCATTAAAGTTATTGAATTGCAATAAAATGCTTTCTTGGTGTCCAGTTCCAGATATCAAGTCCCAACCCTAATTTGTTCCAGATATCAAGTCTGAATTCCAGATATCAAGTGTGAAACCTAATGGGTTCAAGGTAGTAAGTCTGAATTCCAGATATCAAGTTCCAGACAACAAGTCACAACCCTACTTTGCCCCAGAGATCAAAAATAACAAAAATCAAGCCTCAATTCCAAAAATCGAGTCTCAATTCCAAAAATCGAGTCTCAATTCCAAAAATCAAGTCTCAATTCCAAATATCAAGTCTCGGTTAGGAGTTTGAGACTTGATTTTTGGAATTGAGACTTGATTTTTGGAATTGAGACTCGATTTTTGGAATTGAGACTCGATTTTTGGAATTAACCCTAATCCTAGTGTAATAGCACTGGAATTTGATAGAGGAGCCCAGTCTGTACGACCCTGTGGTGAAAGTCTCCTCCAATGTCTTTCAGGGAGCGAGATATAAGGGTTTTTCCTGATGAAGTTGTCTGTTTTCCAAAGAAAAGAGTGTGGTGAAGTGTCTTATGGTCTGGTGGCACATGCCCGCACATCAGAATTGAGTTTGGAGCAAGTCCCAAAAAAGTAGTCTGGAACCCAGAAACCGAGTCGGGTGGGGTGTGCCTTAGGGCCAGGGTTGGTGCCCCAGCCTATCAGAGTTGAGTTTGGAGCAAGTTCCAAAAAACTAGTCCCAATTCCAAAAATCGAGTCTGGGGGGTGTGGCTTTATTAAAGATATGGAAGTGCATTAAATTGTGGCTTTATCAAAGATATGGAAGTGCATTAAAGTTATTGAATTGCAATTAAATGCTTTTTTGGTGTCCAGTTCCAGATATCAAGTCCCAACCCTAATTTGTTCCAGATATCAAGTCTGAATTCCAGATATCAAGTGTGAAACATAATGGGTTCAAGGTATTAAGTCTGAATTCCAGATATCAAGTTCCAGACATCAAGTCACAACCCGAACTTGCCCCAGAGATAAAAGATATCAAAAATCAAGCCTCAATTCCAAAAATCGAGTCTCAATTCCAAAAATCAAGCCTCAATTCCAAAAATCGAGCCTGAATTCCAAAAATCCAGCCTTGTCACAGTCAAAGAAAAGCTCTTAGAAGAAGCTCTCAGCTGCTACTGCCCATCCCCCACACACTTAGGTTAGGAGATTGGACTTGAGTTGTGGCCTCCATTGCTTAGACATTACCTGTTGGAATTTAGATTTTGTCCAATCACGGCCCGCCTTTTCGGGCTAGGGTCTCGCGCCCCTTTCGGGCGATAGCCCGAAGCGAGACGTAACTGCGGGTACTCGTCTGACGTCCGTACGACCTTCCTGTCCGGAACGGCGGCCCAAAACGCACTCGGCCAAAGGCCTCGTAAAAATAGTTGGAAATATTCACAAAAAAATCAGGAAAAGGTGCTATTGACCCGGAATCGAGTCTACCCCCCCTAAATCGAGGGCACTGAGCGCGCCTGACTCAGAACCGAGTCTCTAGCACCTTCCTGTCCCGAGATACGCCCAAAGGTGAAAGGTCAGAAAAAAAGTGTAAAAATATTCGTGAAAAATTACCCGAATCTCCCCGCGGCTTCAAAACCTTAGCAAGCCCTAACTCGGGGTCCCCGATCGTGGCCGAGGCGTCCGCGAAACCTAGGCCCAAAAAAATTGACCGTTTTTGGAGGGAAAATGAAATTCCAACCGGCAATGTCTAAGCAATGAGTTAGGTTAGGACTCGTTCCGGAAATCAAGTCTATTTGCCTAAAGCCGTAATTGTAACTCCTTCACTTCAGAGCGAGCCCTTTTGCAGGCTGAAAGTTGTATGTGTACAAAAAAAGGATGTGTGAGGCTCAGGGTAACCATATTTAATGGATTTTTGAAAAAAAAAAAAAATAGGCCTCGTGGCCAGCCCCTATGTCAAAGGCCTAATACCCTTACTCGACACCGTGGGCCTAAAATCTTCCAAAAATTTTTATTTTTTTTCCCCCACTCCCAGGGCTTATATGGGATGCTGAAACACAATAGCCCATCAGAAATTACTTTTCTGACTTTCAAGTGGGTGAAATGGCTCTGGAAATCACTCGGTTAGGACTTTGGACTCGATTTCCTGAACGAGTCCAAACCCGACGCCATTGCTTAGACTTGCCGGTTGGAATTTCATTTTCCCTCCAAAAACGGTCGATTTTTTTGGGCCTAGGTTCAGCGGACGCCTCGGCCACGATCGCGGACCCAGAGTTAGGGCGTGTGACGATTTTGAAGCCGCACGGACATTCGGGTAATTTTTCACGAATATTTTTACACTTTTTTTCTGACCTTTCACCTTCGGGTGTATCTCGGGACAGGAAGGTGCTAGGGACTCGGTTCCAAGTCAGGCGCGCTCAACGCCCGCGATTTAGGGGGGGTAGCCTCAATTGCGAGTCAATAGCACCTTTTCCTGATTTTTTGTGAATATTTCCAACAATTTTTATGAGGCCTTTTTCCGAGTGCGTTTCGGGCCGCCGTTCGGGACAGGAAAGTCGTACGGACGTCAGACAAGTATCCCCCTTTTCGTCTCGCTTAGGGCTATCTACCGATACAGCATTTGTTACAATTCGACCCCGTTTTAGGTGCGAGACGGTCGGACTTGATTTTTGGAACTCGGACTAGTTTTTTGGAACTCGGTCCCGGTTTCCCAAAAAACACTTTGGGGGAGTGGCCTGGGGTCCGGGGGCACGTGCCGGCATATCGGAATTAAGTTTCGAGCGATTTCCAGAAAAGTAGGCTCGGATCCATAAATCGAGTCTGGGGGGCGTGGCCTAGGGTCCAGGGGTGTGTCCCAGCCTATCAGAATTAAGTTTGGGGCAAGTTCCCAAAAACTAGTCCCAATTCCAAAAATCGAGTCTGGGGGGCGTGGCCCATGTTCCAGGGGTGTGTCCCAGCCTATCAGAATCAAGTTTGGGGCAAGTTCCAAAAAACTAGTCCCAATTCCAAAAATCGAGTCTGGGGGGCGTGGCCTAGGGTCTAGGGGTGTGTCCCAGCCTATCAGAATTAAGTTTGGGGCAAGTTCCAAAAAACTAGTCCCAATTCCAAAAATCAAGTCTGGGGGGGCGTGGCCTAGCGTCCAGGGGGGTGTCCCAGCCTATTGGAGCAAGTTCCAAAAACGTAGTCCGGAATCCATAAACCTAGTTTTTACAACGGCCACCCTGTGACAGGGTAGTATATTGCAACAATAATTAGTGGTAATTAGGCTTAAGGGGTTTTATTGCGGTATAAAATCATAAGAAGATCGAAAATTTATTTCAAAGGTGTCAAAAAATCTGTAATAACCTTCTACACAATCCTAAAAAGCGACCTATGCCGCAGGATTATCATTTAATAGCTTTCTGAAATTTCGGACTTGATTTGTGGAATCGAATTCCGCCTTAAGAGTCTATTCTCCTTCATTTTCCTAATTAGGGTTAGGGTTAGGGTTAGGGTTAGGGTTAGGGTTAGGGTTAGGGTTAGGGTTAGGGTTAGGGTTAGGGTTAGGGTTAGGGTTAGGGTTAGGGTTAGGGTTAGGGTTAGGGTTAGGGTTAGGCAAATAGACTTGATTTGTGGAACCGGCCCCATTGCGGGGACTGTGGAGTTGGAATTTTTTCGTCGCGACCGGTCACGACAGACTGCGACCATTCATCGGTAATGGCAAGTTGGAATCCAAGAACACAGTTTGTGGAATTGGGATAGCTTAGCTTAGTCGGCTAGGCCGAGGGCATATTGGACTCTAGGTGGCGCTCTAACACTAGAGACTTGTTTTCTGGACTCCAGACTAGTTTTTTGGAACTTGCCCCAAACTCGATTCTGATTGGCTGCGGACCCCCCCGGGACCCTAGGCCACGCCCCCCAGACTTGATTTTTGGAATTGGGACTAGTTTTTTGGAACTTGCCCCAAACCTGATTCTGATTGGCTGGGACACGCCCCCCGACCCTAGGCCACGCCCCCCGGACTCGATTTTTGGAATTGGGACTAGTTTTTTGGAACTTGCCCCAAACTGGATTCTGATTGGCTGGGACACGCCCCCCGACCCTAGGCCACGCCCCCCGGACTCGATTTTTGGAATTGGGACTAGATTTTTGGAACTTGCCCCAAACTCGATTCTGATTGGCTGGGACACGCCCCCCGACCCTAGGCCACGCCCCCCGGACTCGATTTTTGGAATTGGGACTAGATTTTTGGAACTTCCCCCAAACTCGATTCTGATTGGCTGGGACACGCCCCCCGACCCTAGGCCACGCCCCCCAGACTCGATTTTTGGAATTGGGACTAGTTTTTTGGAACTTGCCCCAAACTCGATTCTGATTGGCTGGGACACGCCCCCCGACCCTAGGCCACGCCCCCCCAGACCCGATTTCCGGATTCGAGACTACTTTTTTGGAAATCGCTCGAAACTTAATTCCGATATGCCGGGACGTGCCCCCGGACCCCAGGCAACTCCCCCAAAGTGTTTTTTTGGGAAACCAGGAACGAGTTCCAAAAAACTAGTCCGAGTTCCAAAAATCAAGTCCGACCGTCTCGCCCCTAAAACGGGGTCGAATCATAACAAATGCGGTATCGGTAGATAGCCCTAAGCGAGACGAAACGGGGGATACTCGTCTGACCTCCGTACGACCTTCCTGTCCGGAACGGCGGCCCGAAACGTACTAGGCCAAAGGCCCATAAAAATAGTTGGAAATATTCAGAAAAAAATCAGGAAAAGGTGGTATTGACCCGCAATCGAGTCTACCCCCCCTAAATCGAGGGCGCTGAGCACGCCTGACTCAGAACCGAGTCTCTAGCACCTTCCTGTCCCGAGATACGCTCGAAGGGGAAAGGTCAGAAAAAAAGTGGAAAAATATTCGTGAAAAATTACCCGAATGTCCCCGCGGCTTCAAAATCGTCGGACACCCTAACTCCTGGTCCCCGATCGTGGCCGAAGCATCCGCAAAGCCGTAGGACCTTTAGTTTCAGAGTTATTCAAAAACAAACCCTAACCCATTCATTTCAATGGAAGGCCGGTAGTGAAAATTTGCCCAAGTCCCACTTGCCAAAAAACTTCCCGGGGGAAGGTGTTAGGAGCATGTTTCAGCCCATTTGGAGTCGACCTATTTTGGAGACAGGATTTTTTAAAAAATGTTTTTGAAAGGTTAGGCCTCGTTACGTTTATAGGATCCTGTCACTAGGCCTAATTCTGGAAATGAACTCTATTTCCCTAACCCACTATCCCTAACTCCTTCACTTCAGAGCGAGCCCTTTTTCAGGCTGAAAGTTGTATGGGTACAAAAAAGGATGCGTGGGGCTCAGGGTATCCATATTTAATGGATTTAAAAAAAAAAACAATAATAAGAATAAGAATGACTAGACAATTCCCCTGTGGGAAATCGCACGAGTGATGCAGCGCGCTTCGCCAGGCCCTGTGAAGAGACCCTCGAAAATCACACCAATATTCCCTGTCGAACTGAAGTTGAGAGACACAGTGTTATTGCTTGTGTTTTGGCGCCATCTGCGGGCGAGATCTCACGTATATCCAAAGAAGCCCATATAAATGAATGGGGAAAAACGGGTCGTGCAAAGTAATAGCACACCGAGTCCCATCGAGCCGCACGGTTTGATGTCAGAAATGACTTTTCTGACTTGGAAGGAAGTCTATTTCCCTAACCCAGTACCACTAACTCCTTCACTTCAGAGCAAGCCCTTTTGCAGGCTGAAAGTTGTATGTGTACAAAAAAGGATGCGTGGGGCTCAGGGTAACCATATTTAATGGATTTTTGAAAAAAAAAAATTGGCCTCGTTGCCAGCCCCTACGTCAAAGGCCTAATACCCATACTCGACACCGTGGGCCTAAAATCATCCAAAAGTTTTTTTTTTTTTCCCCCCCCACTCCCAGGGCTTATATGGGATGCTGAAACACAATATCCCATCAGAAATGACTTTTCTGACTTTCAAGTGGGTGAAATGACTATGGAAATCACTCGGTTAGGACTTTGGACTTGATTTCCGGAACGAGTCCTAACCCAACCCATTGCTTAGACTTGCAGGTTGGAATTTTGATTTCGTCCAATCACGGCCCGCCTTTTCTTGCTAGGGTCTCGCGCCCCTATCACAAGATAGCCCTAAGCGAGACGAAACGGGGGATACTCGTCTGACGTCCGTACGACCTTCCTGTCTGGAACGGCGGCCCAAAACGCACTAGGCCAAAGGCGTCATAAAAATAGTTGGAAATATTCACAAAAAAATCAGGAAGAGGTGCTATTGACCCGGAATCAAGTTTACCCCCCCCCTAAATCGAGGGCGCTGAGCGCGCCTGACTTGGAACCGAGTCTCTAGCACCTTCCTGTCTCCAGATACGCCCAAAGGTGAAAGGTCAGAAAAAAAGTGTAAAAATATTCGTGAAAAATTACCCGAATGTCCCAGGGGCTTCAAAATCGTCGCACACCCTAAGTCGGGGTCCCCGATCGTGGCCGATGCATCCGCGAAGCCGTAGGACCTTTAGTTTCAGAGTTATTCAAAAACAAACCCTAACCCATTTATTTCAAAATTAAATTCAAAATCATTCCAAAAAAAGGCCTATAACTCGGTCCATGAAAGACACCCGAGAAAACTTTTACCGTAGGGCCGCACAGACCCGGCTCTCTCCCGATACCCAAAGGCGCGAAACCTAGGCCCAAAAAAATTGACTGTTTTTGGAGGGAAAATGAAATTCCAACCAGCAATGTCTAAGCAATGAGTTAGGTTAGGATTCGTTCCGGAAATGAAGTCTATTTCCCTAACCCGCTAACCATAATTGTAACTCCTTCACTTCAGAGTGAGCCCTTTTGCAGGCTGAAAGTTGTGTGTACAAAGAGGATGCGTGGGGCTCAGGGTAACCATATTTAACGGATTTTTGAAAAAAAAAAATCGGCCTCGTTGCCAGACCCTACGTCCAAGGCCTAATACCCTTACTCAACACCGTGGGCCTAAAATCATCCAAAATTTTTTATTTTTTTTTCCCCACTCCCAGGGCTTATATGGGATGCTGAAACACAATAGCCCATCAGAAATGACTTTTCTGACTTTCAAGTGGGTGAAATGACTCTGGAAATCACTCAGTTAGGACTTTGGACTTGATTTCCGGAACGAGTCCTAACCCAACCCGTTGCTTAGACTTGCAGGTTGGAATTTTGATTTCGTCCAATCACGGCCCGCCTTTTCGGGCTAGGGTCTCGCGCCCCTATGAGTAGATAGCCCTAAGCGAGACGAAACGGGGGATACTCGTCTGACGTACGTACGACCTTCCTGTCCGGAACGGCGGCCCAAAACGCACTAGGCCAAAGGCCTCATAAAAATAGTTGGAAATATTCACAAAAAAATCAGGAAGAGGTGCTATTGACCCGGAATCAAGTCTACCCCCCATAAATCGAGGGCGCTGAGCGCGCCTGACTTGGAACCGAGTCTCTAGCACCTTCCTGTCCCAAGATATGCCCAGAGGTGAAAGGTCAGAAAAAAAGTGTAAAAATATTAGTGAAAAATTACCCGAATGTCCCCGGGGCTTCAAAATCATCGCCCACCCTAACTCGGGGTCCCCGATCGTGGCCGATGCATCCGCGAAGCCGTAGGACCTTTAGTTTCAGAGTTATTCATAAACAAACTCTAACCCATTTATTTCAAAATTAAAAATCATTCCAAAAAAGGCCCATAACTCGGTCCATGAAAGACACCCGAGAAAACTTTTACCGTAGGGCCGCACTGACCCGGCTCTCTACTGATACCCAAAGGCGCGAACCTAGGCCCAAAAAAATTGACTGTTTTTGGAGGGAAAATGAAATTCCAACCGGCAATGTCTAAGCAATGAGTTAGGTTAGGATTTGTTCCAGAAATGAAGTCTATTTCCCTAACCCGCTAACCTTAATTGTATCTCCTTCACTTCAGAGTGAGCCCTTTTGCAGGCTGATAGTTGTATGTGTACAAAGAGGATGCGTGGGGCTCAGGGTAACCATATTTCATGGATTTTTGAAAAAAAAAAATCGGCCTCGTTGCCAGACCCTACGTCCAAGGCCTAATACCCTTACTCGACACCGTGGGCCTAAAATCATCCAAAATTTTTTATTTTTTTTCTCCACTCCCAGGGCTTATATGGGATGCTGAAACACAATAGCCCATCAGAAATGACTTTTCTGACTTTCAAGTGGGTGAAATGACTCTGGAAATCACTCGGTTAGGACTTTGGACTTGATTTCCGGAACGAGTCCTAACCCAACCCATTGCTTAGACTTGCCAGTTGGAATTTTGATTTCGTCCAATCACGGCCCGCCTTTTCAGGCTAGGGTCTCGCGCCCCTATCAGTAGATAGCCCTAAGTGAGACGAAACGGGGGATACTTGTCTGATGTCCTTACGACCTTCCAGTCCTGAACAGCAGCCCAAAACGCACTCGGCTAAAGGCCTCATAAAAATAGTTGGAAATATTCACAAAAAAATCAGGAAGAGGTGCTATTGACCCGGAATCAAGTCTACCCCCCCTAAATTGAGGGCGCTGAGCGCGCCTGACTTGGAACCGAGTCTCTAGCACCTTCCTGTCCTGAGATATGCCCAAAGGTCACAGGTCAGAAAAAAAGTGTAAAAATATTCGTGAAAAATTACCCGAATGTCCCCGCGGCTTCAAAATCGTCGCACACACTAACTCGCGGTCCCCGATCGTGGCCGAGGTGTCCGCGAAGCCGTAGGCCCTTTAGTTTCAGAGTTATTCAAAAACAAACCCTAACCCATTCATTTCAATGGAAGGCCGGTAGTGAAAATTTGCCCAAGTCCCACTTGCCAAAAAACTTCCCGGGGGAAGGTGTTAGGAGCACGTTTCAGCCCATTTGGAGTCTACCTATTTTGGAGACATGATTTTTTTTAAAAATGTTTTTGAAAGGTTAGGCCTCGTTCCGGGTATAGGATACTGTCAATAGGCCTAATTCCGGAAATGAAGTCTATTTCTCTAACCCGCCATCCCTAACTCCTTCACTTCAGAGCGAGCCCTTTTGCAGGCTGAAAGTTGTATGTGTACAAAAAAGGATGCGTGGGGCTCAGGGTAACCATATTTAACGGATTTTTGAAAAAAAAATAAGAATAAGAATGAGAATAAGAATAACTAGACAATTCTCCTGTGGGAAATCATGAGAGTAATGCAGCGCGCTTAGCCACGCCCTGTGAGGAGACTAGGGCTGTGTGTCACAAAAATAATCAGAAAGACTGACAGACTCTGAACATTCTGATGAATATTTATTTAAAACACGTGCCACACACACATTGTTCATGAAAGATGATTGTAACAAAATAAAACAAAATACAGCCTTAACCCTTTGGTGACTGACCCCTTGAACATGGTTCCTCCAGGAACGATGACGTTTCAGTCGTCAAGACAACGGAAAAACTAAAATACAAGAGCATTTTGTTTTGTGCACAAGAGCATTGTGACGTATCTTTCTGGTTTTGTATTTTAGTTCTTCTGTTGTCTTGACAACTGAAAAGTCATAGTTCCTGGAGGAACCTTTTTCAAGGGGTCAGTCACCAAATTAAACTAATAAAAAAAATACATTTTCGTTTCTTTTGAAAATGAAGATATTAAAATTAAAATTATTAAAATTAGATAATAAAAATTATTAAAATTAGATAATAATTAACAACCGGCAATCGACAAATCTGAAACACTTTTTTGAAAGTCTTAGTGCAAATAAACAGACCAACGGCAGCCCTGATGAAATAAAAACTCACTGAATAGGCCTAAAATAGCATAAATAAACGAATAAATAGCCTAACTGAAACAGTGCAGATTTACAGACACACAGGGTAGGCTAGCTAGGCTACTTACATGGTTGAGGTGGTGAAGCATGTTCGTTGTGGAAGAATGAAAGGCGAATGTTTTTTTGCAAATTCTGCACGTAATCCTCTTTGGGTCATCTTTGTTCTTTTCGAAATGATCCCATATTTTAGAGCTCCTTCCAGACATGCTGTCTGCCCATGTTAAAAGAATCACCAACAGTAAATTAGTGTCACTACTTCCTTTATCATGCCCGTCAAATTAAAAGCCCTTCAGCCCTTTGACAAGATGTGGCTTTTTTCCCTGCGACCAATCGACCCATGGAATTTTGGTCGGCTAATATTTTTTTGGTCGACCAACGATTAATCGATTGTTTGCCGTCAGCCTTGGGGGAGACACCAGAAAATCACACCAAGATTCCCTGTTGAACTGAAGTTGAGAGGCACAGTATTATTGCTTGTGTTTTGGCTTAATCTGCAGGGGAGATCTCACGTATATCCAAAGAAGCCCATATAAATGAATGGGGAAAAACGGGTCGTGCAAAGTAATAGCACACCGAGTCTGATCGGGCCGCACGGTTTGATGTCAGAAATGACTTTTCTGACTTTCAAGTGGGTGAAATGACTCTGGAAATCACTCGGTTAGGACTTTGGACTTGATTTCCGGAATGAGTCCTAACCCAACCCATTGCTTAGACTTGCAGGTTGGAATTTTGATTTCGTCCAATCACGGCCCGCCTTTTCGGGCTAGGGTCTCGCGCCCCTATCAGTAGATAGCCCTAAGCGAGACGAAACGGTGCATACTTGTCTGATGTCCGTACGACCTTCCTGTCCGGAACGGCGGCCCAAAACGCACTAGGCCAAAGGCCTCATAAAAATAGTTGGAAATATTCACAAAAAAATCAGGAAGAGGTGCTATTGACCCGGAATCAAGTCTACCCCCCATAAATCGAGGGCGCTGAGCGCGCCTGACTTGGAACCGAGTCTCTAGCACCTTCCTGTCCCGAGATACGCCCAAAGGTGAAAGGTCAGAAAAAAAGTGTAAAAATATTCGTGAAAAATTACCCGAATGTCCCCGGGGCTTCAAAATCGTCGCACACCCTAACTCGGGGTCCCCGATCGTGGCCGATGTGTCCGTGAAGCCGTAGGACCTTTAGTTTCAGAGTTATTCAAAAACAAACCCTAACCCATTTATTTCAAAATTAAATTAAAAATCATTCCAAAAAAAGGCCCATAACTTGGTCCACGAAAGACACCCGAGAAAACTTTTACCGTAGGGCCGCACAGACCCGGCTCTCTACCGATACCCAAATGCGCGAAACCTAGGCCCAAAAAAATTGACTGTTTTTGGAGGGAAAATGAAATTCCAACCGGCAATGTCTAAGCAATGAGTTAGGTTAGGATTCATTCCGGAAATGAAGTCTATTTCCCTAACCCGCTAACCATAATTGTAACTCCTTCACTTCAGAGTGAGCCCTTTTGCAGGCTGAAAGTTTTATGTGTACAAAGAGGATGCGTGGGGCTCAGGGTAACCATATTTCATGGATTTTTGAAAAAAAAAATCAACCTCGTTGCCAGACCCTACGTCCAAGGCCTAATACCCTTACTCGACACCGTGGGCCTAAAATCATCCAAAATTTTTTATTTTTTTTCCCCCACTCCCAGGGCTTATAGGGGATGCTGAAAGACAATAGCCCATCAGAAATGACTTTTCTGACTTTCAAGTGGGTGAAATGACTCTGGAAATCACTCGGTTAGGACTTTGGACTTGATTTCCGGAACGAGTCCTAACCCAACCCCATTGCTTAGACTTGCCGGTTGGAATTTTGATTTCGTCCAATCACAGCCCGCCTTTTCGGGCTATGGCCTCACACCCCTATCGGTAGATAGCCCTAAGCGAGACGAAACGGGGGATACTCGTCTGACGTCCGTATGACCTTTCTGTCCGGAACGGTGGCCCGAAACGCACTCGGCCAAAGGCCTCCTAAAAATAGTTGGAAATATTCACAAAAAAATCAGGAACAGGTGCTATTGACCCAGAATCAAGTCTACCCCCCCTAAATCGAGGGCGCCGAGCGCACCTGACTTGGAACCGAGTCTCTAGCACCTTCCTGTCCCGAGATATGCCCAAAGGTCACAGGTCAGACAAAAAGTGTAAAAATATTCGTGAAAAATTACGCGAATGTCCCCACGGCTTCAAAATCGTCGCACACACTAACTCGCGGTCCCCGATCGTGGCTGACACATCCGCGAAGCCGTAGGACCTTTAGTTTCAGAGTTATTAAAAAACAAACCCTAACCCATTCATTTCAATGGAAGGCCGGTAGTGAAAATTTGCCCAAGTCCCACTTGCCAAACAACTTCCCAGGGGAAGGTGTTAGGAGCAGGTTTCAGCCCATTTGGAGTCTACCTATTTTGGAGACATGATTTTTTAAAAAATGTTTTTGTGAAAGGTTAGGCCTCGTTCCGGGTATAGGATACTGTCAATAGGCCTAATTCCGTAAATCAAGTCTATTTCCCTAACCCGCTAACACTACCTATTTTGGAGACATGATTTTTTTCCCAGAGAGGGGCCATTTGGCATTTTTACCTAGAAAACCCACAAGAGGGCCAATTGGCCCCAAGTGCCCCCTGTGGACACTCATTTTGTTATGGAAATGTGGCTGTTAGTGGCACACGGCCGGAGCCACTTGAACTTGTCGCAAGGGTTTGCTCCATCCAGGATCATTTCCAATGCCTGTTGAATCTCTGCATCTTCGTTCCTTGGAGAGGAGCTTCTTTCACCACAAAATTCTTGAGGGAACTGACGCGATAGTCCATGTGCACTGTATCCATCAAACAATTGTCTGGTTGCAGTCACATGAGTCGTTATGACTTGTCTTGACTTGACTTGAAAGCTTTAATGTCCTTAAAAAAGGCAATTTGTCTTACAGCACAGCAGAGTGACAAAAAACACATACAATAAAAAAACCCATCACAACACAATAAATAGCAAAACGTGTAAATAAATACAGACCACTGGTCAGAGGCATCAATCAATGCTAGAAATGTTAAAAGGAATCATTTGTACATTAACACAAGTATGAGTGTAGTTTTAAGTATGTATCTCCCATATCTTGTTCAGTTGATTAATTGCCATGGGGATAAATGTTATGGTCACATGGGACATTCACATGTTCACATTTTAGAATAGAATGTGTTTTTATTCCTCATTCTCACAGAAGTAGCCAACATGACTTCACCACTGAAGTGTGAAGTGTGTGAAGTGTGTGAAGTGTGACCCCCTCCCCCCACACACTGCCACTAACAGCCTCATTACCATAACTAAAGGAGTGCATAAGGGAAAAGCAGTCGGGCCAAATGGCCCCTATGTGGGTCTTCTAGGTAGAAAGAAAAATGCTGGGACTTGCAGTGTTAAATGTTTTTGAAAGGTTAGGCCTTGTTCCAGGTATAGGATACTGTCAATAGGCCTAATTCCGGAAATGAAGTCTATTTCCCGAACCCGCTAACCCTAACTCCTTCAGTTCAGAGTGAGCCCTTTTGCAGGCTGAAAGTTGTATGTGTACAAAGAGGATGCGTGGGGCTCAGGGTAACCATATTTAACGGATTTTTGAAAAAAAATAATCAGCCTCGTTGCCAGACCCTACGTCCAAGGCCTAATACCCTGACTCGACACCGTGGGCCTAAAATCATCCAAAATTTTTTATTTTTTTTCCCCACTCCTAGGGCTTATATGGGATGCTGAAACACAATAGCCCATCAGAAATGACTTTTCTGACTTTCAAGTGGGTGAAATGACTCTGGAAATCACTCGGTTAGGACTTTGGACTTGATTTCCGGAACGAGTCCTAACCCAACCCATTGCTTAGATATTGCCTGTTGGAATTTTGATTTCGTCCAATCACGGCCCGCCTTTTCGGGCTAGGGTCTCGCGCCGCTGGATTTTGGTACAGTAGGCCGGGCTGTACGAAACTGTGGTGAAACTTTCCTCCCACGTTTTTCGGGGGCCGAACCGCAGGGGTGTGACCTACCGTCTCGCACCTAAAACGCGGTCAAATCGTAACAAATGTGGTATGAGTCGATAGCGCTAAGTGAGACGAAACAGGGGATACTTGTCTGACGTCTGTACGACCTTCCTGTCCAGAACAGCGGCCCAAAACGCAATCGGCCAAAGGCCTCATAAAAATAGTTGAAAATATTCACAAAAAAATCAGGAAAAGGTGCAATTGACTCGGAATCAAGTCTACCCCCACTAAATCGAGGGCGCCGAGCGCGCCTGACTTGGAACCGAGTCTCTTGCACCTTCCTGTCCCGAGATACGCCCAAAGGACAAAGGTAAGAAAAAAAGTGTAAAAAGATTCGTGAAAAATTACCCGAATGTCCCCGCGGCTTCAAAATCATCGCACACCCTAATGTGGGGACCCCGATCGTGGCTGAGCCATCCCTGAAGTTGTAGGACCTTTAGTTTCAGAGTTATTCAAAAACAAACCCTAACACATTCATTTCAAAATTCAATTCAAAATCATTCCAAAAAAGGCCCATAACTCGGTCCACGAAAGACCCCCAAGAAAACTTTTACCATAGGGCATGACAGACCCGGCTCTCTACCAAAACCCAAAGGCGCGAAACCAAGGCCCAAAAAAATTGACCGTTTTTGGAGGGAAAATGAAATTTCAACCGGCAATGTCGAAGCAATGAGTTAGGTTAGGATTCGTTCCAGGAATGAAGTCTATTTCCCTAACCCGCTAACCCTAATTGTAACTCCTTCACTTCAGAGCGAGCCCTTTTGCAGGCTGAACGTTGCATGTGTACAAAAAAGGATGCATGGGGCTCAGGGTAACCATATTTAATGGATTTTTGAAAAAAAAAAATTAGCCTCGTTGCCAGACCCTACGGATGGGTCAAAGGCCTAATACCCTTACTTGACACCGTGGGCCTAAAATAATCCAAAATTTTTTATTTTTTTTTTCCCACTCCCAGGGCTTATATGGGATGCTGAAACACAATATCCCATCAGAAATGACTTTTCTGACTTTCAAGAAGGGTGAAATGACTCTGGAAATCACTCGGTTAGGACTTTGGACTTGATTTCCGGAACGAGTCCTAACCCATCCCATTGCTTAGACTTGCCAGTTGGAATTTTGATTTCGTCCAATCACGGCCCGCCTTTTCGGGCTAGGGTCTCGCGCCCCTATCAGTAGATAGCCCTAAGCGAGACGAAACGGGGGATACTCGTCTGACGTCCGTACGACCTTCCTGTCCTGAGCAGCGGCCCAAAACGCACTCGGCCAAAGGCCTCATAAAAATAGTTGGAAATATTCACAAAAAAATCAGGAAGAGGTGCTATTGACCCGGAATCAAGTCTACCCCCCCTAAAACGAGGGCGCTGAGCGCGCCTGACTTGGAACCGAGTCTCTAGCACCTTCCTGTGCCGAGATACGCCCAAAGGTCACAGGTCAGAAAAAAAGTGTAAAAATATTCGTGAAAAATTACCCGAATGTCCCCGCGGCTTCAAAATCATCGCACACCCTAACTCGGGGTCGCCGATCGTGGCTGAGGCGTCCGCAAAGCCGTAGGACCTTTACTTTCAGAGTTATTCAGAAACAAACCCTAACCCATTCATTTCAATGGAAGGCCGGTAGTGAAAATTTTTCCAAGTCCCACTTGCCAAAGAACTTCCCGGGGGAAGGTGCTAGGAGCACGTTTCAGCCCATTTGGAGTCTACCTATTTTGGATACATGATTTTTTAAAAATGTTTTTGAAAGGTTAGGCCTCGTTCCGGGTATAGGATACTGTAAATAGGCCTAATTCCGGAATTGAAGTCCAATGTCCTAACCTGGTCCAAAATCAATTTTGACATGTTGGGACATGCCCTCGGCCCCTATGCCATGCCCCCAAGGTGTTTTTTTGGAAAATCAATTCCGGGTCTTGTCAAAGTCAAAGAAAAGCTCTTAGAAAAAGCTCTCTGCTGCTATTGCCCCTCCCCACAACCCACACAGAAGCTCTCAGCTGCTAATTCCCATCCCCCCACACACTTCTTTTCACAACAACAACAGAGGTGCAAGTCAAACACAGGGTCTCTTCTGTAGACAATATTTTTTTACTGTTTAGTCACTTAGGAGATTAATCTTGAAGTAAGTAACATCCCACATTGAACCCTAACCACATTGTGTTAACAACCCCAACGTGAACTCTACCTTGACGTGGTGTTGGGGCTTACGAGCTAGGCTCAAACTAAAAGAGTTCAATATCAAATTTAAATGTTCATGTCTCCAAAACAGGCACCAATACACTCCAAATGGCCTGAAACATGCTCCTAACAAAGTTCCCCAGGAGGATTTAGGGCTGTGGGAGAACAAGCCCAAAGTGTCCCCATGACCTTCTGTTCCATGCTGTTCTATTAAAAGTGTGTTTTGAAATGTTTGATGTTATTGTATTTCTTTAAAATTTTTTTGGCAGACTAAAGATATGGAAGTGCATTAAAGTTATTGAATTGCAATAAAATGTTTTTTTGGTGTCCAGGTTCCAGATATCAAGTCTCAACCCTAATTTGCTCCAGATATCAAGTCTCAATTCCAGATATCAAGTGTGAACCCTAGTGGGTTCAAGATATTAAGTCTGAATTCCAGATATCAAGTTCCAGATATCAAGTCACAACCCTAATTTGCCCCAGATATCAAAAATATCAAAAATCGAGGCTCAATTCCAAAAATCAAGTCTCAATTCCAAAAATCGAGTCTCAATTCCAAAAATCAAGTCTCAATTCCAAAAATCAAGTCTCGGTTAGGATTAGGGTTAGGAGTTTGAGACTTGATTTTTGGAATTGAGACTTGATTTTTGGAATTGAGACTCGATTTTTGGAATTGAGACTTGATTTTTGGAATTAACCCTAATCCTAGTGTAATATCACTGGCATTTGATAGAGGAGCCCAGTCTGTACGACCCTGTGGTGAAAGTTTCCTCCAATGTCTTTCAGGGAGCGAGATATAAGGGTTTTTCCTGATGAAGTTGTCTGTTTTCCAAAGAAAAGAGTGTGGTGAAGTGTCTTATGGTCTGGTGGCACATGTCAGCACATCAGAATTGAGTTTGGAGCAAGTTCCAAAAAAGTAGTCCCAATTCCAAAAATCGAGTCTGGGGGTGTGTGGCTTTATTAAAGATATGGAAGTGCATTAAATTGTGGCTTTATTAAAGATATGGAAGTGCATTAAATTGTGGCTTTATTAAAGATATGGAAGTGCATTAAAGTTATTGAATTGCAATAAAATGCTTTTTTGGTGTCCAGTTCCAGATATCAAGTCTCAACCCTAATTTGCTCCAGATATCAAGTCTGAATTCCAGATATCAAGTGTGAACCCTAGTTGGTTCAAGATATTAAGTCTGAATTCCAGATATCAAGTTCCAGACATCAAGTGACAACCCTAATTTGCCCCAGAGATCAAAAATATCAAAAATCAAGCCTCAATTCCAAAAATCAAGTCTCAATTCCAAAAATCGAGTCTCAATTCCAAAAATCAAGTCTCAATTCCAAAAATCAAGTCTCGGTTAGGAATTTGAGACTTGACTTTTGGAATTGAGACTTGATTTTTGGAATTGAGACTCGATTTTTGGAATTGAGACTCGATTTTTGGAATTAACCCTAATCCTAGTGTAATAGCACTGGAATTTGATAGAAGAGCCCAGTCTGTACGACCCTGTGGTGAAAGTTTCCTCCAATGTCTTTCAGGGAGCGAGATATAAGGGTTTTTCCTGATGAAGTTGTCTGTTTTCCAAAGAAAAGAGTGTGGTGAAGTGTCTTATGGTCTGGTGGCACATGTCAGCACATCAGAATTGAGTTTGGAGCAAGTCCCAAAAAAGTAGTCTGGAACCCAGAAACCGAGTCGGGTGGGGTGTGCCTTAGGGCCAGGGTTGGTGCCCCAGCCTATCAGAGTTGAGTTTGGAGCAAGTTCCAAAAAACTACTCCCAATTCCAAAAATCCAGTCTGGAGGGTGTGGCTTTATTAAAGATATGGAAGTGCATTAAATTGTGGCTTTATTAAAGATATGGAAGTGCATTAAAGTTATTGAATTGCAATAAAATGCTTTTTTGGTGTCCAGTTCCAGATATCAAGTCCCAACCCTAATTTGTTCCAGACATCAAGTCTGAATTCCAGATATCAAGTGTGAAACCTAATGGGTTCAAGGTATTAAGTCTGAATTCCAGATATCAAGTTCCAGACATCAAGTCACAACCCTAATTTGCCCCAGAGATCAAAAATAACAAAAATCAAGCCTCAATTCCAAAAATCAAGTCTCAATTCCAAAAATCAAGTCTCAATTCCAAATATCAAGTCTCAATTCCAAAAATCAAGTCTCAGTTCCAAAAATCGAGTCTCAATTCCAAAAATCAAGTCTCGGTTAGGATTAGGGTTAGGAGTTTGAGACTTGATTTTTGGAATTGAGACTCGATTTTTGGAATTGAGACTTGATATTTGGAATTGAGACTTGATTTTTGGAATTGAGACTCGATTTTTGGAATTGAGACTTGATTTTTGGAATTAACCCTAATCCTAGTGTAATAGCACTGGAATTTGACAGAGGAGCCCAGTCTGCACGACCCTGTGGTGAAAGTTTCCTCCAATGTCTTTCAGGGAGCGAGATATAAGGGTTTTTCCTGATGAAGATGTCTGTTTTCCAAAGAAAAGAGTGTGGTGAAGTGTCTTATGGTCTGGTGGCACATGTCAGCACATCAGAATTGAGGTTGGAGCAAGTTCCAAAAAAGTAGTCTGGAACCCAGAAACCGAGTTGGGTGGGCTGTGGCTTAGGGCCAGGGTTGGTGCCCCAGCCTATCAGAATTGAGTTTTGAGCAAGTTCCAAAAAAGTAGTCTGAAGTCCAAAAATCCAGTCAGGAGGGTGTGGCTTCATTAAAGATATGGAAGTGCATTAAATTGTGGCTTTGTTAAAGACATGGAAGTCCATTAAAGTTATTGAATTGCAATAAAATGCTTTTTTGGTGTCCAGTTCCAGATATCAAGTCCCAACCCTAATTTGTTCCAGATATCAAGTCTGAATTCCAGATATCGAGTGTGAAACCTAATGGGTTCAAGGTATTAAGTCTGAATTCCAGATATCAAGTTCCAGACATCAAGTCCCAACCCTACTTTGCCCCAGAGATCAAAAATAACAAAAATCAAGCCTCAATTCCAAAAATCAAGTCTCAATTCCAAAAATCGAGTCTCAATTCCAAAAATCAAGTCTCAATTCCAAAAATCAAGTCTCGGTTAGGAGTTTGAGACTTGATTTTTGGAATTGAGACTTGATTTTTGGAATTGAGACTCGATTTTTGGAATTGAGACTTGATTTTTGGAATTAACCCTAATCCTAGTGTAATATCACTGGCATTTGATAGAGGAGCCCAGTCTGTACGACCCTGTGGTGAAAGTTTCCTCCAATGTCTTTCAGGGAGCGAGATATAAGGGTTTTTCCTGATGAAGTTGTCTGTTTTCCAAAGAAAAGAGTGTGGTGAAGTGTCTTATGGTCTGGTGGCACATGTCAGCACATCAGAATTGAGTTTGGAGCAAGTTCCAAAAAAGTAGTCTGGAACCCAGAAACCGAGTCGGGTGGGCTGTGGCTTAGGGCCAGGGATGGTGCCCCAGCCTATCAGAATTGAGTTTTGAGCAAGTTCCAAAAAAGTAGTCTGAAGTCCAAAAATCCAGTCTGGAGGGTGTGGCTTCATTAAAGATATGGAAGTGCATTAAATTGTGGCTTTATTAAAGACATGGAAGTGCATTAAAGTTATTGAATTGCAATAAAATGCTTTTTTGGTGTCCAGTTCCAGATATCAAGTCCCAACCCTAATTTGTTCCACATATCAAGTCTGAAGTCCAGATATCAAGTGTGAAACCTAATGGGTTCAAGGTAGTAAGTCTGAATTCCAGATATCAAGTTCCAGACAACAAGTCACAACCCTACTTTGCCCCAGAGATCAAAAATAACAAAAATCAAGCCTCAATTCCAAAAATCGAGTCTCAATTCCAAAAATCGAGTCTCGATTCCAAAAATCAAGTCTCAATTCCAAATATCAAGTCTCGGTTAGGAGTTTGAGACTTGATTTTTGGAATTGAGACTTGATTTTTGGAATTGAGACTCGATTTTTGGAATTGAGACTCGATTTTTGGAATTAACCCTAATCCTAGTGTAATAGCACTGGAATTTGATAGAGGAGCCCAGTCTGTACGACCCTGTGGTGAAAGTTTCCTCCAATGTCTTTCAGGGAGCGAGATATAAGGGTTTTTCCTGATGAAGTTGTCTGTTTTCCAAAGAAAAGAGTGTGGTGAAGTGTTTTATGGTCTGGTGGCACATGTCAGCACATCAGAATTGAGTTTGGAGCAAGTTCCAAAAAAGTAGTCTGGAACACAGAAACCGAGTCGGGTTGGCTGTGTCTTAGGGCCAGGGTTGGTGCCCCAGCCTATCAGAATTGAATTTTGAGCAAGTTCCAAAAAAGTAGTCTGAAGTCCAAAAATCCAGTCTGGAGGGTGTGGCTTCATTAAAGATATGGAAGTGCATTAAATTGTGGCTTTATTAAAGACATGGAAGTGCATTAAAGTTATTGAATTGCAATAAAATGCTTTCTTGGTGTCCAGTTCCAGATATCAAGTCCCAACCCTAATTTGTTCCACATATCAAGTCTGTATTCCAGATATCAAGTGTGAAACCTAATGGGTTCAAGGTAGTAAGTCTGAATTCCAGATATCAAGTTCCAGACATCAAGTCACAACCCTACTTTGCCCCAGAGATCAAAAATAACAAAAATCAAGCCTCAATTCCAAAAATCAAGTCTCAATTCCAAAAATCGAGTCTCAATTCCAAAAATCAAGTCTCAATTCCAAATATCAAGTCTCGGTTAGGAGTTTGAGACTTGATTTTTGGAATTGAGACTTGATTTTTGGAATTGAGACTCGATTTTTGGAATTGAGACTCGATTTTTGGAATTAACCCTAATCCTAGTGTAATATCACTGGCATTTGAAAGAGGAGCCCAGTCTGTACGACCCTGTGGTGAAAGTTTCCTCCAATGTCTTTCAGGGAGCGAGATATAAGGGTTTTTCCTGATGAAGTTGTCTGTTTTCCAAAGAAAAGAGTGTGGTGAAGTGTCTTATGGTCTGGTGGCACATGTCAGCACATCAGAATTGAGTTTGGAGCAAGTTCCAAAAAAGTAGTCTGGAACCCAGAAACCGAGTCGGGAAGGCTGTGCCTTAGGGCCAGGGTTGGTGCCCCAGCCTATCAGAATTGAGTTTGGAGCAAGTTCCAAAAAACTAGTCCCAATTCCAAAAATCGAGTCTGGGGGGTGTGGATTTATTAAAGATATGGAAGTGCATTAAATTGTGGCTTTATTAAAGATATGGAAGTGCATTAAAGTTATTGAATTGCAATAAAATGCTTTTTTGGTGTCCGGTTCCAGATATCAAGTCCCAACCCTAATTTGTTCCAGATATCAAGTCTGAATTCCAGATATCAAGTGTGAAACCTAATGGGTTCAAGGTATTAAGTCTGAATTCAAGATATCAAGTTCCAGATATCAAGTCCCAACCCTAATTTGCCCCAGATATCAAAAATATCAAAAATCAAGCCTCAATTCCAAAAATCAAGTCTCAATTCCAAAAATCAAGTCTCGGTTAGGATTAGGGTTACGAGTTTGAGACTTGATTTTTGGAATTGAGACTTGATTTTTGGAATTGAGACTCGATTTTTGGAATTGAGACTTGATTTTTGGAATTAACCCTAATCCTAGTGTAATATCACTGGCATTTGATAGAGGAGCCCAGTCTGTACGACCTTGTGGTGAAAGATTCCTCCAATGTCTTTCAGGGAGCGAGATATAAGGGTTTTTCCTGATGAAGTTGTCTGTTTTCCAAAGAAAAGAGTGTGGTGAAGTGCCTTATGGTCTGGTGGCACATGTCAGCACATCAGAATTGAGTTTGGAGCAAGTTCCAAAAAAGTAGTCTGGAACCCAGAAACCGAGTCGGGAGGGGTGTGCCTTAGGGCCAGGGTTGGTGCCCCAGCCTATCAGAATTGAGTTTGGAGCAAGTTCCAAAAAACTAGTCCCAATTCCAAAAATCGAGTCTGGGGGGTGTGGCTTTATTAAAGATATGGAAGTGCATTAAATTGTGGCTTTATTAAAGATATGGAAGTGCATTAAAGTTATTGAATTGCAATAAAATGCTTTTTTGGTGCCCAGTTCCAGATATCAAGTCCCAACCCTAATTTGTTCCAGATATCAAGTCTGAATTCCAGATATCAAGTGTGAAACCTAATGGGTTCAAGGTATTAAGTCTGAATTCCAGATATCAAGTTCCAGATATCAAGTCCCAACACTAATTTGCCCCAGATATCAAAAATATCAAAAATCAAGCCTCAATTCCAAAAATCAAGCCTCAATTCCAAAAATCAAGTCTCAATTCCCAAAATCGAGTCTGAATTCCAAAAATCCAGTTCGGGGCCTTGTCACAGTCAAAGAAAAGCTCTTAGAAGAAGCACTCAGCTGCTACTGCCCATCCCCCACACACTTAGGTTAGGAGATTGGACTTGAGTTGTGGCCTCCATTGCTTAGACATTACCTGTTGGAATTTAGATTTTGTCCAATCACGGCAAGCCTTTTCGGGCTAGGGTCTCGCGCCCCTATCGGTAGATAGCCCGAAGCGAGACGAAACGGGGGGTACTCGTCTGACGTCCGTACGACCTTCCTGTCCAGAACAGCAGCCCAAAACGCACTAGGCCAAAGGCCTTATAAAAATAGTTGGAAATATTCACAAAAAAATCAGGAAAAGGTGCAATTGACCCGGAATCAAGTCTACCCCCCCTAACTCGAGGGCGCTGAGCGCGCCTGACTCAGAACCGAGTCTCTAGCACCTTCCTGTCCCGAGATACGCCCAAAGGTGAAAGGTCAGAAAAAAAGTGCAAAAATATTCGTGAAAAATTACCCGAATGTCCCCGCGGCTTCAAAATCTTCGCACACCCTAACTCGCGGTCCCCGATCGTGGCTGAGGCGTCCGCGAAACCTAGGCCCAAAAAAATTGACCGTTTTTGGAGGGAAAATGAAATTCCAACCGGCAATGTCTATGCAATGAGTTAGGTTAGGACTCGTTCCGGAAATCAAGTCTATTTGCCTAACACGCTAACCCTAATTGTAACTCCTTCAATTCAGAGCGAGCCCTTTTGCAGGCTGAAAGTTGTATGTGTACAAAAAAGGATGTGTGGGCCTCAGGGTAACCATATTTAATGGATTTTTGAAAAAAAACATGAATAAATTGCCCTCTTTGCCAGCCCCTACGTCAAAGGCATAATACCCTTACTCGACACCGTGGGCCTAAAATCTTCCAAAATTTTTTATTTTTTTTCCCCCACTCCCAGGGCTTATATGGGATGCTGAAACACAATAGCCCATCAGAAATGACTTTTCTGACTTTCAAGTGGGTGAAATGACTCTGGAAATCACTCGGTTAGGACTTTGGACTTGATTTCCGGAACGAGTCCTAACCCAACCCCATTGCTTAGACTTGTCGGTTGGAATTTCATTTTCCCTCCAAAAACGGTCAATTTTTTTGGGCCTAGGTTCAGCGGACGCCTCGCCCACGATCGGAGACCCCGAGTTAGGGTGTGTGACGATTTTGAAGCCGCACGGACATTCGGGTAATTTTTCACGAATATTTTTACACTTTTTTTCTGACCTTTCACCTTTGGGTGTATCTCGGGACAGGAAGGTGCTAGAGACTCGGTTCCAAGTCAGTCGTGCTCAGCACCCTCGATTTAGTGGGGGTAGACTTGATTCCGAGTCAATAGCACCTTTTCCTCATTTTTTGTGAATATTTCCAACTATTTTTACGAGGCCTTTTTCCGAGTGCGTTTCGGGCCGCCGTTCGGGACAGGAAAGTCGTACGGACGTCAGACAAGTATCCCCCTTTTCGTCTCACTTAGGGCTATCTACCGATACAGCATTTGTTACAATTCGACCCCGTTTTAGGTGCGAGACGGTCGGACTTGATTTTTGGAACTCGGACTAGTTTTTTGGAACTCGGTCCCGGTTTCCCAAAAAACACTTTGGCGGAGTGGCCTGGGGTCCGGGGGCACGTGCCGGCATATCGGAATTAAGTTTCGAGCGATTTCCAGAAAAGTAGGCTCGGATCCATAAATCGAGTCTGGGGGGCGTGGCCTAGGGTCCAGGGGTGTGTCCCAGCCTATCAGAATTAAGTTTGGGGCAAGTTCCCAAAAACTAGTCCCAATTCCAAAAATCGAGTCTGGGGGGCGTGGCCCATGGTCCAGGGGTGTGTCCCAGCCTATCAGAATCAAGTTTGGGGCAAGTTCCAAAAAACTAGTCCCAATTCCAAAAATCGAGTCTGGGGGGCGTGGCCTAGGGTCTAGGGGTGTGTCCCAGCCTATCAGAATTAAGTTTGGGGCAAGTTCCAAAAAACTAGTCCCAATTCCAAAAATCAAGTCTGGGGGGGGCGTGGCCTAGCGTCCAGGGGGGTGTCCCAGCCTATTGGAGCAAGTTCCAAAAAAGTAGTCCGGAATCCAACAATCTAGTCTTTAGAATGGCCACCCGGTGACAGCGTAGTATATTGCAACAATAATTAGTGGTAATTAGGCTTAAGGGGTTTTATTGCGGTATAAAATCGTAACAAGATCGAAAATTCATTTCAAAGGTGTCAAAAAATCTGTAATAACCTTCAACACAATCCCAAAAAGCGACCTATGCCGCAGGATTATCATTTAATAGCTTTCTGAAATTTCGGACTTGATTTGTGGAATCGAATTCCGCCTTAAGAGTCTATTCTCCTTCATTTTCCTAATTAGGGTTAGGGTTAGGGTTAGGGTTAGGGTTAGGGTTAGGGTTAGGGTTAGGGTTAGGGTTAGGGTTAGGGTTAGGGTTAGGGTTAGGGTTAGGGTTAGGGGTTAGGGTTAGGGTTAGGGTTAGGGTTAGGGTTAGGGTTAGGGTTAGGCAAATAGACTTGATTTGTGGAACCGGCCCCATTGCGGGGACTGTGGAGTTGGAATTTTTTCGTCGCGACCGGTCACGACAGACTGCGACCATTCATCGGTAATGGCAAGTTGGAATCCAAAAACACAGTTTGTGGAATTGGGATAGCTTAGCTTAGTCGGCTAGGCCGAGGGCATATTGGACTCTAGGTGGCGCTCTAACACTAGAGACTTGTTTTCTGGACTCCAGACTAGTTTTTTGGAACTTGCCCCAAACTCGATTCTGATTGGCTGCGGACCCCCCCGGGACCCTAGGCCACGCCCCCCAGACTTGATTTTTGGAATTGGGACTAGTTTTTTGGAACTTGCCCCAAACCTGATTCTGATTGGCTGGGACACGCCCCCCGACCCTAGGCCACGCCCCCCGGACTCGATTTTTGGAATTGGGACTAGTTTTTTGGAACTTGTCCCAAACTGGATTCTGATTGGCTGGGACACGCCCCCCGACCCTAGGCCACGCCCCCCGGACTCGATTTTTGGAATTGGGACTGGTTTTTTGGAACTTGCCCCAAACTCAATTCTGATTGGCTGGGACACGCCCCCCGACCCTAGGCCACGCCCCCCGGACTCGATTTTTGGAATTGGGACTAGATTTTTGGAACTTGCCCCAAACTCGATTCTGATTGGCTGGGACACGCCCCCCGACCCTAGGCCACGCCCCCCGGACTCGATTTTTGGAATTGGGACTGGTTTTTTGGAACTCGCCCCAAACTCGATTCTGATAGGCTGGGACACGCCCCCGGACCCTAGGCCACGCCCCCCAGACCCGACATCCGGATCCGAGACCGCTTTTTTGAAATATGGCTCGAAACTCGATTCCGATACGACGGGACGTGCCCCCGGACCACGGGCGACTCCCCCGAAGCGTTTTTTTGGGAAACCGGGAACGAGTTCCAAAAAACTAGTCCGAGTTCCAAAAATCAAGTCCGACCGTCTCGCCCCTAAAACGGGGTCGAACCGTAACAAACGCGGTATCGGTAGATAGCCCCGAGCGAGACGAATCGGGGGATACTCGTCCTACCTCCGTACGACCTTCCTGTCCAGAACGGCGGCCCGAAACGTCCTAGGCCGAAGGCCCGTAAAAACAGTTGGAAAAGAGGATGCGTGGGGGCTCAGGGTAACCGTATTTAACGGATTTTTGAAAAAAAAAAATCGGCCTCGTCGCCAGACCCTACGTCCAAGGCCTAATACCCTTACTCGACACCGTGGGCCTAAAATCATCCAAAATGATTTTGGATGAAATGAAACCCTTTTATTTTTTTTTTCCCCCACTCCCAGGGCTTATATGGGATGCTGAAACACAATATCCCATCAGAAATGACTTTTCTGACTTTCAAGTGGGTGAAACGGCCAAGTCCCACTTGCCAAAAAACTTCCCAGGGGAAGGTGTTAGGAGCACGTTTCAGCCCATTTGGAGGCGTTTGGCACATATTTTGGAGACATGATTTTTTTAAAAATGTTTTTGTGAAAGGTTAGGCCTCGTTCCGGGTATAGGATACAGTAAATAGGCCTAATTCAAGGAAACGAAGTCTATTTCCCTAACCCGCTAACCCTCACTCCTTCACTTCAGAGCGAGCCCTTTTGCAGGCTGAAAGTTGTATGTCTACAAAAAAGGATGCGTGGGGCTCAGGGCAACCGTATTTAATGGATTTTTGAAAAAAAAATAATAAGAAGAATAAGAATAATAATAACTAGACAATTCCCCTGTGGGAAATCGCGAGAGTGATGCAGCGCGCTTAGCCAGGCCCTGTGAGGAGACCCCAGAAAATCACACCAAGATTCCCTGTGGAACTGAAGTCGAGAGGCAGAGTATTATCGCTTGTGTTTTGCCTCCATCTGCTGGCGAGATCTCACGTATCTCCAAAGAAGCCCATATAAATGAATGGGGAAAAAGGGGTCGTGCAACGTAATAGCGCACCGAGTCCGATCGAGCCGCACGGGTCGATGTCAGAAATTATTTTTCAAGTGGGGGAAACGGCTCTGGAAATCACTCGGTTAGGACTTTGGACTCGATTTCCGGAACGAGTCCTAACCCGACCCCATCGCTTAGACTTGCAGGTTGGAATTTCGATTTCGTCCGATCGCGGCCCGCCTTTTCGGCCTAGGGCCTCGCGCCCCCGTCGGTAGATAGCCCCGAGCGAGACGAAACGGGGGATGCTCGTCCGACGTCCGTACGACCTTCCCGTCCGGAACGGCGGCCCGAAACGCACTAGGCCGAAGGCCTCGTAAAAATAGTCGGAAATATTCACAAAAAAATCAGGAAGAGGTGCCGTCGACCCGGAATCGAGTCTACCCCCCCTAAATCGAGGGCGCCGAGCGCGCCTGACTCGGAACCGAGTCTCTAGCGCCTTCCCGTCCCGAGATACGCCCGAAGGTGAAAGGTCGGAAAAAAAGTGTAAAAATATTCGTGAAAAATTACCCGAACGTCCCGGCGGCTTCAAAATCGTCGCGCGCCCTAAATCGGGGTCCCCGATCGTGGCCGACACGTCCGCGAAGCCGTAGGACCTTTAGTTTCAGAGTTATTCGAAAACAAACCCTAACCCATTCGTTTCAAAATTCAATTCAAAATCATTCCAAAAAAGGCCCATAACTCGGTCCACGAAAGACACCCGAGAAAACTTTTACCGTAGGGCCGCACAGACCCGGCTCTCTACCGATACCCAAAGGCGCAAAACCCAGGCCCAAAAAAATCGACCGTTTTTGGAGGGAAAATGAAATTCCAACCGGCAATGTCTAAGCAATGAGTTAGGTTAGGATTCGTTCCGGAAATGAAGTCTATTTCCCTAACCCGCTAACACTGATTCCTTCACTTCAGAGTGAGCCCTTTTGCAGGCTGACAGTTGTATGTGTACAAAGAGGATGCGTGGGGCTCAGGGTAACCGTATTTAACGGATTTTTGAAAAAAAAAATCGGCCTCGTCGCCAGACCCTACGTCCAAGGCCTAATACCCTTACTCGACACCGTGGGCCTAAAATCATCCAAAATTTTTTATTTTTTTTCCCCCCACTCCCAGGGCTTATATGGGATGCTGAAACACAATAGCCCATCAGAAATGACTTTTCTGACTTTCAAGTGGGTGAAATGGCTCTGGAAATCACTCGGTTAGGACTTTGGACTCGATTTCCGGAACGAGTCCTAACCCGACCCCATCGCTTAGACTTGCCGGTTGGAATTTTGATTTCGTCCGATCACGGACCGCCTTTTCGGGCTAGGGCCTCGCGCCCCCATCGGTAGATAGCCCCGAGCGAGACGGAACGGGGGATACTCGTCCGACGTCCGTACGACCTTCCCGTCCGGAACGGCGGCCCGAAACGCACTAGGCCGAAGGCCTCGTAAAAATAGTCAGAAATATTCACAAAAAAATCAGGAAGAGGTGCCATCGACCCGGAATCTGGTCTACCCCCCCTAAATCGAGGGCGCCGAGCGCGCCTGACTCGGAACCGAGTGTCTAGCACCTTCCTGTCCCGAGATACGCCCAAAGCTCACAGGTCAGAAAAAAAGTGTAAAAATATTCGTGAAAAATTACCCGAATGTCCCCGCGGTTTCAGATTCGTCCCACCCCCTAACTCGGGGTCCCCGATCGTGGCCGAGGTGTCCGCGAAGCCGTAGGACCTTTAGTTTCAGAGTTATTCAAAAACAAACACTAACCCGTTCATTTCAATGGAAGGCCGGTAGTGAAAACCTCCCAAGTCCCACTTGCCAAAGAACTTCCCAGGGGAAGGTGTTAGGAGCATGTTTCAGCCCATTTGGAGTCTACCTATTTTGGATACATGATTTTTAAAAAATGTATTTGAAAGGTTAGGCCTCGTTCCGGGAATAGGATACTGTCAATAGGCCTAATTCCGGAAATGAAGTCTATTTCCCTAACCCGCTAACCCTGACTCCTTCACTTCAGAGCAAGCCCTTTTGCAGGCTGAAAGTTGTATGTGTACAAAGAGGATGCGTGGGGCTCAGGGTAACCATATTTAACGGATTTTTGAAAAAAAAAAAAAATCGGCCTCGTCGCCAGACCCTACGTCCAAGGCCTAATACCCTTACTCGACACCGTGGGCCTAAAATCATCCAAAATTTTTTATTTTTTTCCCCCCCACTCCCAGGGCTTATATGGGATGGTGAAACACAATAGCCCATCAGAAATGACTTTTCTGACTTTCAAGTGGGGGAAATGACTCTGGAAATCACTCGGTTAGGACTTTGGACTTGATTTCCGGAACGAGTCCTAACCCGACCCCATCGCTTAGACTTGCCGGTTGGAATTTTGATTTCGTCCAATCACGGCCCGCCTTTTCGGGCTAGGGCCTCGCGCCCCTATCGGTAGATAGCCCTAAGCGAGACGATACGGGGGATACTCGTCTGACGTCCGTACGACCTTCCTGTCCGGAACGGCGGCCCGAAACGCACTCGGCCAAAGGCCTCGTAAAAATAGTTGGAAATATTCACAAAAAAATCAGGAAAAGGTGGTATTGACCCGGAATCGAGTCTACCCCCCCTAAATCGAGGGCACTGAGCGCGCCTGACTTTGAACCGAGTCTCTAGCACCTTCCTGTCCTGAGATACACCCAAAGGTCACAGGTCAGAAAAAAAGTGTAAAAATATTCGTGAAAAATAACCCGAATGTCCCCGCTGCTTCAAAATCGTCACACACCCTAACTCGGGGTCCCCGATCGTGGCTGAGGTGTCCGCGAAGCCGTAGGTCCTTTAGTTTCAGAGTTATTCAAAAACAAACACTAACCCATTCATTTCAATGGAAGGCCAGTCGTGAAAACTTCCCAAGTCCCACTTGCCAAAGAACTTCCCGGGGGAAGATGTTAGGAGCACGTTTCAGCCCATTTGGAGTCTACCTATTTTGGATACATGATTTTTTTTTAAAATGTTTTTGAACGGTTAGGCCTCGTTCCGGGTATAGGATACTGTCAATAGGCCTAATTCTGGTATTGAAGTCCAATGTCCTATCCTGGTCCAAACTCAATTTTGACGTGCTGGGACACGCCTTAGGACCCTAAGCCACGCCGCCAAGGTGTTTTTTTGGAAAATCCAGTCTGGGTGTTGTCAAAGAAATGCTCTTAGAAGAAGCTCTCTGCTGCTATTGCCCCTCCCCACCCACACAGAAGCTCTCTGCTGCTGATGCCCTTCCCCCACACTACTTTTCACAACAACAACAGAGATGTAAGTCAAACACAGGGTCTGTCAAGTGTATGTGAGCATCAGGGTTTCCCACACTTGAAAGGGAAGGACTCGGACACAGCATTCCACTCGTCTTGTATTTTATTGGTTTTCAGTGGAACTGACGTTATAGTATAATTGTGGTAGTAGTGGGTTTTCCCAGAACAAAACATAGAACCAGAATCAGAAGTAGAAGCTAGAAGGTTAAAAACCTTTAAACATACAAACATAAAATAAATGTATGAATAAATGCCTGTTTTTCTACAACAAAGCATGTATGAATAAATGCTTGTTTTTCTATAACAAAACCCAAGTTAATTAGGCAACAATATATAAATATTTATGTATAAGGTAAGTTAAGTATATTTTAACAATTTGTAATCATTCAGGTAATATGTTGCTGAACAAATATAACTGAACAGAAAACCAGTTGTAAGGTAAGAACCATTTTAACCATTAGCCCTTTCACAGGCAGTTTGTTCACTTTAACTGAAGATATTTTACTACACACCACTGAGAAAGAAAGTTTAAACCAATCACAGGTAAGGAACAAACATTTGTCATGCCCACGGATTACCGCGAGCGCAGCGTTTGCATATAAAAAAGTTCAGTGGGTTTACCGGTAGCCTTTTTTGTCCTTTTTTCCCTGACGTGCTGTAAAGTTTGCGTTAGTAGTAAATTCTCTTTGCAACTGCAACATGATTTTTTAAAAAATGTTTTTGAAAGGTTAGGCCTCGTTCCGGGTATAGGATACTGTCAATAGGCCTAATTCCGGAAATGAAGTCTATTTCCCTAACCCGCTAACCCTGACTCCTTCACTTCAGAGCCAGCCCTTTTGCAGGCTGAAAGGTGTATGTGTACAAAGAGGATGCGTGGGGCTCAGGGTAACCATATTTAATGGATTTTTGAAAAAAAAAAATCGGCCTCGTCGCCAGACCCTACGTCCAAGGCCTAATACCCTTACTCGACACCGTGGGCCTAAAATCATCCAATTTTTATTTTTATTTTTTCCCCACTCCCAGGGCTTATATGGGATGGTGAAACACAATAGCCCATCAGAAATGACTTTTCTGACTTTCAAGTGGGGGAAATGACTCTGGAAATCACTCGGTTAGGACTTTGGACTTGATTTCCGGAACGAGTCCTAACCCGACCCCATTGCTTAGACTTGCCGGTTGGAATTTTGATTTCGTCCAATCACGGCCCGCCTTTTCGGGCTAGGGCCTCGCGCCCCTATCGGTAGATAGCCCTAAGCGAGACGAAACGGGGGATACTCGTCTGACGTCCGTACGACCTTCCTGTCCGGAACGGCGGCCCGAAACGCACTCGGCAAAAGGCCTCGTAAAAATTGTTGGAAATATTCACAAAAAAATCAGGAAAAGGTGCTATTGACCCAGAATCAAGTCTACCCCCCCTAAATCGAGGGCGCCGAGCGCGCCTGACTCGGAACCGAGTCTCTAGCACCTTCCTGTCCTGAGATACACCCAAAGGTCACAGGTCAGAAAAAAAGTGTAAAAATATTCGTGAAAAATTACCCGAATGTCCCCGCGGCTTCAAAATCGTCGCACACACTAAGTCGCGGTCCCCGATCGTGGCCGACGCATCCGCGAAGCCGTAGGACCTTTAGTTTCAGAGTTATTCAAAAACAAACCCTAACCCATTCATTTCAATGGAAGGCCGGTAGTGAAAATTTGCCCAAGTCCCACTTGCCAAAAAACTTCCCAGGGGAAGGTGTTAGGAGCAGGTTTCAGCCCATTTGGAGTCTACCTATTTTGGAGACATGATTTTTAAAAAAATGTTTTTGTGAAAGGTTAGGCCTCGTTCCGGGTATAGGATACTGTCAATAGGCCTAATTCCGGAAATCAAGTCTATTTCCCTAACCCGCTAACCCTACCTATTTTGGAGACATGATTTTTTTCCCAGAGAGGGGCCATTTGGCCTTTTTACCTAGAAAACCCACAAGAGGGCCAATTGGCCTCAAGTCCCCCCTCTGGACACTCATTTTGTTATGGAAATGTGGCTGATAGTGGCACACGGCTGGAGCCACTTGAACTTGTCGCAAGGGTTTGCTCCATCCAGGATCATTTCCAATGCCTGTTGAATCTCTGCATCTTCGTTCCTTGGAGAGGAGCTTCTTTCACCACAAAATTCTTGAGGGAACTGAAGCGATAGTCCATGTGCACTGAGGTATTTATCCATCAAACAATTGTCTGGTTGCAGTCACATGAGTCGTTATGACTCGTCTTGACTTGAGTTGAAAGCTTTAATGTCCTTAAAAAAGGCAATTTGTCTTACAGCACAGCAGAGTGACAAAAAACACATACAATAAAAAAACCCATCACAACACAATAAATAGCAAAACGTGTAAATAAATACAGACCACTGGTCAGAGGCATCAATCAATGCTAGAAATGTTAAAAGGAATCATTTGTACATTAACACAAGTATGAGTGTAGTATGTATCTCCCATAGCTTGTTCAATTGATTAATTGCCATGGGGATAAATGTTATGGTCACATGGGACATTCACATGTTCACATTTTAGAATAGAATGTGTTTTTATTCCTCATTCTCACAGAAGCAGCCAACATGAATTCACCACTGAAGTGTGAAGTGTGTGAAGGGTGACCCCCTCCCCCCACACACTGCCACTAACAGCCTCATTACCATAACAAAAGGAGTGCATAAGGGAAAAGCGGTCGGGCCAAACGGCCCCTATGTGGGTCTTCTAGGTAGACAGAAAAATGCTGGGACTTGTAGTGTTAAATGTTTTTGAAAGGTTAGGCCTCGTTCCAGGTATAGGATACTGTCAATAGGCCTAATTCCGGAAATGAAGTCTATTTCCCTAACCCGCTAACCCTAACTCCTTCACTTAAGAGCGAGCCCTATTGCAGGCTGAAAGTTGTATGTGTACAAAAAAGGATGCATGGTGCTCAGGGTAACCGTATTTAACGTATTTTTGAAAAAAAAAAATTGGCCTCGTTGCCAGACCCTACAGATGGGTCAAAGGCCTAATACCTTTACTCGACACCGTGGGCCTAAACTCATCCAAAAAAATTTTTTTTTTTCCCCCCACTCCCAGGGCTTATATGGGATGCTGAAACACAATAGCCCATCAGAAATGACTTTTCTGGCTTTCAAGTGGGTGAAATGGCTCTGGAAATCACTCGGTTAGGACTTTGGACTCGATTTCCGGAACGAGTCCTAACCCGACCCATTGCTTAGACAAAACCACATTGTGTTAACAACCCCAACGTGAACTCTACCTTGACGTGGTGTTGGGGCTTACGAGCCTAGGCTCAAACTAAAAGAGTTCAATATCAAATTTAAATGTCTCCAAAACAGGCACCGATACACTCCAAATGGCCTGAAACATGCTCCTAACAACTTTCCCCAGGAGGATTTAGGGCTGTGGGAGAACAAGCCCAAAGTGTCCCCATGACCTTCTGTTCCATGCTGTTCTATTAAAAGTGTGTTTTGAAATGTTTGATGTTATTGTATTTCTTTAAAGGTTTTTTGGCTTACTAAAGATATGGAAGTGCATTAAAGTTATTGAATTGCAATAAAATGTTTTCTTGGTGTCCAGGGTCCAGACATCATGTCACAACCCTACTTTGCTCCAGATATCAAGTCTGAATTCCAGATATCAAGTGTGAACCCTAGTGGGTTCAAGATATTAAGTCTGAATTCCAGATATCAAGTTCCAGACATCAAGTGACAACCCTAATTTGCCCCAGAGATCAAAAATATCAAAAATCAAGCCTCAATTCCAAAAATCAAGTCTCAATTCCAAAATTCGAGTCTCAATTCCAAAAATCAAGTCTCAATTCCAAAAATCAAGTCTCGGTTAGGAGTTTGAGACTTGACTTTTGGAATTGAGACTTGATTTTTGGAATTGAGACTCGATTTTTGGAATTGAGACTCGATTTTTGGAATTAACCCTAATCCTAGTGTAATAGCACTGGAATTTGATAGAGGAGCCCAGTCTGTACGACCCTGTGGTGAAAGTTTCCTCCAATGTCTTTCAGGGAGCGAGATATAAGGGTTTTTCCTGATGAAGTTGTCTGTTTTCCAAAGAAAAGAGTGTGGTGAAGTGTCTTATGGTCTGGTGGCACATGTCAGCACATCAGAATTGAGTTTGGAGCAAGTCCCAAAAAAGTAGTCTGAAGTCCAAAAATCCAGTCTGGAGGGTGTGGCTTCATTAAAGATATGGAAGTGCATTAAATTGTGGCTTTATTAAAGACATGGAAGTGCATTAAAGTTATTGAATTGCAATAAAATGCTTTTTTGGTGTCCAGTTCCAGATATCAAGTCCCAACCCTAATTTGTTCCAGACATCAAGTCTGAATTCCAGATATCAAGTGTGAAACCTAATGGGTTCAAGGTATTAAGTCTGAATTCCAGATATCAAGTTCCAGACATCAAGTCCCAACCCTAATTTGCCCCAGAGATCAAAAATAACAAAAATCAAGCCTCAATTCCAAAAATCAAGTCTCAATTCCAAAAATCAAGTCTCAATTCCAAATATCAAGTCTCAATTCCAAAAATCAAGTCTCAATTCCAAAAATCGAGTCTCAATTCCAAAAATCAAGTCTCGGTTAGGATTAGGGTTAGGAGTTTGAGACTTGATTTTTGGAATTGAGACTCGATTTTTGGAATTGAGACTTGATATTTGGAATTGAGACTTGATTTTTGGAATTGAGACTCGATTTTTGGAATTGAGACTTGATTTTTGGAATTAACCCTAATCCTAGTGTAATAGCACTGGAATTTGATAGAGGAGCCCAGTCTGCACGACCCTGTGGTGAAAGTTTCCTCCAATGTCTTTCAGGGAGCGAGATATAAGGGTTTTTCCTGATGAAGATGTCTGTTTTCCAAAGAAAAGCGTGTGGTGAAGTGTCTTATGGTCTGGTGGCACATGTCAGCACATCAGAATTGAGGTTGGAGCAAGTTCCAAAAAAGTAGTCTGGAACCCAGAAACCGAGTTGGGTGGGCTGTGGCTTAGGGCCAGGGTTGGTGCCCCAGCCTATCAGAATTGAGTTTTGAGCAAGTTCCAAAAAAGTAGTCTGAAGTCCAAAAATCCAGTCAGGAGGGTGTGGCTTCATTAAAGATATGGAAGTGCATTAAATTGTGGCTTTATTAAAGACATGGAAGTGCATTAAAGTTATTGAATTGCAATAAAATGCTTTTTTGGTGTCCAGTTCCAGATATCAAGTCCCAACCCTAATTTGTTCCAGATATCAAGTCTGAATTCCAGATATCAAGTGTGAAACCTAATGGATTCAAGGTATTAAGTCTGAATTCCAGATATCAAGTTCCAGACATCAAGTCACCACCCTACTTTGCCCCAGAGATCAAAAATAACAAAAATCAAGCCTCAATTCCAAAAATCAAGTCTCAATTCCAAAAATCGAGTCTCAATTCCAAAAATCAAGTCTCAATTCCAAATATCAAGTCTCGGTTAGGAGTTTGAGACTTGATTTTTGGAATTGAGACTTGATTTTTGGAATTGAGACTCGATTTTTGGAATTGAGACTCGATTTTTGGAATTAACCCTAATCCTAGTGTAATAGCACTGGAATTTGATAGAGGAGCCCAGTCTGTACGACCCTGTGGTGAAAGTTTCCTCCAATGTCTTTCAGGGAGCGAGATATAAGGGTTTTTCCTGATGAAGTTGTCTGTTTTCCAAAGAAAAGAGTGTGGTGAAGTGTCTTATGGTCTGGTGGCACATGTCAGCACATCAGAATTGAGTTTGGAGCAAGTCCCAAAAAAGTAGTCTGGAACCCAGAAACCGAGTCGGGTGGGCTGTGGCTTAGGGCCAGGGTTGGTGCCCCAGCCTATCAGAATTGAGTTTTGAGCAAGTTCCAAAAAAGTAGTCTGAAGTCCAAAAATCCAGTCTGGAGGGTGTGGCTTCATTAAAGATATGGAAGTGCATTAAATTGTGGCTTTATTAAAGACATGGAAGTGCATTAAAGTTATTGAATTGCAATAAAATGCTTTTTTGGTGTCCAGTTCCAGATATCAAGTCCCAACCCTAATTTGTTCCAGATGTCAAGTCTGAATTCCAGATATCAAGTGTGAAACCTAATGGGTTCAAGGTATTAAGTCTGAATTCCAGATATCAAGTTCCAGACATCAAGTCACAACCCTACTTTGCCCCAGAGATCAAAAATAACAAAAATCAAGCCTCAATTCCAAAAATCGAGTCTCAATTCCAAAAATCGAGTCTCAATTCCAAAAATCAAGTCTCAATTCCAAATATCAAGTCTCGGTTAGGAGTTTGAGACTTGATTTTTGGAATTGAGACTTGATTTTTGGAATTGAGACTCGATTTTTGGAATTGAGACTCGATTTTTGGAATTAACCCTAATCCTAGTGTAATAGCACTGGAATTTGATAGAGGAGCCCAGTCTGCACGACCCTGTGGTGAAAGTTTCCTCCAATGTCTTTCAGGGAGCGAGATATAAGGGTTTTTCCTGATGAAGTTGTCTGTTTTCCAAAGAAAAGAGTGTGGTGAAGTGTCTTATGGTCTGGTGGCACATGTCAGCACATCAGAATTGAGGTTGGAGCAAGTTCCAAAAAAGTAGTCTGGAACCCAGAAACCGAGTTGGGTGGGCTGTGGCTTAGGGCCAGGGTTGGTGCCCCAGCCTATCAGAATTGAGTTTTGAGCAAGTTCCAAAAAAGTAGTCTGAAGTCCAAAAATCCAGTCAGGATGGTGTGGCTTCATTAAAGATATTGAAGTGCATTAAATTGTGGCTTTATTAAAGACATGGGAGTGCATTAAAGTTATTGAATTGCAATAAAATGCTTTTTTGGTGTCCAGTTCCAGATATCAAGTCCCAACCCTAATTTGTTCCAGATATCAAGTCTGAATTCCAGATATCAAGTGTGAAACCTAATGGGTTCAAGGTATTAAGTCTGAATTCCAGATATCAAGTTCCAGACATCAAGTCACAACCCTACTTTGCCCCAGAGATCAAAAATAACAAAAATCAAGCCTCAATTCCAAAAATCAAGTCTCAATTCCAAAAATCGAGTCTCAATTCCAAAAATCAAGTCTCAATTCCAAAAATCGAGTCTCAATTCCAAAAATCAAGTCTCAATTCCAAATATCAAGTCTCGGTTAGGAGTTTGAGACTTGATTTTTGGAATTGAGACTTGATTTTTGGAATTGAGACTCGATTTTTGGAATTGAGACTCGATTTTTGGAATTAACCCTAATCCTAGTGTAATAGCACTGGAATTTGATAGAGGAGCCCAGTCTGTACGACCCTGTGGTGAAAGTTTCCTCCAATGTCTTTCAGGGAGCGAGATATAAGGGTTTTTCCTGATGAAGTTGTCTGTTTTCCAAAGAAAAGAGTGTGGTGAAGTGTCTTATGGTCTGGTGGCACATGTCAGCACATCAGAATTGAGTTTGGAGCAAGTCCCAAAAAAGTAGTCTGGAAACCAGAAACCGAGTCGGGAGGGCTGTGGCTTAGGGCCAGGGTTGGTTACCCAGCCTATCAGAATTGAGTTTTGAGCAAGTTCCAAAAAAGTAGTCTGAAGTCCAAAAATCCAGTCTGGAGGGTGTGGCTTCATTAAAGATATGGAAGTGCATTAAATTGTGGCTTTATTAAAGACATGGAAGTGCATTAAAGTTATTGAATTGCAATAAAATGCTTTTTTGGTGTCCAGTTCCAGATATCAAGTCCCAACCCTAATTTGTTCCAGATATCAAGTCTGAATTCCAGATATCAAGTGTGAAACCTAATGGGTTCAAGGTATTAAGTCTGAATTCCAGATATCAAGTTCCAGACATCAAGTCACAACCCTACTTTGCCCCAGAGATCAAAAATAACAAAAATCAAGCCTCAATTCCAAAAATCGAGTCTCAATTCCAAAAATCGAGTCTCAATTCCAAAAATCAAGTCTCAATTCCAAATATCAAGTCTCGGTTAGGAGTTTGAGACTTGATTTTTGGAATTGAGACTTGATTTTTGGAATTGAGACTCGATTTTTGGAATTGAGACTTGATTTTTGGAATTAACCCTAATCCTAGTGTAATAGCACTGGAATTTGATAGAGGAGCCCAGTCTGTACGACCCTGTGGTGAAAGTTTCCTCCAATGTCTTTCAGGGAGCGAGATATAAGGGTTTTTCCTGATGAAGTTGTCTGTTTTCCAAAGAAAAGAGTGTGGTGAAGTGTCTTATGGTCTGGTGGCACATGTCAGCACATCAGAATTGAGTTTGGAGCAAGTCCCAAAAAAGTAGTCTGGAACCCAGAAACCGAGTCGAGTGGGCTGTGGCTTAGGGCCAGGGTTGGTGCCCCAGCCTGTCAGAATTGAGTTTTGAGCAAGTTCCAAAAAAGTAGTCTGAAGTCCAAAAATCCAGTCTGGAGGGTGTGGCTTCATTAAAGATATGGAAGTGCATTAAATTGTGGCTTTATTAAAGACATGGAAGTGCATTAAAGTTATTGAATTGCAATAAAATGCTTTTTTGGTGTCCAGTTCCAGATATCAAGTCCCAACCCTAATTTGTTCCACATATCAAGTCTGAATTCCAGATATCAAGTGTGAAACCTAATGGGTTCAAGGTAGTAAGTCTGAATTCCAGATATCAAGTTCCAGACAACAAGTCACAACCCTACTTTGCCCCAGAGATCAAAAATAACAAAAATCAAGCCTCAATTCCAAAAATCGAGTCTCAATTCCAAAAATCGAGTCTCAATTCCAAAAATCAAGTCTCAATTCCAAATATCAAGTCTCGGTTAGGAGTTTGAGACTTGATTTTTGGAATTGAGACTTGATTTTTGGAATTGAGACTCGATTTTTGGAATTGAGACTCGATTTTTGGAATTAACCCTAATCCTAGTGTAATAGCACTGGAATTTGATAGAGGAGCCCAGTCTGTACGACCCTGTGGCGAAAGTTTCCTCCAATGTCTTTCAGGGAGCGAGATATAAGGGTTTTTCCTGATGAAGTTGTCTGTTTTCCAAAGAAAAGAGTGTGGTGAAGTGTCTTATGGTCTGGTGGCACATGCCCGCACATCAGAATTGAGTTTGGAGCAAGTCCCAAAAAAGTAGTCTGGAACCCAGAAACCGAGTCGGGTGGGGTGTGCCTTAGGGCCAGGGTTGGTGCCCCAGCCTATCAGAGTTGAGTTTGGAGCAAGTTCCAAAAAACTAGTCCCAATTCCAAAAATCGAGTCTGGGGGGTGTGGCTTTATTAAAGATATGGAAGTGCATTAAATTGTGGCTTTATCAAAGATATGGAAGTGCATTAAAGTTATTGAATTGCAATTAAATGCTTTTTTGGTGTCCAGTTCCAGATATCAAGTCCCAACCCTAATTTGTTCCAGATATCAAGTCTGAATTCCAGATATCAAGTGTGAAACATAATGGGTTCAAGGTATTAAGTCTGAATTCCAGATATCAAGTTCCAGACATCAAGTCACAACCCGAACTTGCCCCAGAGATAAAAAATATCAAAAATCAAGCCTCAATTCCAAAAATCGAGTCTCAATTCCAAAAATCAAGCCTCAATTCCAAAAATCGAGCCTGAATTCCAAAAATCCAGTTCGGGGCCTTGTCACAGTCAAAATAAAGCTCTTAGAAGAAGCTCTCAGCTGCTACTGCCCATCCCCCACACACTTAGGTTAGGAGATTGGACTTGAGTTGTGGCCTCCATTGCTTAGACATTACCTGTTGGAATTTAGATTTTGTCCAATCACGGCCCGCCTTTTCGGGCTAGGGTCTCGCGCCCCTTTCGGCCGATAGCCCGAAGCGAGACGTAACTGCGGGTACTCGTCTGACGTCCGTACGACCTTCCTGTCCGGAACGGCGGCCCAAAACGCACTCGGCCAAAGGCCTCGTAAAAATAGTTGGAAATATTCACAAAAAAATCAGGAAAAGGTGCTATTGACCCGGAATCGAGTCTACCCCCCCTAAATCGAGGGCGCTGAGCGCGCCTGACTCAGAACCGAGTCTCTAGCACCTTCCTGTCCCGAGATACGCCCAAAGGTGAAAGGTCAGAAAAAAAGTGTAAAAATATTCGTGAAAAATTACCCGAATCTCCCCGCGGCTTCAAAACCTTAGCAAGCCCTAACTCGGGGTCCCCGATCGTGGCCGAGGCGTCCGCGAAACCTAGGCCCAAAAAAATTGACCGTTTTTGGAGGGAAAATGAAATTCCAACCGGCAATGTCTAAGCAATGAGTTAGGTTAGGACTCGTTCCGGAAATCAAGTCTATTTGCCTAAAGCCGTAATTGTAACTCCTTCACTTCAGAGCGAACCCTTTTGCAGGCTGAAAGTTGTATGTGTACAAAAAAAGGATGTGTGAGGCTCAGGGTAACCATATTTAATGGATTTTTGAAAAAAAAAAAAAATAGGCCTCGTGGCCAGCCCCTATGTCAAAGGCCTAATACCCTTACTCGACACCGTGGGCCTAAAATCTTCCAAAAATTTTTATTTTTTTTCCCCCACTCCCAGGGCTTATATGGGATGCTGAAACACAATAGCCCATCAGAAATTACTTTTCTGAATTTCAAGTGGGTGAAATGGCTCTGGAAATCACTCGGTTAGGACTTTGGACTCGATTTCCTGAACGAGTCCAAACCCGACGCCATTGCTTAGACTTGCCGGTTGGAATTTCATTTTCCCTCCAAAAAGGGTCGATTTTTTTGGGCCTAGGTTCAGCGGACGCCTCGGCCACAATCGCGGACCCAGAGTTAGGGCGTGTGACGATTTTGAAGCCGCACGGACATTCGGGTAATTTTTCACGAATATTTTTACACTTTTTTTCTGACCTTTCACCTTCGGGTGTATCTCGGGACAGGAAGGTGCTAGGGACTCGGTTCCAAGTCAGGCGCGCTCAACGCCCGCGATTTAGGGGGGGTAGCCTCAATTGCGAGTCAATAGCACCTTTTCCTGATTTTTTGTGAATATTTCCAACAATTTTTATGAGGCCTTTTTCCGAGTGCGTTTCGGGCCGCCGTTCGGGACAGGAAAGTCGTACGGACGTCAGACAAGTATCCCCCTTTTCGTCTCGCTTAGGGCTATCTACCGATACAGCATTTGTTACAATTCGACCCCGTTTTAGGTGCGAGACGGTCGGACTTGATTTTTGGAACTCGGACTAGTTTTTTGGAACTCGGTCCCGGTTTCCCAAAAAACACTTTGGGGGAGTGGCCTGGGGTCCGGGGGCACGTGCCGGCATATCGGAATTAAGTTTCGAGCGATTTCCAGAAAAGTAGGCTCGGATCCATAAATCGAGTCTGGGGGGCGTGGCCTAGGGTCCAGGGGTGTGTCCCAGCCTATCAGAATTAAGTTTGGGGCAAGTTCCCAAAAACTAGTCCCAATTCCAAAAATCGAGTCTGGGGGGCGTGGCCCATGTTCCAGGGGTGTGTCCCAGCCTATCAGAATCAAGTTTGGGGCAAGTTCCAAAAAACTAGTCCCAATTCCAAAAATCGAGTCTGGGGGGCGTGGCCTAGGGTCTAGGGGTGTGTCCCAGCCTATCAGAATTAAGTTTGGGGCAAGTTCCAAAAAACTAGTCCCAATTCCAAAAATCAAGTCTGGGGGGGCGTGGCCTAGCGTCCAGGGGGGTGTCCCAGCCTATTGGAGCAAGTTCCAAAAAAGTAGTCCGGAATCCATAAACCTAGTTTTTACAACGGCCACCCTGTGACAGGGTAGTATATTGCAACAATAATTAGTGGTAATTAGGCTTAAGGGGTTTTATTGCGGTATAAAATCATAAGAAGATCGAAAATTTATTTCAAAGGTGTCAAAAAATCTGTAATAACCTTCTACACAATCCCAAAAAGCGACCTATGCCGCAGGATTATCATTTAATAGCTTTCTGAAATTTCGGACTTGATTTGTGGAATCGAATTCCGCCTTAAGAGTCTATTCTCCTTCATTTTCCTAATTAGGGTTAGGGTTAGGGTTAGGGTTAGGGTTAGGGTTAGGGTTAGGGTTAGGGTTAGGGTTAGGGTTAGGGTTAGGGTTAGGGTTAGGGTTAGGGTTAGGGTTAGGGTTAGGGTTAGGGTTAGGGTTAGGGTTAGGGTTAGGGTTAGGGTTAGGGTTAGGGTTAGGGTTAGGGTTAGGGTTAGGGTTAGGCAAATAGACTTGATTTGTGGAACCGGCCCCATTGCGGGGACTGTGGAGTTGGAATTTTTTCGTCGCGACCGGTCACGACAGACTGCGACCATTCATCGGTAATGGCAAGTTGGAATCCAAAAACACAGTTTGTGGAATTGGGATAGCTTAGCTTAGTCGGCTAGGCCGAGGGCATATTGGACTCTAGGTGGCGCTCTAACACTAGAGACTTGTTTTCTGGACTCCAGACTAGTTTTTTGGAACTTGCCCCAAACTCGATTCTGATTGGCTGCGGACCCCCCCGGGACCCTAGGCCACGCCCCCCAGACTTGATTTTTGGAATTGGGACTAGTTTTTTGGAACTTGCCCCAAACCTGATTCTGATTGGCTGGGACACGCCCCCCGACCCTAGGCCACGCCCCCCGGACTCGATTTTTGGAATTGGGACTAGTTTTTTGGAACTTGTCCCAAACTGGATTCTGATTGGCTGGGACACGCCCCCCGACCCTAGGCCACGCCCCCCGGACTCGATTTTTGGAATTGGGACTGGTTTTTTGGAACTTGCCCCAAACTCAATTCTGATTGGCTGGGACACGCCCCCCGACCCTAGGCCACGCCCCCCGGACTCGATTTTTGGAATTGGGACTAGATTTTTGGAACTTGCCCCAAACTCGATTCTGATTGGCTGGGACACGCCCCCCGACCCTAGGCCACGCCCCCCGGACTCGATTTTTGGAATTGGGACTGGTTTTTTGGAACTCGCCCCAAACTCGATTCTGATAGGCTGGGACACGCCCCCGGACCCTAGGCCACGCCCCCCAGACCCGACATCCGGATCCGAGACCGCTTTTTTGAAATATGGCTCGAAACTCGATTCCGATACGACGGGACGTGCCCCCGGACCACGGGCGACTCCCCCGAAGCGTTTTTTTGGGAAACCGGGAACGAGTTCCAAAAAACTAGTCCGAGTTCCAAAAATCAAGTCCGACCGTCTCGCCCCTAAAACGGGGTCGAACCGTAACAAACGCGGTATCGGTAGATAGCCCCGAGCGAGACGAATCGGGGGATACTCGTCCTACCTCCGTACGACCTTCCTGTCCAGAACGGCGGCCCGAAACGTCCTAGGCCGAAGGCCCGTAAAAACAGTTGGAAAAGAGGATGCGTGGGGGCTCAGGGTAACCGTATTTAACGGATTTTTGAAAAAAAAAAATCGGCCTCGTCGCCAGACCCTACGTCCAAGGCCTAATACCCTTACTCGACACCGTGGGCCTAAAATCATCCAAAATGATTTTGGATGAAATGAAACCCTTTTATTTTTTTTTTCCCCCACTCCCAGGGCTTATATGGGATGCTGAAACACAATATCCCATCAGAAATGACTTTTCTGACTTTCAAGTGGGTGAAACGGCCAAGTCCCACTTGCCAAAAAACTTCCCAGGGGAAGGTGTTAGGAGCACGTTTCAGCCCATTTGGAGGCGTTTGGCACATATTTTGGAGACATGATTTTTTTAAAAATGTTTTTGTGAAAGGTTAGGCCTCGTTCCGGGTATAGGATACAGTAAATAGGCCTAATTCAAGGAAACGAAGTCTATTTCCCTAACCCGCTAACCCTCACTCCTTCACTTCAGAGCGAGCCCTTTTGCAGGCTGAAAGTTGTATGTCTACAAAAAAGGATGCGTGGGGCTCAGGGCAACCGTATTTAATGGATTTTTGAAAAAAAAATAATAAGAAGAATAAGAATAATAATAACTAGACAATTCCCCTGTGGGAAATCGCGAGAGTGATGCAGCGCGCTTAGCCAGGCCCTGTGAGGAGACCCCAGAAAATCACACCAAGATTCCCTGTGGAACTGAAGTCGAGAGGCAGAGTATTATCGCTTGTGTTTTGCCTCCATCTGCTGGCGAGATCTCACGTATCTCCAAAGAAGCCCATATAAATGAATGGGGAAAAAGGGGTCGTGCAACGTAATAGCGCACCGAGTCCGATCGAGCCGCACGGGTCGATGTCAGAAATTATTTTTCAAGTGGGGGAAACGGCTCTGGAAATCACTCGGTTAGGACTTTGGACTCGATTTCCGGAACGAGTCCTAACCCGACCCCATCGCTTAGACTTGCAGGTTGGAATTTCGATTTCGTCCGATCGCGGCCCGCCTTTTCGGCCTAGGGCCTCGCGCCCCCGTCGGTAGATAGCCCCGAGCGAGACGAAACGGGGGATGCTCGTCCGACGTCCGTACGACCTTCCCGTCCGGAACGGCGGCCCGAAACGCACTAGGCCGAAGGCCTCGTAAAAATAGTCGGAAATATTCACAAAAAAATCAGGAAGAGGTGCCGTCGACCCGGAATCGAGTCTACCCCCCCTAAATCGAGGGCGCCGAGCGCGCCTGACTCGGAACCGAGTCTCTAGCGCCTTCCCGTCCCGAGATACGCCCGAAGGTGAAAGGTCGGAAAAAAAGTGTAAAAATATTCGTGAAAAATTACCCGAACGTCCCGGCGGCTTCAAAATCGTCGCGCGCCCTAAATCGGGGTCCCCGATCGTGGCCGACACGTCCGCGAAGCCGTAGGACCTTTAGTTTCAGAGTTATTCGAAAACAAACCCTAACCCATTCGTTTCAAAATTCAATTCAAAATCATTCCAAAAAAGGCCCATAACTCGGTCCACGAAAGACACCCGAGAAAACTTTTACCGTAGGGCCGCACAGACCCGGCTCTCTACCGATACCCAAAGGCGCAAAACCCAGGCCCAAAAAAATCGACCGTTTTTGGAGGGAAAATGAAATTCCAACCGGCAATGTCTAAGCAATGAGTTAGGTTAGGATTCGTTCCGGAAATGAAGTCTATTTCCCTAACCCGCTAACACTGATTCCTTCACTTCAGAGTGAGCCCTTTTGCAGGCTGACAGTTGTATGTGTACAAAGAGGATGCGTGGGGCTCAGGGTAACCGTATTTAACGGATTTTTGAAAAAAAAAATCGGCCTCGTCGCCAGACCCTACGTCCAAGGCCTAATACCCTTACTCGACACCGTGGGCCTAAAATCATCCAAAATTTTTTATTTTTTTTCCCCCCACTCCCAGGGCTTATATGGGATGCTGAAACACAATAGCCCATCAGAAATGACTTTTCTGACTTTCAAGTGGGTGAAATGGCTCTGGAAATCACTCGGTTAGGACTTTGGACTCGATTTCCGGAACGAGTCCTAACCCGACCCCATCGCTTAGACTTGCCGGTTGGAATTTTGATTTCGTCCGATCACGGACCGCCTTTTCGGGCTAGGGCCTCGCGCCCCCATCGGTAGATAGCCCCGAGCGAGACGGAACGGGGGATACTCGTCCGACGTCCGTACGACCTTCCCGTCCGGAACGGCGGCCCGAAACGCACTAGGCCGAAGGCCTCGTAAAAATAGTCAGAAATATTCACAAAAAAATCAGGAAGAGGTGCCATCGACCCGGAATCTGGTCTACCCCCCCTAAATCGAGGGCGCCGAGCGCGCCTGACTCGGAACCGAGTGTCTAGCACCTTCCTGTCCCGAGATACGCCCAAAGCTCACAGGTCAGAAAAAAAGTGTAAAAATATTCGTGAAAAATTACCCGAATGTCCCCGCGGTTTCAGATTCGTCCCACCCCCTAACTCGGGGTCCCCGATCGTGGCCGAGGTGTCCGCGAAGCCGTAGGACCTTTAGTTTCAGAGTTATTCAAAAACAAACACTAACCCGTTCATTTCAATGGAAGGCCGGTAGTGAAAACCTCCCAAGTCCCACTTGCCAAAGAACTTCCCAGGGGAAGGTGTTAGGAGCATGTTTCAGCCCATTTGGAGTCTACCTATTTTGGATACATGATTTTTAAAAAATGTATTTGAAAGGTTAGGCCTCGTTCCGGGAATAGGATACTGTCAATAGGCCTAATTCCGGAAATGAAGTCTATTTCCCTAACCCGCTAACCCTGACTCCTTCACTTCAGAGCAAGCCCTTTTGCAGGCTGAAAGTTGTATGTGTACAAAGAGGATGCGTGGGGCTCAGGGTAACCATATTTAACGGATTTTTGAAAAAAAAAAAAAATCGGCCTCGTCGCCAGACCCTACGTCCAAGGCCTAATACCCTTACTCGACACCGTGGGCCTAAAATCATCCAAAATTTTTTATTTTTTTCCCCCCCACTCCCAGGGCTTATATGGGATGGTGAAACACAATAGCCCATCAGAAATGACTTTTCTGACTTTCAAGTGGGGGAAATGACTCTGGAAATCACTCGGTTAGGACTTTGGACTTGATTTCCGGAACGAGTCCTAACCCGACCCCATCGCTTAGACTTGCCGGTTGGAATTTTGATTTCGTCCAATCACGGCCCGCCTTTTCGGGCTAGGGCCTCGCGCCCCTATCGGTAGATAGCCCTAAGCGAGACGATACGGGGGATACTCGTCTGACGTCCGTACGACCTTCCTGTCCGGAACGGCGGCCCGAAACGCACTCGGCCAAAGGCCTCGTAAAAATAGTTGGAAATATTCACAAAAAAATCAGGAAAAGGTGGTATTGACCCGGAATCGAGTCTACCCCCCCTAAATCGAGGGCACTGAGCGCGCCTGACTTTGAACCGAGTCTCTAGCACCTTCCTGTCCTGAGATACACCCAAAGGTCACAGGTCAGAAAAAAAGTGTAAAAATATTCGTGAAAAATAACCCGAATGTCCCCGCTGCTTCAAAATCGTCACACACCCTAACTCGGGGTCCCCGATCGTGGCTGAGGTGTCCGCGAAGCCGTAGGTCCTTTAGTTTCAGAGTTATTCAAAAACAAACACTAACCCATTCATTTCAATGGAAGGCCAGTCGTGAAAACTTCCCAAGTCCCACTTGCCAAAGAACTTCCCGGGGGAAGATGTTAGGAGCACGTTTCAGCCCATTTGGAGTCTACCTATTTTGGATACATGATTTTTTTTTAAAATGTTTTTGAACGGTTAGGCCTCGTTCCGGGTATAGGATACTGTCAATAGGCCTAATTCTGGTATTGAAGTCCAATGTCCTATCCTGGTCCAAACTCAATTTTGACGTGCTGGGACACGCCTTAGGACCCTAAGCCACGCCGCCAAGGTGTTTTTTTGGAAAATCCAGTCTGGGTGTTGTCAAAGAAATGCTCTTAGAAGAAGCTCTCTGCTGCTATTGCCCCTCCCCACCCACACAGAAGCTCTCTGCTGCTGATGCCCTTCCCCCACACTACTTTTCACAACAACAACAGAGATGTAAGTCAAACACAGGGTCTGTCAAGTGTATGTGAGCATCAGGGTTTCCCACACTTGAAAGGGAAGGACTCGGACACAGCATTCCACTCGTCTTGTATTTTATTGGTTTTCAGTGGAACTGACGTTATAGTATAATTGTGGTAGTAGTGGGTTTTCCCAGAACAAAACATAGAACCAGAATCAGAAGTAGAAGCTAGAAGGTTAAAAACCTTTAAACATACAAACATAAAATAAATGTATGAATAAATGCCTGTTTTTCTACAACAAAGCATGTATGAATAAATGCTTGTTTTTCTATAACAAAACCCAAGTTAATTAGGCAACAATATATAAATATTTATGTATAAGGTAAGTTAAGTATATTTTAACAATTTGTAATCATTCAGGTAATATGTTGCTGAACAAATATAACTGAACAGAAAACCAGTTGTAAGGTAAGAACCATTTTAACCATTAGCCCTTTCACAGGCAGTTTGTTCACTTTAACTGAAGATATTTTACTACACACCACTGAGAAAGAAAGTTTAAACCAATCACAGGTAAGGAACAAACATTTGTCATGCCCACGGATTACCGCGAGCGCAGCGTTTGCATATAAAAAAGTTCAGTGGGTTTACCGGTAGCCTTTTTTGTCCTTTTTTCCCTGACGTGCTGTAAAGTTTGCGTTAGTAGTAAATTCTCTTTGCAACTGCAACATGATTTTTTAAAAAATGTTTTTGAAAGGTTAGGCCTCGTTCCGGGTATAGGATACTGTCAATAGGCCTAATTCCGGAAATGAAGTCTATTTCCCTAACCCGCTAACCCTGACTCCTTCACTTCAGAGCCAGCCCTTTTGCAGGCTGAAAGGTGTATGTGTACAAAGAGGATGCGTGGGGCTCAGGGTAACCATATTTAATGGATTTTTGAAAAAAAAAAATCGGCCTCGTCGCCAGACCCTACGTCCAAGGCCTAATACCCTTACTCGACACCGTGGGCCTAAAATCATCCAATTTTTATTTTTATTTTTTCCCCACTCCCAGGGCTTATATGGGATGGTGAAACACAATAGCCCATCAGAAATGACTTTTCTGACTTTCAAGTGGGGGAAATGACTCTGGAAATCACTCGGTTAGGACTTTGGACTTGATTTCCGGAACGAGTCCTAACCCGACCCCATTGCTTAGACTTGCCGGTTGGAATTTTGATTTCGTCCAATCACGGCCCGCCTTTTCGGGCTAGGGCCTCGCGCCCCTATCGGTAGATAGCCCTAAGCGAGACGAAACGGGGGATACTCGTCTGACGTCCGTACGACCTTCCTGTCCGGAACGGCGGCCCGAAACGCACTCGGCAAAAGGCCTCGTAAAAATTGTTGGAAATATTCACAAAAAAATCAGGAAAAGGTGCTATTGACCCAGAATCAAGTCTACCCCCCCTAAATCGAGGGCGCCGAGCGCGCCTGACTCGGAACCGAGTCTCTAGCACCTTCCTGTCCTGAGATACACCCAAAGGTCACAGGTCAGAAAAAAAGTGTAAAAATATTCGTGAAAAATTACCCGAATGTCCCCGCGGCTTCAAAATCGTCGCACACACTAAGTCGCGGTCCCCGATCGTGGCCGACGCATCCGCGAAGCCGTAGGACCTTTAGTTTCAGAGTTATTCAAAAACAAACCCTAACCCATTCATTTCAATGGAAGGCCGGTAGTGAAAATTTGCCCAAGTCCCACTTGCCAAAAAACTTCCCAGGGGAAGGTGTTAGGAGCAGGTTTCAGCCCATTTGGAGTCTACCTATTTTGGAGACATGATTTTTAAAAAAATGTTTTTGTGAAAGGTTAGGCCTCGTTCCGGGTATAGGATACTGTCAATAGGCCTAATTCCGGAAATCAAGTCTATTTCCCTAACCCGCTAACCCTACCTATTTTGGAGACATGATTTTTTTCCCAGAGAGGGGCCATTTGGCCTTTTTACCTAGAAAACCCACAAGAGGGCCAATTGGCCTCAAGTCCCCCCTCTGGACACTCATTTTGTTATGGAAATGTGGCTGATAGTGGCACACGGCTGGAGCCACTTGAACTTGTCGCAAGGGTTTGCTCCATCCAGGATCATTTCCAATGCCTGTTGAATCTCTGCATCTTCGTTCCTTGGAGAGGAGCTTCTTTCACCACAAAATTCTTGAGGGAACTGAAGCGATAGTCCATGTGCACTGAGGTATTTATCCATCAAACAATTGTCTGGTTGCAGTCACATGAGTCGTTATGACTCGTCTTGACTTGAGTTGAAAGCTTTAATGTCCTTAAAAAAGGCAATTTGTCTTACAGCACAGCAGAGTGACAAAAAACACATACAATAAAAAAACCCATCACAACACAATAAATAGCAAAACGTGTAAATAAATACAGACCACTGGTCAGAGGCATCAATCAATGCTAGAAATGTTAAAAGGAATCATTTGTACATTAACACAAGTATGAGTGTAGTATGTATCTCCCATAGCTTGTTCAATTGATTAATTGCCATGGGGATAAATGTTATGGTCACATGGGACATTCACATGTTCACATTTTAGAATAGAATGTGTTTTTATTCCTCATTCTCACAGAAGCAGCCAACATGAATTCACCACTGAAGTGTGAAGTGTGTGAAGGGTGACCCCCTCCCCCCACACACTGCCACTAACAGCCTCATTACCATAACAAAAGGAGTGCATAAGGGAAAAGCGGTCGGGCCAAACGGCCCCTATGTGGGTCTTCTAGGTAGACAGAAAAATGCTGGGACTTGTAGTGTTAAATGTTTTTGAAAGGTTAGGCCTCGTTCCAGGTATAGGATACTGTCAATAGGCCTAATTCCGGAAATGAAGTCTATTTCCCTAACCCGCTAACCCTAACTCCTTCACTTAAGAGCGAGCCCTATTGCAGGCTGAAAGTTGTATGTGTACAAAAAAGGATGCATGGTGCTCAGGGTAACCGTATTTAACGTATTTTTGAAAAAAAAAAATTGGCCTCGTTGCCAGACCCTACAGATGGGTCAAAGGCCTAATACCTTTACTCGACACCGTGGGCCTAAACTCATCCAAAAAAATTTTTTTTTTTCCCCCCACTCCCAGGGCTTATATGGGATGCTGAAACACAATAGCCCATCAGAAATGACTTTTCTGGCTTTCAAGTGGGTGAAATGGCTCTGGAAATCACTCGGTTAGGACTTTGGACTCGATTTCCGGAACGAGTCCTAACCCGACCCATTGCTTAGACAAAACCACATTGTGTTAACAACCCCAACGTGAACTCTACCTTGACGTGGTGTTGGGGCTTACGAGCCTAGGCTCAAACTAAAAGAGTTCAATATCAAATTTAAATGTCTCCAAAACAGGCACCGATACACTCCAAATGGCCTGAAACATGCTCCTAACAACTTTCCCCAGGAGGATTTAGGGCTGTGGGAGAACAAGCCCAAAGTGTCCCCATGACCTTCTGTTCCATGCTGTTCTATTAAAAGTGTGTTTTGAAATGTTTGATGTTATTGTATTTCTTTAAAGGTTTTTTGGCTTACTAAAGATATGGAAGTGCATTAAAGTTATTGAATTGCAATAAAATGTTTTCTTGGTGTCCAGGGTCCAGACATCATGTCACAACCCTACTTTGCTCCAGATATCAAGTCTGAATTCCAGATATCAAGTGTGAACCCTAGTGGGTTCAAGATATTAAGTCTGAATTCCAGATATCAAGTTCCAGACATCAAGTGACAACCCTAATTTGCCCCAGAGATCAAAAATATCAAAAATCAAGCCTCAATTCCAAAAATCAAGTCTCAATTCCAAAATTCGAGTCTCAATTCCAAAAATCAAGTCTCAATTCCAAAAATCAAGTCTCGGTTAGGAGTTTGAGACTTGACTTTTGGAATTGAGACTTGATTTTTGGAATTGAGACTCGATTTTTGGAATTGAGACTCGATTTTTGGAATTAACCCTAATCCTAGTGTAATAGCACTGGAATTTGATAGAGGAGCCCAGTCTGTACGACCCTGTGGTGAAAGTTTCCTCCAATGTCTTTCAGGGAGCGAGATATAAGGGTTTTTCCTGATGAAGTTGTCTGTTTTCCAAAGAAAAGAGTGTGGTGAAGTGTCTTATGGTCTGGTGGCACATGTCAGCACATCAGAATTGAGTTTGGAGCAAGTCCCAAAAAAGTAGTCTGAAGTCCAAAAATCCAGTCTGGAGGGTGTGGCTTCATTAAAGATATGGAAGTGCATTAAATTGTGGCTTTATTAAAGACATGGAAGTGCATTAAAGTTATTGAATTGCAATAAAATGCTTTTTTGGTGTCCAGTTCCAGATATCAAGTCCCAACCCTAATTTGTTCCAGACATCAAGTCTGAATTCCAGATATCAAGTGTGAAACCTAATGGGTTCAAGGTATTAAGTCTGAATTCCAGATATCAAGTTCCAGACATCAAGTCCCAACCCTAATTTGCCCCAGAGATCAAAAATAACAAAAATCAAGCCTCAATTCCAAAAATCAAGTCTCAATTCCAAAAATCAAGTCTCAATTCCAAATATCAAGTCTCAATTCCAAAAATCAAGTCTCAATTCCAAAAATCGAGTCTCAATTCCAAAAATCAAGTCTCGGTTAGGATTAGGGTTAGGAGTTTGAGACTTGATTTTTGGAATTGAGACTCGATTTTTGGAATTGAGACTTGATATTTGGAATTGAGACTTGATTTTTGGAATTGAGACTCGATTTTTGGAATTGAGACTTGATTTTTGGAATTAACCCTAATCCTAGTGTAATAGCACTGGAATTTGATAGAGGAGCCCAGTCTGCACGACCCTGTGGTGAAAGTTTCCTCCAATGTCTTTCAGGGAGCGAGATATAAGGGTTTTTCCTGATGAAGATGTCTGTTTTCCAAAGAAAAGCGTGTGGTGAAGTGTCTTATGGTCTGGTGGCACATGTCAGCACATCAGAATTGAGGTTGGAGCAAGTTCCAAAAAAGTAGTCTGGAACCCAGAAACCGAGTTGGGTGGGCTGTGGCTTAGGGCCAGGGTTGGTGCCCCAGCCTATCAGAATTGAGTTTTGAGCAAGTTCCAAAAAAGTAGTCTGAAGTCCAAAAATCCAGTCAGGAGGGTGTGGCTTCATTAAAGATATGGAAGTGCATTAAATTGTGGCTTTATTAAAGACATGGAAGTGCATTAAAGTTATTGAATTGCAATAAAATGCTTTTTTGGTGTCCAGTTCCAGATATCAAGTCCCAACCCTAATTTGTTCCAGATATCAAGTCTGAATTCCAGATATCAAGTGTGAAACCTAATGGATTCAAGGTATTAAGTCTGAATTCCAGATATCAAGTTCCAGACATCAAGTCACCACCCTACTTTGCCCCAGAGATCAAAAATAACAAAAATCAAGCCTCAATTCCAAAAATCAAGTCTCAATTCCAAAAATCGAGTCTCAATTCCAAAAATCAAGTCTCAATTCCAAATATCAAGTCTCGGTTAGGAGTTTGAGACTTGATTTTTGGAATTGAGACTTGATTTTTGGAATTGAGACTCGATTTTTGGAATTGAGACTCGATTTTTGGAATTAACCCTAATCCTAGTGTAATAGCACTGGAATTTGATAGAGGAGCCCAGTCTGTACGACCCTGTGGTGAAAGTTTCCTCCAATGTCTTTCAGGGAGCGAGATATAAGGGTTTTTCCTGATGAAGTTGTCTGTTTTCCAAAGAAAAGAGTGTGGTGAAGTGTCTTATGGTCTGGTGGCACATGTCAGCACATCAGAATTGAGTTTGGAGCAAGTCCCAAAAAAGTAGTCTGGAACCCAGAAACCGAGTCGGGTGGGCTGTGGCTTAGGGCCAGGGTTGGTGCCCCAGCCTATCAGAATTGAGTTTTGAGCAAGTTCCAAAAAAGTAGTCTGAAGTCCAAAAATCCAGTCTGGAGGGTGTGGCTTCATTAAAGATATGGAAGTGCATTAAATTGTGGCTTTATTAAAGACATGGAAGTGCATTAAAGTTATTGAATTGCAATAAAATGCTTTTTTGGTGTCCAGTTCCAGATATCAAGTCCCAACCCTAATTTGTTCCAGATGTCAAGTCTGAATTCCAGATATCAAGTGTGAAACCTAATGGGTTCAAGGTATTAAGTCTGAATTCCAGATATCAAGTTCCAGACATCAAGTCACAACCCTACTTTGCCCCAGAGATCAAAAATAACAAAAATCAAGCCTCAATTCCAAAAATCGAGTCTCAATTCCAAAAATCGAGTCTCAATTCCAAAAATCAAGTCTCAATTCCAAATATCAAGTCTCGGTTAGGAGTTTGAGACTTGATTTTTGGAATTGAGACTTGATTTTTGGAATTGAGACTCGATTTTTGGAATTGAGACTCGATTTTTGGAATTAACCCTAATCCTAGTGTAATAGCACTGGAATTTGATAGAGGAGCCCAGTCTGCACGACCCTGTGGTGAAAGTTTCCTCCAATGTCTTTCAGGGAGCGAGATATAAGGGTTTTTCCTGATGAAGTTGTCTGTTTTCCAAAGAAAAGAGTGTGGTGAAGTGTCTTATGGTCTGGTGGCACATGTCAGCACATCAGAATTGAGGTTGGAGCAAGTTCCAAAAAAGTAGTCTGGAACCCAGAAACCGAGTTGGGTGGGCTGTGGCTTAGGGCCAGGGTTGGTGCCCCAGCCTATCAGAATTGAGTTTTGAGCAAGTTCCAAAAAAGTAGTCTGAAGTCCAAAAATCCAGTCAGGATGGTGTGGCTTCATTAAAGATATTGAAGTGCATTAAATTGTGGCTTTATTAAAGACATGGGAGTGCATTAAAGTTATTGAATTGCAATAAAATGCTTTTTTGGTGTCCAGTTCCAGATATCAAGTCCCAACCCTAATTTGTTCCAGATATCAAGTCTGAATTCCAGATATCAAGTGTGAAACCTAATGGGTTCAAGGTATTAAGTCTGAATTCCAGATATCAAGTTCCAGACATCAAGTCACAACCCTACTTTGCCCCAGAGATCAAAAATAACAAAAATCAAGCCTCAATTCCAAAAATCAAGTCTCAATTCCAAAAATCGAGTCTCAATTCCAAAAATCAAGTCTCAATTCCAAAAATCGAGTCTCAATTCCAAAAATCAAGTCTCAATTCCAAATATCAAGTCTCGGTTAGGAGTTTGAGACTTGATTTTTGGAATTGAGACTTGATTTTTGGAATTGAGACTCGATTTTTGGAATTGAGACTCGATTTTTGGAATTAACCCTAATCCTAGTGTAATAGCACTGGAATTTGATAGAGGAGCCCAGTCTGTACGACCCTGTGGTGAAAGTTTCCTCCAATGTCTTTCAGGGAGCGAGATATAAGGGTTTTTCCTGATGAAGTTGTCTGTTTTCCAAAGAAAAGAGTGTGGTGAAGTGTCTTATGGTCTGGTGGCACATGTCAGCACATCAGAATTGAGTTTGGAGCAAGTCCCAAAAAAGTAGTCTGGAAACCAGAAACCGAGTCGGGAGGGCTGTGGCTTAGGGCCAGGGTTGGTTACCCAGCCTATCAGAATTGAGTTTTGAGCAAGTTCCAAAAAAGTAGTCTGAAGTCCAAAAATCCAGTCTGGAGGGTGTGGCTTCATTAAAGATATGGAAGTGCATTAAATTGTGGCTTTATTAAAGACATGGAAGTGCATTAAAGTTATTGAATTGCAATAAAATGCTTTTTTGGTGTCCAGTTCCAGATATCAAGTCCCAACCCTAATTTGTTCCAGATATCAAGTCTGAATTCCAGATATCAAGTGTGAAACCTAATGGGTTCAAGGTATTAAGTCTGAATTCCAGATATCAAGTTCCAGACATCAAGTCACAACCCTACTTTGCCCCAGAGATCAAAAATAACAAAAATCAAGCCTCAATTCCAAAAATCGAGTCTCAATTCCAAAAATCGAGTCTCAATTCCAAAAATCAAGTCTCAATTCCAAATATCAAGTCTCGGTTAGGAGTTTGAGACTTGATTTTTGGAATTGAGACTTGATTTTTGGAATTGAGACTCGATTTTTGGAATTGAGACTTGATTTTTGGAATTAACCCTAATCCTAGTGTAATAGCACTGGAATTTGATAGAGGAGCCCAGTCTGTACGACCCTGTGGTGAAAGTTTCCTCCAATGTCTTTCAGGGAGCGAGATATAAGGGTTTTTCCTGATGAAGTTGTCTGTTTTCCAAAGAAAAGAGTGTGGTGAAGTGTCTTATGGTCTGGTGGCACATGTCAGCACATCAGAATTGAGTTTGGAGCAAGTCCCAAAAAAGTAGTCTGGAACCCAGAAACCGAGTCGAGTGGGCTGTGGCTTAGGGCCAGGGTTGGTGCCCCAGCCTGTCAGAATTGAGTTTTGAGCAAGTTCCAAAAAAGTAGTCTGAAGTCCAAAAATCCAGTCTGGAGGGTGTGGCTTCATTAAAGATATGGAAGTGCATTAAATTGTGGCTTTATTAAAGACATGGAAGTGCATTAAAGTTATTGAATTGCAATAAAATGCTTTTTTGGTGTCCAGTTCCAGATATCAAGTCCCAACCCTAATTTGTTCCACATATCAAGTCTGAATTCCAGATATCAAGTGTGAAACCTAATGGGTTCAAGGTAGTAAGTCTGAATTCCAGATATCAAGTTCCAGACAACAAGTCACAACCCTACTTTGCCCCAGAGATCAAAAATAACAAAAATCAAGCCTCAATTCCAAAAATCGAGTCTCAATTCCAAAAATCGAGTCTCAATTCCAAAAATCAAGTCTCAATTCCAAATATCAAGTCTCGGTTAGGAGTTTGAGACTTGATTTTTGGAATTGAGACTTGATTTTTGGAATTGAGACTCGATTTTTGGAATTGAGACTCGATTTTTGGAATTAACCCTAATCCTAGTGTAATAGCACTGGAATTTGATAGAGGAGCCCAGTCTGTACGACCCTGTGGCGAAAGTTTCCTCCAATGTCTTTCAGGGAGCGAGATATAAGGGTTTTTCCTGATGAAGTTGTCTGTTTTCCAAAGAAAAGAGTGTGGTGAAGTGTCTTATGGTCTGGTGGCACATGCCCGCACATCAGAATTGAGTTTGGAGCAAGTCCCAAAAAAGTAGTCTGGAACCCAGAAACCGAGTCGGGTGGGGTGTGCCTTAGGGCCAGGGTTGGTGCCCCAGCCTATCAGAGTTGAGTTTGGAGCAAGTTCCAAAAAACTAGTCCCAATTCCAAAAATCGAGTCTGGGGGGTGTGGCTTTATTAAAGATATGGAAGTGCATTAAATTGTGGCTTTATCAAAGATATGGAAGTGCATTAAAGTTATTGAATTGCAATTAAATGCTTTTTTGGTGTCCAGTTCCAGATATCAAGTCCCAACCCTAATTTGTTCCAGATATCAAGTCTGAATTCCAGATATCAAGTGTGAAACATAATGGGTTCAAGGTATTAAGTCTGAATTCCAGATATCAAGTTCCAGACATCAAGTCACAACCCGAACTTGCCCCAGAGATAAAAAATATCAAAAATCAAGCCTCAATTCCAAAAATCGAGTCTCAATTCCAAAAATCAAGCCTCAATTCCAAAAATCGAGCCTGAATTCCAAAAATCCAGTTCGGGGCCTTGTCACAGTCAAAATAAAGCTCTTAGAAGAAGCTCTCAGCTGCTACTGCCCATCCCCCACACACTTAGGTTAGGAGATTGGACTTGAGTTGTGGCCTCCATTGCTTAGACATTACCTGTTGGAATTTAGATTTTGTCCAATCACGGCCCGCCTTTTCGGGCTAGGGTCTCGCGCCCCTTTCGGCCGATAGCCCGAAGCGAGACGTAACTGCGGGTACTCGTCTGACGTCCGTACGACCTTCCTGTCCGGAACGGCGGCCCAAAACGCACTCGGCCAAAGGCCTCGTAAAAATAGTTGGAAATATTCACAAAAAAATCAGGAAAAGGTGCTATTGACCCGGAATCGAGTCTACCCCCCCTAAATCGAGGGCGCTGAGCGCGCCTGACTCAGAACCGAGTCTCTAGCACCTTCCTGTCCCGAGATACGCCCAAAGGTGAAAGGTCAGAAAAAAAGTGTAAAAATATTCGTGAAAAATTACCCGAATCTCCCCGCGGCTTCAAAACCTTAGCAAGCCCTAACTCGGGGTCCCCGATCGTGGCCGAGGCGTCCGCGAAACCTAGGCCCAAAAAAATTGACCGTTTTTGGAGGGAAAATGAAATTCCAACCGGCAATGTCTAAGCAATGAGTTAGGTTAGGACTCGTTCCGGAAATCAAGTCTATTTGCCTAAAGCCGTAATTGTAACTCCTTCACTTCAGAGCGAACCCTTTTGCAGGCTGAAAGTTGTATGTGTACAAAAAAAGGATGTGTGAGGCTCAGGGTAACCATATTTAATGGATTTTTGAAAAAAAAAAAAAATAGGCCTCGTGGCCAGCCCCTATGTCAAAGGCCTAATACCCTTACTCGACACCGTGGGCCTAAAATCTTCCAAAAATTTTTATTTTTTTTCCCCCACTCCCAGGGCTTATATGGGATGCTGAAACACAATAGCCCATCAGAAATTACTTTTCTGAATTTCAAGTGGGTGAAATGGCTCTGGAAATCACTCGGTTAGGACTTTGGACTCGATTTCCTGAACGAGTCCAAACCCGACGCCATTGCTTAGACTTGCCGGTTGGAATTTCATTTTCCCTCCAAAAAGGGTCGATTTTTTTGGGCCTAGGTTCAGCGGACGCCTCGGCCACAATCGCGGACCCAGAGTTAGGGCGTGTGACGATTTTGAAGCCGCACGGACATTCGGGTAATTTTTCACGAATATTTTTACACTTTTTTTCTGACCTTTCACCTTCGGGTGTATCTCGGGACAGGAAGGTGCTAGGGACTCGGTTCCAAGTCAGGCGCGCTCAACGCCCGCGATTTAGGGGGGGTAGCCTCAATTGCGAGTCAATAGCACCTTTTCCTGATTTTTTGTGAATATTTCCAACAATTTTTATGAGGCCTTTTTCCGAGTGCGTTTCGGGCCGCCGTTCGGGACAGGAAAGTCGTACGGACGTCAGACAAGTATCCCCCTTTTCGTCTCGCTTAGGGCTATCTACCGATACAGCATTTGTTACAATTCGACCCCGTTTTAGGTGCGAGACGGTCGGACTTGATTTTTGGAACTCGGACTAGTTTTTTGGAACTCGGTCCCGGTTTCCCAAAAAACACTTTGGGGGAGTGGCCTGGGGTCCGGGGGCACGTGCCGGCATATCGGAATTAAGTTTCGAGCGATTTCCAGAAAAGTAGGCTCGGATCCATAAATCGAGTCTGGGGGGCGTGGCCTAGGGTCCAGGGGTGTGTCCCAGCCTATCAGAATTAAGTTTGGGGCAAGTTCCCAAAAACTAGTCCCAATTCCAAAAATCGAGTCTGGGGGGCGTGGCCCATGTTCCAGGGGTGTGTCCCAGCCTATCAGAATCAAGTTTGGGGCAAGTTCCAAAAAACTAGTCCCAATTCCAAAAATCGAGTCTGGGGGGCGTGGCCTAGGGTCTAGGGGTGTGTCCCAGCCTATCAGAATTAAGTTTGGGGCAAGTTCCAAAAAACTAGTCCCAATTCCAAAAATCAAGTCTGGGGGGGCGTGGCCTAGCGTCCAGGGGGGTGTCCCAGCCTATTGGAGCAAGTTCCAAAAAAGTAGTCCGGAATCCATAAACCTAGTTTTTACAACGGCCACCCTGTGACAGGGTAGTATATTGCAACAATAATTAGTGGTAATTAGGCTTAAGGGGTTTTATTGCGGTATAAAATCATAAGAAGATCGAAAATTTATTTCAAAGGTGTCAAAAAATCTGTAATAACCTTCTACACAATCCCAAAAAGCGACCTATGCCGCAGGATTATCATTTAATAGCTTTCTGAAATTTCGGACTTGATTTGTGGAATCGAATTCCGCCTTAAGAGTCTATTCTCCTTCATTTTCCTAATTAGGGTTAGGGTTAGGGTTAGGGTTAGGGTTAGGGTTAGGGTTAGGCAAATAGACTTGATTTGTGGAACCGGCCCCATTGCGGGGACTGTGGAGTTGGAATTTTTTCGTCGCGACCGGTCACGACAGACTGCGACCATTCATCGGTAATGGCAAGTTGGAATCCAAAAACACAGTTTGTGGAATTGGGATAGCTTAGCTTAGTCGGCTAGGCCGAGGGCATATTGGACTCTAGGTGGCGCTCTAACACTAGAGACTTGTTTTCTGGACTCCAGACTAGTTTTTTGGAACTTGCCCCAAACTCGATTCTGATTGGCTGCGGACCCCCCCGGGACCCTAGGCCACGCCCCCCAGACTTGATTTTTGGAATTGGGACTAGTTTTTTGGAACTTGCCCCAAACCTGATTCTGATTGGCTGGGACACGCCCCCCGACCCTAGGCCACGCCCCCCGGACTCGATTTTTGGAATTGGGACTAGTTTTTTGGAACTTGCCCCAAACTGGATTCTGATTGGCTGGGACACGCCCCCCGACCCTAGGCCACGCCCCCCGGACTCGATTTTTGGAATTGGGACTGGTTTTTTGGAACTTGCCCCAAACTCAATTCTGATTGGCTGGGACACGCCCCCCGACCCTAGGCCACGCCCCCCGGACTCGATTTTTGGAATTGGGACTAGATTTTTGGAACTTGCCCCAAACTCGATTCTGATTGGCTGGGACACGCCCCCCGACCCTAGGCCACGCCCCCCGGACTCGATTTTTGGAATTGGGACTGGTTTTTTGGAACTCGCCCCAAACTCGATTCTGATAGGCTGGGACACGCCCCCGGACCCTAGGCCACGCCCCCCCGACCCGACATCCGGATCCGAGACCGCTTTTTTGAAATATCGCTCGAAACTCGATTCCGATACGACGGGACGTGCCCCCGGACCACGGGCGACTCCCCCGAAGCGTTTTTTTGGGAAACCGGGAACGAGTTCCAAAAAACTAGTCCGAGTTCCAAAAATCAAGTCCGACCGTCTCGCCCCTAAAACGGGGTCGAACCGTAACAAACGCGGTATCGGTAGATAGCCCCGAGCGAGACGAATCGGGGGATACTCGTCCGACCTCCGTACGACCTTCCTGTCCGGAACGGCGGCCCGAAACGTCCTAGGCCGAAGGCCCGTAAAAACAGTTGGAAAAGAGGATGCGTGGGGGCTCAGGGTAACCGTATTTAACGGATTTTTGAAAAAAAAAAATCGGCCTCGTCGCCAGACCCTACGTCCAAGGCCTAATACCCTTACTCGACACCGTGGGCCTAAAATCATCCAAAATGATTTGGGATGAAATGAAACCCTTTTATTTTTTTTTTCCCCCACTCCCAGGGCTTATATGGGATGCTGAAACACAATATCCCATCAGAAATGACTTTTCTGACTTTCAAGTGGGTGAAACGGCCAAGTCCCACTTGCCAAAAAACTTCCCAGGGGAAGGTGTTAGGAGCACGTTTCAGCCCATTTGGAGGCGTTTGGCACATATTTTGGAGACATGATTTTTTAAAAAATGTTTTTGTGAAAGGTTAGGCCTCGTTCCGGGTATAGGATACAGTAAATAGGCCTAATTCAAGGAAACGAAGTCTATTTCCCTAACCCGCTAACCCTCACTCCTTCACTTCAGAGCGAGCCCTTTTGCAGGCTGTATGTCTACAAAAAAGGATGCGTGGGGCTCAGGGCAACCGTATTTAATGGATTTTTGAAAAAAAAATAATAAGAAGAATAAGAATAATAATAACTAGACAATTCCCCTGTGGGAAATCGCGAGAGTGATGCAGCGCGCTTAGCCAGGCCCTGTGAGGAGACCCCAGAAAATCACACCAAGATTCCCTGTGGAACTGAAGTCGAGAGGCAGAGTATTATCGCTTGTGTTTTGCCTCCATCTGCTGGCGAGATCTCACGTATCTCCAAAGAAGCCCATATAAATGAATGGGGAAAAAGGGGTCGTGCAACGTAATAGCGCACCGAGTCCGATTGAGCCGCACGGGTCGATGTCAGAAATTATTTTTCAAGTGGGGGAAACGGCTCTGGAAATCACTCGGTTAGGACTTTGGACTCGATTTCCGGAACGAGTCCTAACCCGACCCCATCGCTTAGACTTGCAGGTTGGAATTTCGATTTCGTCCGATCGCGGCCCGCCTTTTCGGCCTAGGGCCTCGCGCCCCCGTCGGTAGATAGCCCCGAGCGAGACGAAACGGGGGATGCTCGTCCGACGTCCGTACGACCTTCCCGTCCGGAACGGCGGCCCGAAACGCACTAGGCCGAAGGCCTCGTAAAAATAGTCGGAAATATTCACAAAAAAATCAGGAAGAGGTGCCGTCGACCCGGAATCGAGTCTACCCCCCCTAAATCGAGGGCGCCGAGCGCGCCTGACTCGGAACCGAGTCTCTAGCGCCTTCCCGTCCCGAGATACGCCCGAAGGTGAAAGGTCGGAAAAAAAGTGTAAAAATATTCGTGAAAAATTACCCGAACGTCCCGGCGGCTTCAAAATCATCGCGCGCCCTAAATCGGGGTCCCCGATCGTGGCCGACACGTCCGCGAAGCCGTAGGACCTTTAGTTTCAGAGTTATTCGAAAACAAACCCTAACCCATTCGTTTCAAAATTCAATTCAAAATCATTCCAAAAAAGGCCCATAACTCGGTCCACGAAAGACACCCGAGAAAACTTTTACCGTAGGGCCGCACAGACCCGGCTCTCTACCGATACCCAAAGGCGCAAAACCCAGGCCCAAAAAAATCGACCGTTTTTGGAGGGAAAATGAAATTCCAACCGGCAATGTCTAAGCAATGAGTTAGGTTAGGATTCGTTCCGGAAATGAAGTCTATTTCCCTAACCCGCTAACACTGATTCCTTCACTTCAGAGTGAGCCCTTTTGCAGGCTGACAGTTGTATGTGTACAAAGAGGATGCGTGGGGCTCAGGGTAACCGTATTTAACGGATTTTTGAAAAAAAAAATCGGCCTCGTCGCCAGACCCTACTTCCAAGGCCTAATACCCTTACTCGACACCGTGGGCCTAAAATCATCCAAAATTTTTTATTTTTTTTCCCCCCACTCCCAGGGCTTATATGGGATGCTGAAACACAATAGCCCATCAGAAATGACTTTTCTGACTTTCAAGTGGGTGAAATGGCTCTGGAAATCACTCGGTTAGGACTTTGGACTCGATTTCCGGAACGAGTCCTAACCCGACCCCATCGCTTAGACTTGCCGGTTGGAATTTTGATTTCGTCCGATCACGGACCGCCTTTTCGGGCTAGGGCCTCGCGCCCCCATCGGTAGATAGCCCCGAGCGAGACGGAACGGGGGATACTCGTCCGACGTCCGTACGACCTTCCCGTCCGGAACGGCGGCCCGAAACGCACTAGGCCGAAGGCCTCGTAAAAATAGTCAGAAATATTCACAAAAAAATCAGGAAGAGGTGCCATCGACCCGGAATCTGGTCTACCCCCCCTAAATCGAGGGCGCCGAGCGCGCCTGACTCGGAACCGAGTGTCTAGCACCTTCCTGTCCCGAGATACGCCCAAAGCTCACAGGTCAGAAAAAAAGTGTAAAAATATTCGTGAAAAATTACCCGAATGTCCCCGCGGTTTCAGATTCGTCCCACCCCCTAACTCGGGGTCCCCGATCGTGGCCGAGGTGTCCGCGAAGCCGTAGGACCTTTAGTTTCAGAGTTATTCAAAAACAAACACTAACCCGTTCATTTCAATGGAAGGCCGGTAGTGAAAACCTCCCAAGTCCCACTTGCCAATGAACTTCCCAGGGGAAGGTGTTAGGAGCATGTTTCAGCCCATTTGGAGTCTACCTATTTTGGATACATGATTTTTTTTTTTAATGTTTTTGAACGGTTAGGCCTCGTTCCGGGTATAGGATACTGTCAATAGGCCTAATTCCGGTATTGAAGTCCAATGTCCTAACCTGGTCCAAACTCAATTTTGACGTGCTGGAACACGCCCTAGGACCCTAAGCCACGCCGCCAAGGTGTTTTTTTGGAAAATCCAGTCTGGGTCTTGTCAAAGAAAAGCTCTTAGAAGAAGCTCTCTGCTGCTACTGCACCGCCCCACCCACACAGAAGCTCTCTGCTGCTAATGCCCTTCCCCCCACACTTCTTTTCACAACAACAACAACAACAACAGAGATGTAAGTCAAACACAGGGTCTGTCAAGTGTATGTGAGCATCAGGGTTTCCCACACTTGAAAGGGAAGGACTCGGACACAGCATTCCACTCGTCTTGTATTTTATTGGTTTTCAGTGGAACTGACGTTATAGTAGAATTGTGGTAGTAGTGGGTTTTCCCAGAACAAAACATAGAACCAGAATCAGAAGTAGAAGGTTAAAAACCTTTAAACATACAAACATAAAATAAATGTATGAATAAATGCCTGTTTTTCTACAACAAAGCATGTATGAATAAATGCTTGTTTTTCTATAACAAAACCCAAGTTAATTAGGCAACAATATATAAATATTTATGTATAAGGTAAATTAAGTATATTTTAACAATTTGTAATCATTCAGGTAATATGTTGCTGAACAAATATAACTGAACGGAAAACCAGTTGTAAAGTAAGAACCATTTTAACCATTAGCCCTTTCACAGGCAGTTTGTTCACTTTAACTGAAGATATTTTACTACACGCCACTGAGAAAGAAAGTTTAAACCAATCACACGTAAGGAACAAACATTTCTCATGCCCACGGATTACTGCAAGCGCAGCGTTTGCATATAAAAAAGTTCAGTGGGTTTACCGGTAGCCTTTTTTGTCCTTTTTTCCCTGATGTGCTGTAAAGTTTGCGTTAGTAGCGAATTCTCTTTGCAACTGCAACATGATTTTTAAAAAATTTATTTGAAAGGTTAGGCCTCGTTCCGGGAATAGGATACTGTCAATAGGCCTAATTCCGGAAATGAAGTCTATTTCCCTAACCCGCTAACCCTGACTCCTTCACTTCAGAGCAAGCCCTTTTGCAGGCTGAAAGTTGTATGTGTACAAAGAGGATGCGTGGGGCTCAGGGTAACCATATTTAACGGATTTTTGAAAAAAAAAAAAATCGGCCTCGTCGCCAGACCCTACGTCCAAGGCCTAATACCCTTACTTGACACCGTGGGCCTAAAATCATCCAAAATTTTTTATTTTTTTTCCCCCCACTCCCAGGGCTTATATGGGATGGTGAAACACAATAGCCCATCAGAAATGACTTTTCTGACTTTCAAGTGGGGGAAATGACTCTGGAAATCACTCGGTTAGGACTTTGGACTTGATTTCCGGAACGAGTCCTAACCCGACCCCATCGCTTAGACTTGCCGGTTGGAATTTTGATTTCGTCCAATCACGGCCCGCCTTTTCGGGCTAGGGCCTCGCGCCCCTATCGGTAGATAGCCCTAAGCGAGACGATACGGGGGATACTCGTCTGACGTCCGTACGACCTTCCTGTCCGGAACGGCGGCCCGAAACGCACTCGGCCAAAGGCCTCGTAAAAATAGTTGGAAATATTCACAAAAAAATCAGGAAAAGGTGGTATTGACCCGGAATCGAGTCTAACCCCCCCTAAATCGAGGGCACTGAGCGCGCCTGACTTTGAACCGAGTCTCTAGCACCTTCCTGTCCTGAGATACACCCAAAGGTCACAGGTCAGAAAAAAAGTGTAAAAATATTCGTGAAAAATTACCCGAATGTCCCCGCTGCTTCAAAATCGTCACACACCCTAACTCGGGGTCCCCGATCGTGGCTGAGGTGTCCGCGAAGCCGTAGGTCCTTTAGTTTCAGAGTTATTCAAAAACAAACACTAACCCATTCATTTCAATGGAAGGCCAGTCGTGAAAACTTCCCAAGTCCCACTTGCCAAAGAACTTCCCGGGGGAAGATGTTAGGAGCACGTTTCAGCCCATTTGGAGTCTACCTATTTTGGATACATGATTTTTTTTTAAAATGTTTTTGAACGGTTAGGCCTCGTTCCGGGTATAGGATACTGTCAATAGGCCTAATTCTGGTATTGAAGTCCAATGTCCTATCCTGGTCCAAACTCAATTTTGACGTGCTGGGACACGCCTTAGGACCCTAAGCCACGCCGCCAAGGTGTTTTTTTGGAAAATCCAGTCTGGGTCTTGTCAAAGAAATGCTCTTAGAAGAAGCTCTCTGCTGCTATTGCCCCTCCCCACCCACACAGAAGCTCTCTGCTGCTGATGCCCTTCCCCCACACTACTTTTCACAACAACAACAGAGATGTAAGTCAAACACAGGGTCTGTCAAGTGTATGTGAGCATCAGGGTTTCCCACACTTGAAAGGGAAGGACTCGGACACAGCATTCCACTCGTCTTGTATTTTATTGGTTTTCAGTGGAACTGACGTTATAGTATAATTGTGGTAGTAGTGGGTTTTCCCAGAACAAAACATAGAACCAGAATCAGAAGTAGAAGCTAGAAGGTTAAAAACCTTTAAACATACAAACATAAAATAAATGTATGAATAAATGCCTGTTTTTCTACAACAAAGCATGTATGAATAAATGCTTGTTTTTCTATAACAAAACCCAAGTTAATTAGGCAACAATATATAAATATTTATGTATAAGGTAAATTAAGTATATTTTAACAATTTGTAATCATTCAGGTAATATGTTGCTGAACAAATATAACTGAACAGAAAACCAGTTGTAAAGTAAGAACCATTTTAACCATTAGCCCTTTCACAGGCAGTTTGTTCACTTTAACTGAAGATATTTTACTACACACCACTGAGAAAGAAAGTTTAAACCAATCACAGGTAAGGAACAAACATTTGTCATGCCCACGGATTACCGCGAGCGCAGCGTTTGCATATAAAAAAGTTCAGTGGGTTTACCGGTAGCCTTTTTTGTCCTTTGTTCCCTGATGTGCTGTAAAGTTTGCGTTAGTAGCGAATTCTCTTTGCAACTGCAACATGATTTTTTAAAAAATGTTTTTGAAAGGTTAGGCCTCGTTCCGGGTATAGGATACTGTCAATAGGCCTAATTCCGGAAATGAAGTCTATTTCCCTAACCCGCTAACCCTGACTCCTTCACTTCAGAGCAAGCCCTTTTGCAGGCTGAAAGTTGTATGTGTACAAAGAGGATGCGTGGGGCTCAGGGTAACCATATTTAAGGGATTTTTGAAAAAAAAAAATCGGCCTCGTAGCCAGACCCTACGTCCAAGGCCTAATACCCTTATTCGACACCGTGGGCCTAAAATCATCCAAATTTTTTTTTTTCCCCACTCCCAGGGCTTATATGGGATGCTGAAACACAATAGAACATCAGAAATGACTTTTCTGACTTTCAAGTGGGTGAAATGACTCTGGAAATCACTCGGTTAGGACTTTGGACTTGATTTCCGGAACGAGTCCTAACCCGACCCCATTGCTTATACTTGCCGGTTGGAATTTTGATTTCGTCCAATCACGGCCCGCCTTTTCGGGCTAGGGCCTCGCGCCCCTATCGGTAGATAGCCCTAAGCGAGACGAAACGGGGGATACTCGTCTGACGACCGTACGACCTTCCTGTCCGGAACGGCGGCCCGAAACGCACTCGGCAAAAGGCCTCGTAAAAATTGTTGGAAATATTCACAAAAAAATCAGGAAAAGGTGCTATTGACCCAGAATCAAGTCTACCCCCCCTAAATCGAGGGCGCCGAGCGCGCCTGACTCGGAACCGAGTCTCTAGCACCTTCCTGTCCTGAGATACACCCAAAGGTCACAGGTCAGAAAAAAAGTGTAAAAATATTCGTGAAAAATTACCCGAATGTCCCCGCGGCTTCAAAATCGTCGCACACACTAAGTCGTGGTCCCCGATCGTGGCCGACGCATCCGCGAAGCCGTAGGACCTTTAGTTTCAGAGTTATTCAAAAACAAACCCTAACCCATTCATTTCAATGGAAGGCCGGTAGTGAAAATTTGCCCAAGTCCCACTTGCCAAAAAACTTCCCAGGGGAAGGTGTTAGGAGCAGGTTTCAGCCCATTTGGAGTCTACCTATTTCGGAGACATGATTTTTAAAAAAATGTTTTTGTGAAAGGTTAGGCCTCGTTCCGGGTATAGGATACTGTCAATAGGCCTAATTCCGGAAATCAAGTCTATTTCCCTAACCCGCTAACCTTACCTATTTTGGAGACATGATTTTTTTCCCAGAGAGGGGCCATTTGGCCTTTTTACCTAGAAAACCCACAAGAGGGCCAATTGGCCTCAAGTCCCCCCTCTGGACACTCATTTTGTTATGGAAATGTGGCTGATAGTGGCACACGGCTGGAGCCACTTGAACTTGTCGCAAGGGTTTGCTCCATCCAGGATCATTTCCAATGCCTGTTGAATCTCTGCATCTTCGTTCCTTGGAGAGGAGCTTCTTTCACCACAAAATTCTTGAGGGAACTGAAGCGATAGTCCATGTGCACTGAGGTATTTATCCATCAAACAATTGTCTGGTTGCAGTCACATGAGTCGTTATGACTCGTCTTGACTTGAGTTGAAAGCTTTAATGTCCTTAAAAAAGGCAATTTGTCTTACAGCACAGCAGAGTGACAAAAAACACATACAATAAAAAAACCCATCACAACACAATAAATAGCAAAACGTGTAAATAAATACAGACCACTGGTCAGAGGCATCAATCAATGCTAGAAATGTTAAAAGGAATCATTTGTACATTAAAGTGTAGTTTTAAGTATGTATCTCCCATATCTTGTTCAATTGATTAATTGCCATGGGGATAAATGTTATGGTCACATGGGACAGTCACATGTTCACATTTTAGAATAGAATGTGTTTTTATTCCTCATTCTCACAGAAGCAGCCAACATGACTTCACCACTGAAGTGTGAAGTGTGTGAAGGGTGACCCCCTCCCCCCACACACTGCCACTAACAGCCTCATTACCATAACAAAAGGAGTGCATAAGGGAAAAGCGGTCGGGCCAAACGGCCCCTATGTGGGTCTTCTAGGTAGACAGAAAAATGCTGGGACTTGTAGTGTTAAATGTTTTTGAAAGGTTAGGCCTCGTTCCAGGTATAGGATACTGTCAATAGGCCTAATTCCGGAAATGAAGTCTATTTTCCTAACCCGCTAACCCTAACTCCTTCACTTCAGAGCGAGCCCTATGGCAGGCTGAAAGTTGTATGTGTACAAAAAAGGATGCATGGTGCTCAGGGTAACCATATTTAACATATTTTTGAAAAAAAAAAATTGGCCTCGTTGCCAGACCCTACGGATGGGTCAAAGGCCTAATACCTTTACTCGACACCGTGGGCCTAAACTCATCCAAAAAAATATTTTTTTTCCCCCCACTCCCAGGGCTTATATGGGATGCTGAAACACAATAGCCCATCAGAAATGACTTTTCTGGCTTTCAAGTGGGTGAAATGGCTCTGGAAATCACTCGGTTAGGACTTTAGACTCGATTTCCGGAACGAGTCCTAACCCGACCCATTGCTTAGACAAAACCACATTGTGTTAACAACCCCAACGTGAACTCTACCTTGACGTGGTGTTGGGGCTTACGAGCCTAGGCTCAAACTAAAAGAGTTCAATATCAAATTTAAATGTCTCCAAAACAGGCACCGATACACTCCAAATGGCCTGAAACATGCTCCTAACAACTTTCCCCAGGAGGATTTAGGGCTGTGGGAGAACAAGCCCAAAGTGTCCCCATGACCTTCTGTTCCATGCTGTTCTATTAAAAGTGTGTTTTGAAATGTTTGATGTTATTGTATTTCTTTAAAGGTTTTTTGGCTTACTAAAGATATGGAAGTGCATTAAAGTTATTGAATTGCAATAAAATGTTTTCTTGGTGTCCAGGGTCCAGACATCATGTCACAACCCTACTTTGCTCCAGATATCAAGTCTGAATTCCAGATATCAAGTGTGAACCCTAGTGGGTTCAAGATATTAAGTCTGAATTCCAGATATCAAGTTCCAGACATCAAGTGACAACCCTAATTTGCCCCAGAGATCAAAAATATCAAAAATCAAGCCTCAATTCCAAAAATCAAGTCTCAATTCCAAAAATCGAGTCTCAATTCCAAAAATCAAGTCTCAATTCCAAAAATCAAGTCTCGGTTAGGAGTTTGAGACTTGACTTTTGGAATTGAGACTCGATTTTTGGAATTGAGACTCGATTTTTGGAATTGAGACTCGATTTTTGGAATTAACCCTAATCCTAGTGTAATAGCACTGGAATTTGATAGAGGAGCCCAGTCTGTACGACCCTGTGGTGAAAGTTTCCTCCAATGTCTTTCAGGGAGCGAGATATAAGGGTTTTTCCTGATGAAGTTGTCTGTTTTCCAAAGAAAAGAGTGTGGTGAAGTGTCTTATGGTCTGGTGGCACATGTCAGCACATCAGAATTGAGTTTGGAGCAAGTCCCAAAAAAGTAGTCTGGAACCCAGAAACCGAGTCGGGTGGGGTGTGCCTTAGGGCCAGGGTTGGTGCCCCAGCCTATCAGAGTTGAGTTTGGAGCAAGTTCCAAAAAACTAGTCACAATTCCAAAAATCCAGTCTGGAGGGTGTGGCTTTATTAAAGATATGGAAGTGCATTAAACTGTGGCTTTTTTAAAGATATGGAAGTGCATTAAAGTTATTGAATTGCAATAAAATGCTTTTTTGGTGTCCAGTTCCAGATATCAAGTCCCAACCCTAATTTGTTCCAGACATCAAGTCTGAATTCCAGATATCAAGTGTGAAACCTAATGGGTTCAAGGTATTAAGTCTGAATTCCAGATATCAAGTTCCAGACATCAAGTCCCAACCCTAATTTGCCCCAGAGATCAAAAATAACAAAAATCAAGCCTCAATTCCAAAAATCAAGTCTCAATTCCAAAAATCAAGTCTCAATTCCAAAAATCAAGTCTCAATTCCAAAAATCAAGTCTCAATTCCAAAAATCGAGTCTCAATTCCAAAAATCAAGTCTCGGTTAGGATTAGGGTTAGGAGTTTGAGACTTGATTTTTGGAATTGAGACTCGATTTTTGGAATTGAGACTTGATATTTGGAATTGAGACTTGATTTTTGGAATTGAGACTCGATTTTTGGAATTGAGACTTGATTTTTGGAATTAACCCTAATCCTAGTGTAATAGCACTGGAATTTGATAGAGGAGCCCAGTCTGCACGACCCTGTGGTGAAAGTTTCCTCCAATGTCTTTCAGGGAGCGAGATATAAGGGTTTTTCCTGATGAAGTTGTCTGTTTTCCAAAGAAAAGAGTGTGGTGAAGTGTCTTATGGTCTGGTGGCACATGTCAGCACATCAGAATTGAGGTTGGAGCAAGTTCCAAAAAAGTAGTCTGGAACCCAGAAACCGAGTTGGGTGGGCTGTGGCTTAGGGCCAGGGTTGGTGCCCCAGCCTATCAGAATTGAGTTTTGAGCAAGTTCCAAAAAAGTAGTCTGAAGTCCAAAAATCCAGTCAGGAGGGTGTGGCTTCATTAAAGATATGGAAGTGCATTAAATTGTGGCTTTATTAAAGACATGGAAGTGCATTAAAGTTATTGAATTGCAATAAAATGCTTTTTTGGTGTCCAGTTCCAGATATCAAGTCCCAACCCTAATTTGTTCCAGATATCAAGTCTGAATTCCAGATATCAAGTGTGAAACCTAATGGGTTCAAGGTATTAAGTCTGAATTCCAGATATCAAGTTCCAGACATCAAGTCACAACCCTACTTTGCCCCAGAGATCAAAAATAACAAAAATCAAGCCTCAATTCCAAAAATCAAGTCTCAATTCCAAAAATCGAGTCTCAATTCCAAAAATCAAGTCTCAATTCCAAATATCAAGTCTCGGTTAGGAGTTTGAGACTTGATTTTTGGAATTGAGACTTGATTTTTGGAATTGAGACTCGATTTTTGGAATTGAGACTCGATTTTTGGAATTAACCCTAATCCTAGTGTAATAGCACTGGAATTTGATAGAGGAGCCCAGTCTGTACGACCCTGTGGTGAAAGTTTCCTCCAATGTCTTTCAGGGAGCGAGATATAAGGGTTTTTCCTGATGAAGTTGTCTGTTTTCCAAAGAAAAGAGTGTGGTGAAGTGTCTTATGGTCTGGTGGCACATGTCAGCACATCAGAATTGAGTTTGGAGCAAGTCCCAAAAAAGTAGTCTGGAACCCAGAAACCGAGTCGGGTGGGCTGTGGCTTAGGGCCAGGGTTGGTGCCCCAGCCTATCAGAATTGAGTTTTGAGCAAGTTCCAAAAAAGTAGTCTGAAGTCCAAAAATCCAGTCTGGAGGGTGTGGCTTCATTAAAGATATGGAAGTGCATTAAATTGTGGCTTTATTAAAGACATGGAAGTGCATTAAAGTTATTGAATTGCAATAAAATGCTTTTTTGGTGTCCAGTTCCAGATATCAAGTCCCAACCCTAATTTGTTCCAGATATCAAGTCTGAATTCCAGATATCAAGTGTGAAACCTAATGGGTTCAAGGTATTAAGTCTGAATTCCAGATATCAAGTTCCAGACATCAAGTCACAACCCTACTTTGCCCCAGAGATCAAAAATAACAAAAATCAAGCCTCAATTCCAAAAATCGAGTCTCAATTCCAAAAATCGAGTCTCAATTCCAAAAATCAAGTCTCAATTCCAAATATCAAGTCTCGGTTAGGAGTTTGAGACTTGATTTTTGGAATTGAGACTTGATTTTTGGAATTGAGACTCGATTTTTGGAATTGAGACTCGATTTTTGGAATTAACCCTAATCCTAGTGTAATAGCACTGGAATTTGATAGAGGAGCCCAGTCTGTACGACCCTGTGGTGAAAGTTTCCTCCAATGTCTTTCAGGGAGCGAGATATAAGGGTTTTTCCTGATGAAGTTGTCTGTTTTCCAAAGAAAAGAGTGTGGTGAAGTGTCTTATGGTCTGGTGGCACATGTCAGCACATCAGAATTGAGGTTGGAGCAAGTTCCAAAAAAGTAGTCTGGAACCCAGAAACCGAGTTGGGTGGGCTGTGGCTTAGGGCCAGGGTTGGTGCCCCAGCCTATCAGAATTGAGTTTTGAGCAAGTTCCAAAAAAGTAGTCTGAAGTCCAAAAATCCAGTCAGGATGGTGTGGCTTCATTAAAGATATTGAAGTGCATTAAATTGTGGCTTTATTAAAGACATGGAAGTGCATTAAAGTTATTGAATTGCAATAAAATGCTTTTTTGGTGTCCAGTTCCAGATATCAAGTCCCAACCCTAATTTGTTCCAGATATCAAGTCTGAATTCCAGATATCAAGTGTGAAACCTAATGGGTTCAAGGTATTAAGTCTGAATTCCAGATATCAAGTTCCAGACATCAAGTCACAACCCTACTTTGCCCCAGAGATCAAAAATAACAAAAATCAAGCCTCAATTCCAAAAATCAAGTCTCAATTCCAAAAATCGAGTCTCAATTCCAAAAATCAAGTCTCAATTCCAAAAATCGAGTCTCAATTCCAAAAATCAAGTCTCAATTCCAAATATCAAGTCTCGGTTAGGAGTTTGAGACTTGATTTTTGGAATTGAGACTTGATTTTTGGAATTGAGACTCGATTTTTGGAATTGAGACTCGATTTTTGGAATTAACCCTAATCCTAGTGTAATAGCACTGGAATTTGATAGAGGAGCCCAGTCTGTACGACCCTGTGGTGAAAGTTTCCTCCAATGTCTTTCAGGGAGCGAGATATAAGGGTTTTTCCTGATGAAGTTGTCTGTTTTCCAAAGAAAAGAGTGTGGTGAAGTGTCTTATGGTCTGGTGGCACATGTCAGCACATCAGAATTGAGTTTGGAGCAAGTCCCAAAAAAGTAGTCTGGAAACCAGAAACCGAGTCGTGTGGGCTGTGGCTTAGGGCCAGGGTTGGTTACCCAGCCTATCAGAATTGAGTTTTGAGCAAGTTCCAAAAAAGTAGTCTGAAGTCCAAAAATCCAGTCTGGAGGGTGTGGCTTCATTAAAGATATGGAAGTGCATTAAATTGTGGCTTTATTAAAGACATGGAAGTGCATTAAAGTTATTGAATTGCAATAAAATACTTTTTTGGTGTCCAGTTCCAGATATCAAGTCCCAACCCTAATTTGTTCCACATATCAAGTCTGAATTCCAGATATCAAGTGTGAAACCTAATGGGTTCAAGGTATTAAGTCTGAATTCCAGATATCAAGTTCCAGACATCAAGTCACAACCCTACTTTGCCCCAGAGATCAAAAATAACAAAAATCAAGCCTCAATTCCAAAAATCGAGTCTCAATTCCAAAAATCGAGTCTCAATTCCAAAAATCAAGTCTCAATTCCAAATATCAAGTCTCGGTTAGGAGTTTGAGACTTGATTTTTGGAATTGAGACTTGATTTTTGGAATTGAGACTCGATTTTTGGAATTGAGACTCGATTTTTGGAATTAACCCTAATCCTAGTGTAATAGCACTGGAATTTGATAGAGGAGCCCAGTCTGTACGACCCTGTGGCGTAAGTTTCCTCCAATGTCTTTCAGGGAGCGAGATATAAGGGTTTTTCCTGATGAAGTTGTCTGTTTTCCAAAGAAAAGAGTGTGGTGAAGTGTCTTATGGTCTGGTGGCACATGCCCGCACATCAGAATTGAGTTTGGAGCAAGTCCCAAAAAAGTAGTCTGGAACCCAGAAACCGAGTCGGGTGGGGTGTGCCTTAGGGCCAGGGTTGGTGCCCCAGCCTATCAGAGTTGAGTTTGGAGCAAGTTCCAAAAAACTAGTCCCAATTCCAAAAATCGAGTCTGGGGGGTGTGGCTTTATTAAAGATATGGAAGTGCATTAAATTGTGGCTTTATCAAAGATATGGAAGTGCATTAAAGTTATTGAATTGCAATTAAATGCTTTTTTGGTGTCCAGTTCCAGATATCAAGTCCCAACCCTAATTTGTTCCAGATATCAAGTCTGAATTCCAGATATCAAGTGTGAAACATAATGGGTTCAAGGTATTAAGTCTGAATTCCAGATATCAAGTTCCAGACATCAAGTCACAACCCGAACTTGCCCCAGAGATAAAAAATATCAAAAATCAAGCCTCAATTCCAAAAATCGTGTCTCAATTCCAAAAATCAAGCCTCAATTCCAAAAATCGAGCCTGAATTCCAAAAATCCAGTTCGGGGCCTTGTCACAGTCAAAGAAAAGCTCTTAGAAGAAGCTCTCAGCTGCTACTGCCCATCCCCCACACACTTAGGTTAGGAGATTGGACTTGAGTTGTGGCCTCCATTGCTTAGACATTACCTGTTGGAATTTAGATTTTGTCCAATCACGGCAAGCCTTTTCGGGCTAGGGTCTCGCGCCCCTTTCGGGCGATAGCCCGAAGCGAGACGTAACTGCGGGTACTCGTCTGACGTCCGTACGACCTTCCTGTCCGGAACGGCGGCCCAAAACGCACTCGGCCAAAGGCCTCGTAAAAATAGTTGGAAATATTCACAAAAAAATCAGGAAAAGGTGCTATTGACCCGGAATCGAGTCTACCCCCCCTACATCGAGGGCGCTGAGCGCGCCTGACTCAGAACCGAGTCTCTAGCACCTTCCTGTCCCGAGATACGCCCAAAGGTGAAAGGTCAGAAAAAAAGTGTAAAAATATTCGTGAAAAATTACCCGAATCTCCCCGCGGCTTCAAAACCTTAGCAAGCCCTAACTCGGGGTCCCCGATCGTGGCCGAGGCGTCCGCGAAACCTAGGCCCAAAAAAATTGACCGTTTTTGGAGGGAAAATGAAATTCCAACCGGCAATGTCTAAGCAATGAGTTAGGTTAGGACTCGTTCCGGAAATCAAGTCTATTTGCCTAAAGCCGTAATTGTAACTCCTTCACTTCAGAGCGAGCCCTTTTGCAGGCTGAAAGTTGTATGTGTACAAAAAAAGGATGTGTGAGGCTCAGGGTAACCATATTTAATGGATTTTTGAAAAAAAAAAAAAATAGGCCTCGTGGCCAGCCCCTATGTCAAAGGCCTAATACCCTTACTCGACACCGTGGGCCTAAAATCTTCCAAAAATTTTTATTTTTTTTCCCCCACTCCCAGGGCTTATATGGGATGCTGAAACACAATAGCCCATCAGAAATTACTTTTCTGACTTTCAAGTGGGTGAAATGGCTCTGGAAATCACTCGGTTAGGACTTTGGACTCGATTTCCTGAACGAGTCCAAACCCGACGCCATTGCTTAGACTTGCCGGTTGGAATTTCATTTTCCCTCCAAAAACGGTCGATTTTTTTGGGCCTAGGTTCAGCGGACGCCTCGGCCACGATCGCGGACCCAGAGTTAGGGCGTGTGACGATTTTGAAGCCGCACGGACATTCGGGTAATTTTTCACGAATATTTTTACACTTTTTTTCTGACCTTTCACCTTCGGGTGTATCTCGGGACAGGAAGGTGCTAGGGACTCGGTTCCAAGTCAGGCGCGCTCAACGCCCGCGATTTAGGGGGGGTAGCCTCAATTGCGAGTCAATAGCACCTTTTCCTGATTTTTTGTGAATATTTCCAACAATTTTTATGAGGCCTTTTTCCGAGTGCGTTTCGGGCCGCCGTTCGGGACAGGAAAGTCGTACGGACGTCAGACGAGTATCCCCCTTTTCGTCTTGCTTAGGGCTATCTACCGATACAGCATTTGTTACAATTCGACCCCGTTTTAGGTGCGAGACGGTCGGACTTGATTTTTGGAACTCGGACTAGTTTTTTGGAACTCGGTCCCGGTTTCCCAAAAAACACTTTGGGGGAGTGGCCTGGGGTCCGGGGGCACGTGCCGGCATATCGGAATTAAGTTTCGAGCGATTTCCAGAAAAGTAGGCTCGGATCCATAAATCGAGTCTGGGGGGCGTGGCCTAGGGTCCTGGGGTGTGTCCCAGCCTATCAGAATTAAGTTTGGGGCAAGTTCCCAAAAACTAGTCCCAATTCCAAAAATCGAGTCTGGGGGGCGTGGCCCATGTTCCAGGGGTGTGTCCCAGCCTATCAGAATCAAGTTTGGGGCAAGTTCCAAAAAACTAGTCCCAATTCCAAAAATCGAGTCTGGGGGGCGTGGCCTAGGGTCTAGGGGTGTGTCCCAGCCTATCAGAATTAAGTTTGGGGCAAGTTCCAAAAAACTAGTCCCAATTCCAAAAATCAAGTCTGGGGGGGCGTGGCCTAGCGTCCAGGGAGGTGTCCCAGCCTATTGGAGCAAGTTCCAAAAAAGTAGTCCGGAATCCATAAACCTAGTTTTTACAATGGCCACCCTGTGACAGGGTAGTATATTGCAACAATAATTAGTGGTAATTAGGCTTAAGGGGTTTTATTGCGGTATAAAATCATAAGAAGATCGAAAATTTATTTCAAAGGTGTCAAAAAATCTGTAATAACCTTCTACACAATCCCAAAAAGCGACCTATGCCGCAGGATTATAATTTAATAGCTTTCTGAAATTTCGGACTTGATTTGTGGAATCGAATTCCGCCTTAAGAGTCTATTCTCCTTCATTTTCCTAATTAGGGTTAGGGTTAGGGTTAGGGTTAGGCAAATAGACTTGATTTGTGGAACCGGCCCCATTGCGGGGACTGTGGAGTTGGAATTTTTTCGTCGCGACCGGTCACGACAGACTGCGACCATTCATCGGTAATGGCAAGTTGGAATCCAAAAACACAGTTTGTGGAATTGGGATAGCTTAGCTTAGTCGGCTAGGCCGAGGGCATATTGGACTCTAGGTGGCGCTCTAACACTAGAGACTTGTTTTCTGGACTCCAGACTAGTTTTTTGGAACTTGCCCCAAACTCGATTCTGATTGGCTGCGGACCCCCCCGGGACCCTAGGCCACGCCCCCCAGACTTGATTTTTGGAATTGGGACTAGTTTTTTGGAACTTGCCCCAAACCTGATTCTGATTGGCTGGGACACGCCCCCCGACCCTAGGCCACGCCCCCCGGACTCGATTTTTGGAATTGGGACTAGTTTTTTGGAACTTGCCCCAAACTGGATTCTGATTGGCTGGGACACGCCCCCCGACCCTAGGCCACGCCCCCCGGACTCGATTTTTGGAATTGGGACTGGTTTTTTGGAACTTGCCCCAAACTCAATTCTGATTGGCTGGGACACGCCCCCCGACCCTAGGCCACGCCCCCCGGACTCGATTTTTGGACTTGGGACTAGATTTTTGGAACTTGCCCCAAACTCGATTCTGATTGGCTGGGACACGCCCCCCGACCCTAGGCCACGCCCCCCGGACTCGATTTTTGGAATTGGGACTGGTTTTTTGGAACTCGCCCCAAACTCGATTCTGATAGGCTGGGACACGCCCCCGGACCCTAGGCCACGCCCCCCCGACCCGACATCCGGATCCGAGACCGCTTTTTTGAAATATCGCTCGAAACTCAATTCCGATACGACGGGACGTGCCCCCGGACCACGGGCGACTCCCCCGAAGCGTTTTTTTGGGAAACCGGGAACGAGTTCCAAAAAACTAGTCCGAGTTCCAAAAATCAAGTCCGACCGTCTCGCCCCTAAAACGGGGTCGAACCGTAACAAACGCGGTATCGGTAGATAGCCCCGAGCGAGACGAATCGGGGGATACTCGTCCTACCTCCGTACGACCTTCCTGTCCAGAACGGCGGCCCGAAACGTCCTAGGCCGAAGGCCCGTAAAAACAGTTGGAAAAGAGGATGCGTGGGGGCTCAGGGTAACCGTATTTAACGGATTTTTGAAAAAAAAAAATCGGCCTCGTCGCCAGACCCTACGTCCAAGGCCTAATACCCTTACTCGACACCGTGGGCCTAAAATCATCCAAAATGATTTTGGATGAAATGAAACCCTTTTATTTTTTTTTTCCCCCACTCCCAGGGCTTATATGGGATGCTGAAACACAATATCCCATCAGAAATGACTTTTCTGACTTTCAAGTGGGTGAAACGGCCAAGTCCCACTTGCCAAAAAACTTCCCAGGGGAAGGTGTTAGGAGCACGTTTCAGCCCATTTGGAGGCGTTTGGCACATATTTTGGAGACATGATTTTTTTAAAAATGTTTTTGTGAAAGGTTAGGCCTCGTTCCGGGTATAGGATACAGTAAATAGGCCTAATTCAAGGAAACGAAGTCTATTTCCCTAACCCGCTAACCCTCACTCCTTCACTTCAGAGCGAGCCCTTTTGCAGGCTGAAAGTTGTATGTCTACAAAAAAGGATGCGTGGGGCTCAGGGCAACCGTATTTAATGGATTTTTGAAAAAAAATAATAAGAAGAATAAGAATAATAATAACTAGACAATTCCCCTGTGGGAAATCGCGAGAGTGATGCAGCGCGCTTAGCCAGGCCCTGTGAGGAGACCCCAGAAAATCACACCAAGATTCCCTGTGGAACTGAAGTCGAGAGGCAGAGTATTATCGCTTGTGTTTTGCCTCCATCTGCTGGCGAGATCTCACGTATCTCCAAAGAAGCCCATATAAATGAATGGGGAAAAAGGGGTCGTGCAACGTAATAGCGCACCGAGTCCGATCGAGCCGCACGGGTCGATGTCAGAAATTATTTTTCAAGTGGGGGAAACGGCTCTGGAAATCACTCGGTTAGGACTTTGGACTCGATTTCCGGAACGAGTCCTAACCCGACCCCATCGCTTAGACTTGCAGGTTGGAATTTCGATTTCGTCCGATCGCGGCCCGCCTTTTCGGCCTAGGGCCTCGCGCCCCCGTCGGTAGATAGCCCCGAGCGAGACGAAACGGGGGATGCTCGTCCGACGTCCGTACGACCTTCCCGTCCGGAACGGCGGCCCGAAACGCACTAGGCCGAAGGCCTCGTAAAAATAGTCGGAAATATTCACAAAAAAATCAGGAAGAGGTGCCGTCGACCCGGAATCGAGTCTACCCCCCCTAAATCGAGGGCGCCGAGCGCGCCTGACTCGGAACCGAGTCTCTAGCGCCTTCCCGTCCCGAGATACGCCCGAAGGTGAAAGGTCGGAAAAAAAGTGTAAAAATATTCGTGAAAAATTACCCGAACGTCCCGGCGGCTTCAAAATCGTCGCGCGCCCTAAATCGGGGTCCCCGATCGTGGCCGACACGTCCGCGAAGCCGTAGGACCTTTAGTTTCAGAGTTATTCGAAAACAAAACCTAACCCATTCGTTTCAAAATTCAATTCAAAATCCTTCCAAAAAAGGCCCATAACTCGGTCCACGAAAGACACCCGAGAAAACTTTTACCGTAGGGCCGCACAGACCCGGCTCTCTACCGATACCCAAAGGCGCAAAACCCAGGCCCAAAAAAATCGACCGTTTTTGGAGGGAAAATGAAATTCCAACCGGCAATGTCTAAGCAATGAGTTAGGTTAGGATTCGTTCCGGAAATGAAGTCTATTTCCCTAACCCGCTAACACTGATTCCTTCACTTCAGAGTGAGCCCTTTTGCAGGCTGACAGTTGTATGTGTACAAAGAGGATGCGTGGGGCTCAGGGTAACCGTATTTAACGGATTTTTGAAAAAAAAAATCGGCCTCGTCGCCAGACCCTACGTCCAAGGCCTAATACCCTTACTCGACACCGTGGGCCTAAAATCATCCAAAATTTTTTATTTTTTTTCCCCCCACTCCCAGGGCTTATATGGGATGCTGAAACACAATAGCCCATCAGAAATGACTTTTCTGACTTTCAAGTGGGTGAAATGGCTCTGGAAATCACTCGGTTAGGACTTTGGACTCGATTTCCGGAACGAGTCCTAACCCGACCCCATCGCTTAGACTTGCCGGTTGGAATTTTGATTTCGTCCGATCACGGACCGCCTTTTCGGGCTAGGGCCTCGCGCCCCCATCGGTAGATAGCCTCGAGCGAGACGGAACGGGGGATACTCGTCCGACGTCCGTACGACCTTCCCGTCCGGAACGGCGGCCCGAAACGCACTAGGCCGAAGGCCTCGTAAAAATAGTCAGAAATATTCACAAAAAAATCAGGAAGAGGTGCCATCGACCCGGAATCTGGTCTACCCCCCCTAAATCGAGGGCGCTGAGCGCGCCTGACTCGGAACCGAGTGTCTAGCACCTTCCTGTCCCGAGATACGCCCAAAGCTCACAGGTCAGAAAAAAAGTGTAAAAATATTCGTGAAAAATTACCCGAATGTCCCCGCGGTTTCAGATTCGTCCCACCCCCTAACTCGGGGTCCCCGATCGTGGCCGAGGTGTCCGCGAAGCCGTAGGACCTTTAGTTTCAGAGTTATTCAAAAACAAACACTAACCCTTTCATTTCAATGGAAGGCCGGTAGTGAAAACCTCCCAAGTCCCACTTGCCAAAGAACTTCCCAGGGGAAGGTGTTAGGAGCATGTTTCAGCCCATTTGGAGTCTACCTATTTTGGATACATGATTTTTTTTTTAAATGTTTTTGAACGGTTAGGCCTCGTTCCGGGTATAGGATACTGTCAATAGGCCTAATTCCGGAAATGAAGTCTATTTCCCTAACCCGCTAACCCTGACTCCTTCACTTCAGAGCAAGCCCTTTTGCAGGCTGAAAGTTGTATGTGTACAAAGAGGATGTGTGGGGCTCAGGGTAACCATATTTAACGGATTTTTGAAAAAAAAAAAAATCGGCCTCGTCGCCAGACCCTACGTCCAAGGCCTAATACCCTTACTCGACACCGTGGGCCTAAAATCATCCAAAATTTTTTATTTTTTTTCCCCCCACTCCCAGGGCTTATATGGGATGGTGAAACACAATAGCCCATCAGAAATGACTTTTCTGACTTTCAAGTGGGGGAAATGACTCTGGAAATCACTCGGTTAGGACTTTGGACTTGATTTCCGGAACGAGTCCTAACCCGACCCCATCGCTTAGACTTGCCGGTTGGAATTTTGATTTCGTCCGATCACGGCCCGCCTTTTCGGGCTAGGGCCTCGCGCCCCTATCGGTAGATAGCCCTAAGCGAGACGATACGGGGGATACTCGTCTGACGTCCGTACGACCTTCCTGTCCGGAACGGCGGCCCGAAACGCACTCGGCCAAAGGCCTCGTAAAAATAGTTGGAAATATTCACAAAAAAATCACGAAAAGGTGGTATTGACCCGGAATCGAGTCTACCCCCCCCTAAATCGAGGGCACTGAGCGCGCCTGACTTTGAACCGAGTCTCTAGCACCTTCCTGTCCTGAGATACACCCAAAGGTCACAGGTCAGAAAAAAAGTGTAAAAATATTCGTGAAAAATAACCCGAATGTCCCCGCTGCTTCAAAATCGTCACACACCCTAACTCGGGGTCCCCGATCGTGGCTGAGGTGTCCGCGAAGCCGTAGGTCCTTTAGTTTCAGAGTTATTCAAAAACAAACACTAACCCATTCATTTCAATGGAAGGCCAGTCGTGAAAACTTCCCAAGTCCCACTTGCCAAAGAACTTCCCGGGGGAAGATGTTAGGAGCACGTTTCAGCCCATTTGGAGTCTACCTATTTTGGATACATGATTTTTTTTTAAAATGTTTTTGAACGGTTAGGCCTCGTTCCGGGTATAGGATACTGTCAATAGGCCTAATTCTGGTATTGAAGTCCAATGTCCTATCCTGGTCCAAACTCAATTTTGACGTGCTGGGACACGCCTTAGGACCCTAAGCCACGCCGCCAAGGTGTTTTTTTGGAAAATCCAGTCTGGGTCTTGTCAAAGAAATGCTCTTAGAAGAAGCTCTCTGCTGCTATTGCCCCTCCCCACCCACACAGAAGCTCTCTGCTGCTGATGCCCTTCCCCCACACTACTTTTCACAACAACAACAGAGATGTAAGTCAAACACAGGGTCTGTCAAGTGTATGTGAGCATCAGGGTTTCCCACACTTGAAAGGGAAGGACTCGGACACAGCATTCCACTCGTCTTGTATTTTATTGGTTTTCAGTGGAACTGACGTTATAGTATAATTGTGGTAGTAGTGGGTTTTCCCAGAACAAAACATAGAACCAGAATCAGAAGTAGAAGCTAGAAGGTTAAAAACCTTTAAACATACAAACATAAAATAAATGTATGAATAAATGCCTGTTTTTCTACAACAAAGCATGTATGAATAAATGCTTGTTTTTCTATAACAAAACCCAAGTTAATTAGGCAACAATATATAAATATTTATGTATAAGGTAAATTAAGTATATTTTAACAATTTGTAATCATTCAGGTAATATGTTGCTGAACAAATATAACTGAACAGAAAACCAGTTGTAAAGTAAGAACCATTTTAACCATTAGCCCTTTCACAGGCAGTTTGTTCACTTTAACTGAAGATATTTTACTACACACCACTGAGAAAGAAAGTTTAAACCAATCACAGGTAAGGAACAAACATTTGTCATGCCCACGGATTACCGCGAGCGCAGCGTTTGCATATAAAAAAGTTCAGTGGGTTTACCGGTAGCCTTTTTTGTCCTTTTTTCCCTGATGTGCTGTAAAGTTTGCGTTAGTAGTAAATTCTCTTTGCAACTGCAACATGATTTTTTAAAAAATGTTTTTGAAAGGTTAGGCCTCGTTCCGGGTATAGGATACTGTCAATAGGCCTAATTCCGGAAATGAAGTCTATTTCCCTAACCCGCTAACCCTGACTCCTTCACTTCAGAGCCAGCCCTTTTGCAGGCTGAAAGGTGTATGTGTACAAAGAGGATGCGTGGGGCTCAGGGTAACCATATTTAATGGATTTTTAAAAAAAAAAAATCGGCCTCGTCGCCAGACCCTACGTCCAAGGCCTAATACCCTTACTTGACACCGTGGGCCTAAAATCATCCAATTTTTATTTTTATTTTTTCCCCACTCCCAGGGCTTATATGGGATGGTGAAACACAATAGCCCATCAGAAATGACTTTTCTGACTTTCAAGTGGGGGAAATGACTCTGGAAATCACTCGGTTAGGACTTTGGACTTGATTTCCGGAACGAGTCCTAACCCGACCCCATTGCTTAGACTTGCCGGTTGGAATTTTGATTTCGTCCAATCACGGCCCGCCTTTTCGGGCTAGGGCCTCGCGCCCCTATCGGTAGATAGCCCTAAGAGAGACGAAACGGGGGATACTCGTCTGACGTCCGTACGACCTTCCTGTCCGGAACGGCGGCCCGAAACGCACTCGGCAAAAGGCCTCGTAAAAATTGTTGGAAATATTCACAAAAAAATCAGGAAAAGGTGCTATTGACCCAGAATCAAGTCTACCCCCCCTAAATCGAGGGCGCCGAGCGCGCCTGACTCGGAACCGAGTCTCTAGCACCTTCCTGTCCTGAGATACACCCAAAGGTCACAGGTCAGAAAAAAAGTGTAAAAATATTCGTGAAAAATTACCCGAATGTCCCCGCGGCTTCAAAATCGTCGCACACACTAAGTCGCGGTCCCCGATCGTGGCCGACGCATCCGCGAAGCCGTAGGACCTTTAGTTTCAGAGTTATTCAAAAACAAACCCTAACCCATTCATTTCAATGGAAGGCCGGTAGTGAAAATTTGCCCAAGTCCCACTTGCCAAAAAACTTCCCAGGGGGAAGGTGTTAGGAGCAGGTTTCAGCCCATTTGGAGTCTACCTATTTTGGAGACATGATTTTTAAAAAAATGTTTTTGTGAAAGGTTAGGCCTCGTTCCGGGTATAGGATACTGTCAATAGGCCTAATTCCGGAAATCAAGTCTATTTCCCTAACCCGCTAACCCTACCTATTTTGGAGACATGATTTTTTTCCCAGAGAGGGGCCATTTGGCCTTTTTACCTAGAAAACCCACAAGAGGGCCAATTGGCCTCAAGTCCCCCCTCTGGACACTCATTTTGTTATGGAAATGTGGCTGATAGTGGCACACGGCTGGAGCCACTTGAACTTGTCGCAAGGGTTTGCTCCATCCAGGATCATTTCCAATGCCTGTTGAATCTCTGCATCTTCGTTCCTTGGAGAGGAGCTTCTTTCACCACAAAATTCTTGAGGGAACTGAAGCGATAGTCCATGTGCACTGAGGTATTTATCCATCAAACAATTGTCTGGTTGCAGTCACATGAGTCGTTATGACTCGTCTTGACTTGAGTTGAAAGCTTTAATGTCCTTAAAAAAGGCAATTTGTCTTACAGCACAGCAGAGTGACAAAAAACACATACAATAAAAAAACCCATCACAACACAATAAATAGCAAAACGTGTAAATAAATACAGACCACTGGTCAGAGGCATCAATCAATGCTAGAAATGTTAAAAGGAATCATTTGTACATTAAAGTGTAGTTTTAAGTATGTATCTCCCATATCTTGTTCAATTGATTAATTGCCATGGGGATAAATGTTATGGTCACATGGGACAGTCACATGTTCACATTTTAGAATAGAATGTGTTTTTATTCCTCATTCTCACAGAAGCAGCCAACATGAATTCACCACTGAAGTGTGAAGTGTGTGAAGGGTGACCCCCTCCCCCCACACACTGCCACTAACAGCCTCATTACCATAACAAAAGGAGTGCATAAGGGAAAAGCGGTCGGGCCAAACGGCCCCTATGTGGGTCTTCTAGGTAGACAGAAAAATGCTGGGACTTGTAGTGTTAAATGTTTTTGAAAGGTTAGGCCTCGGTCCAGGTATAGGATACTGTCAATAGGCCTAATTCCGGAAATGAAGTCTATTTCCCTAACCCGCTAACCCTAACTCCTTCACTTAAGAGCGAGCCCTATTGCAGGCTGAAAGTTGTATGTGTACAAAAAAGGATGCATGGTGCTCAGGGTAACCGTATTTAACGTATTTTTGAAAAAAAAAAATTGGCCTCGTTGCCAGACCCTACGGATGGGTCAAAGGCCTAATACCTTTACTCGACACCGTGGGCCTAAACTCATCCAAAAAAATTTTTTTTTTTCCCCCCACTCCCAGGGCTTATATGGGATGCTGAAACACAATAGCCCATCAGAAATGACTTTTCTGGCTTTCAAGTGGGTGAAATGGCTCTGGAAATCACTCGGTTAGGACTTTGGACTCGATTTCCGGAACGAGTCCTAACCCGACCCATTGCTTAGACAAAACCACATTGTGTTAACAACCCCAACGTGAACTCTACCTTGACGTGGTGTTGGGGCTTACGAGCCTAGGCTCAAACTAAAAGAGTTCAATATCAAATTTAAATGTCTCCAAAACAGGCACCGATACACTCCAAATGGCCTGAAACATGCTCCTAACAACTTTCCCCAGGAGGATTTAGGGCTGTGGGAGAACAAGCCCAAAGTGTCCCCATGACCTTGTGTTCCATGCTGTTCTATTAAAAGTGTGTTTTGAAATGTTTGATGTTATTGTATTTCTTTAAAGGTTTTTTGGCTTACTAAAGATATGGAAGTGCATTAAAGTTATTGAATTGCAATAAAATGTTTTCTTGGTGTCCAGGGTCCAGACATCATGTCACAACCCTACTTTGCTCCAGATATCAAGTCTGAATTCCAGATATCAAGTGTGAACCCTAGTGGGTTCAAGATATTAAGTCTGAATTCCAGATATCAAGTTCCAGACATCAAGTGACAACCCTAATTTGCCCCAGAGATCAAAAATATCAAAAATCAAGCCTCAATTCCAAAAATCAAGTCTCAATTCCAAAAATCGAGTCTCAATTCCAAAAATCAAGTCTCAATTCCAAAAATCAAGTCTCGGTTAGGAGTTTGAGACTTGACTTTTGGAATTGAGACTCGATTTTTGGAATTGAGACTCGATTTTTGGAATTGAGACTCGATTTTTGGAATTAACCCTAATCCTAGTGTAATAGCACTGGAATTTGATAGAGGAGCCCAGTCTGTACGACCCTGTGGTGAAAGTTTCCTCCAATGTCTTTCAGGGAGCGAGATATAAGGGTTTTTCCTGATGAAGTTGTCTGTTTTCCAAAGAAAAGAGTGTGGTGAAGTGTCTTATGGTCTGGTGGCACATGTCAGCACATCAGAATTGAGTTTGGAGCAAGTCCCAAAAAAGTAGTCTGGAACCCAGAAACCGAGTCGGGTGGGGTGTGCCTTAGGGCCAGGGTTGGTGCCCCAGCCTATCAGAGTTGAGTTTGGAGCAAGTTCCAAAAAACTAGTCACAATTCCAAAAATCCAGTCTGGAGGGTGTGGCTTTATTAAAGATATGGAAGTGCATTAAACTGTGGCTTTTTTAAAGATATGGAAGTGCATTAAAGTTATTGAATTGCAATAAAATGCTTTTTTGGTGTCCAGTTCCAGATATCAAGTCCCAACCCTAATTTGTTCCAGACATCAAGTCTGAATTCCAGATATCAAGTGTGAAACCTAATGGGTTCAAGGTATTAAGTCTGAATTCCAGATATCAAGTTCCAGACATCAAGTCCCAACCCTAATTTGCCCCAGAGATCAAAAATAACAAAAATCAAGCCTCAATTCCAAAAATCAAGTCTCAATTCCAAAAATCAAGTCTCAATTCCAAAAATCAAGTCTCAATTCCAAAAATCAAGTCTCAATTCCAAAAATCGAGTCTCAATTCCAAAAATCAAGTCTCGGTTAGGATTAGGGTTAGGAGTTTGAGACTTGATTTTTGGAATTGAGACTCGATTTTTGGAATTGAGACTTGATATTTGGAATTGAGACTTGATTTTTGGAATTGAGACTCGATTTTTGGAATTGAGACTTGATTTTTGGAATTAACCCTAATCCTAGTGTAATAGCACTGGAATTTGATAGAGGAGCCCAGTCTGCACGACCCTGTGGTGAAAGTTTCCTCCAATGTCTTTCAGGGAGCGAGATATAAGGGTTTTTCCTGATGAAGTTGTCTGTTTTCCAAAGAAAAGAGTGTGGTGAAGTGTCTTATGGTCTGGTGGCACATGTCAGCACATCAGAATTGAGGTTGGAGCAAGTTCCAAAAAAGTAGTCTGGAACCCAGAAACCGAGTTGGGTGGGCTGTGGCTTAGGGCCAGGGTTGGTGCCCCAGCCTATCAGAATTGAGTTTTGAGCAAGTTCCAAAAAAGTAGTCTGAAGTCCAAAAATCCAGTCAGGAGGGTGTGGCTTCATTAAAGATATGGAAGTGCATTAAATTGTGGCTTTATTAAAGACATGGAAGTGCATTAAAGTTATTGAATTGCAATAAAATGCTTTTTTGGTGTCCAGTTCCAGATATCAAGTCCCAACCCTAATTTGTTCCAGATATCAAGTCTGAATTCCAGATATCAAGTGTGAAACCTAATGGGTTCAAGGTATTAAGTCTGAATTCCAGATATCAAGTTCCAGACATCAAGTCACAACCCTACTTTGCCCCAGAGATCAAAAATAACAAAAATCAAGCCTCAATTCCAAAAATCAAGTCTCAATTCCAAAAATCGAGTCTCAATTCCAAAAATCAAGTCTCAATTCCAAATATCAAGTCTCGGTTAGGAGTTTGAGACTTGATTTTTGGAATTGAGACTTGATTTTTGGAATTGAGACTCGATTTTTGGAATTGAGACTCGATTTTTGGAATTAACCCTAATCCTAGTGTAATAGCACTGGAATTTGATAGAGGAGCCCAGTCTGTACGACCCTGTGGTGAAAGTTTCCTCCAATGTCTTTCAGGGAGCGAGATATAAGGGTTTTTCCTGATGAAGTTGTCTGTTTTCCAAAGAAAAGAGTGTGGTGAAGTGTCTTATGGTCTGGTGGCACATGTCAGCACATCAGAATTGAGTTTGGAGCAAGTCCCAAAAAAGTAGTCTGGAACCCAGAAACCGAGTCGGGTGGGCTGTGGCTTAGGGCCAGGGTTGGTGCCCCAGCCTATCAGAATTGAGTTTTGAGCAAGTTCCAAAAAAGTAGTCTGAAGTCCAAAAATCCAGTCTGGAGGGTGTGGCTTCATTAAAGATATGGAAGTGCATTAAATTGTGGCTTTATTAAAGACATGGAAGTGCATTAAAGTTATTGAATTGCAATAAAATGCTTTTTTGGTGTCCAGTTCCAGATATCAAGTCCCAACCCTAATTTGTTCCAGATATCAAGTCTGAATTCCAGATATCAAGTGTGAAACCTAATGGGTTCAAGGTATTAAGTCTGAATTCCAGATATCAAGTTCCAGACATCAAGTCACAACCCTACTTTGCCCCAGAGATCAAAAATAACAAAAATCAAGCCTCAATTCCAAAAATCGAGTCTCAATTCCAAAAATCGAGTCTCAATTCCAAAAATCAAGTCTCAATTCCAAATATCAAGTCTCGGTTAGGAGTTTGAGACTTGATTTTTGGAATTGAGACTTGATTTTTGGAATTGAGACTCGATTTTTGGAATTGAGACTCGATTTTTGGAATTAACCCTAATCCTAGTGTAATAGCACTGGAATTTGATAGAGGAGCCCAGTCTGTACGACCCTGTGGTGAAAGTTTCCTCCAATGTCTTTCAGGGAGCGAGATATAAGGGTTTTTCCTGATGAAGTTGACTGTTTTCCAAAGAAAAGAGTGTGGTGAAGTGTCTTATGGTCTGGTGGCACATGTCAGCACATCAGAATTGAGGTTGGAGCAAGTTCCAAAAAAGTAGTCTGGAACCCAGAAACCGAGTTGGGTGGGCTGTGGCTTAGGGCCAGGGTTGGTGCCCCAGCCTATCAGAATTGAGTTTGGAGCAAGTTCCAAAAAAGTAGTCTGAAGTCCAAAAATCCAGTCAGGATGGTGTGGCTTCATTAAAGATATTGAAGTGCATTAAATTGTGGCTTTATTAAAGACATGGAAGTGCATTAAAGTTATTGAATTGCAATAAAATGCTTTTTTGGTGTCCAGTTCCAGATATCAAGTCCCAACCCTAATTTGTTCCAGATATCAAGTCTGAATTCCAGATATCAAGTGTGAAACCTAATGGGTTCAAGGTATTAAGTCTGAATTCCAGATATCAAGTTCCAGACATCAAGTCACAACCCTACTTTGCCCCAGAGATCAAAAATAACAAAAATCAAGCCTCAATTCCAAAAATCAAGTCTCAATTCCAAAAATCGAGTCTCAATTCCAAAAATCAAGTCTCAATTCCAAAAATCGAGTCTCAATTCCAAAAATCAAGTCTCAATTCCAAATATCAAGTCTCGGTTAGGAGTTTGAGACTTGATTTTTGGAATTGAGACTTGATTTTTGGAATTGAGACTCGATTTTTGGAATTGAGACTCGATTTTTGGAATTAACCCTAATCCTAGTGTAATAGCACTGGAATTTGATAGAGGAGCCCAGTCTGTACGACCCTGTGGTGAAAGTTTCCTCCAATGTCTTTCAGGGAGCGAGATATAAGGGTTTTTCCTGATGAAGTTGTCTGTTTTCCAAAGAAAAGAGTGTGGTGAAGTGTCTTATGGTCTGGTGGCACATGTCAGCACATCAGAATTGAGTTTGGAGCAAGTCCCAAAAAAGTAGTCTGGAAACCAGAAACCGAGTCGGGTGGGCTGTGGCTTAGGGCCAGGGTTGGTTACCCAGCCTATCAGAATTGAGTTTTGAGCAAGTTCCAAAAAAGTAGTCTGAAGTCCAAAAATCCAGTCTGGAGGGTGTGGCTTCATTAAAGATATGGAAGTGCATTAAATTGTGGCTTTATTAAAGACATGGAAGTGCATTAAAGTTATTGAATTGCAATAAAATGCTTTTTTGGTGTCCAGTTCCAGATATCAAGTCCCAACCCTAATTTGTTCCAGATATCAAGTCTGAATTCCAGATATCAAGTGTGAAACCTAATGGGTTCAAGGTATTAAGTCTGAATTCCAGATATCAAGTTCCAGACATCAAGTCACAACCCTACTTTGCCCCAGAGATCAAAAATAACAAAAATCAAGCCTCAATTCCAAAAATCGAGTCTCAATTCCAAAAATCGAGTCTCAATTCCAAAAATCAAGTCTCAATTCCAAATATCAAGTCTCGGTTAGGAGTTTGAGACTTGATTTTTGGAATTGAGACTTGATTTTTGGAATTGAGACTCGATTTTTGGAATTGAGACTCGATTTTTGGAATTAACCCTAATCCTAGTGTAATAGCACTGGAATTTGATAGAGGAGCCCAGTCTGTACGACCCTGTGGTGAAAGTTTCCTCCAATGTCTTTCAGGGAGCGAGATATAACGGTTTTTCCTGATGAAGTTGTCTGTTTTCCAAAGAAAAGATTGTGGTGAAGTGTCTTATGGTCTGGTGGCACATGTCAGCACATCAGAATTGAGTTTGGAGCAAGTCCCAAAAAAGTAGTCTGGAACCCAGAAACCGAGTCGGGTGGGCTGTGGCTTAGGGCCAGGGTTGGTGCCCCAGCCTATCAGAATTGAGTTTTGAGCAAGTTCCAAAAAAGTAGTCTGAAGTCCAAAAATCCAGTCTGGAGGGTGTGGCTTCATTAAAGATATGGAAGTGCATTAAATTGTGGCTTTATTAAAGACATGGAAGTGCATTAAAGTTATTGAATTGCAATAAAATGCTTTCTTGGTGTCCATTTCCAGATATCAAGTCCCAACCCTAATTTGTTCCACATATCAAGTCTGAATTCCAGATATCAAGTGTGAAACCTAATGGGTTCAAGGTAGTAAGTCTGAATTCCAGATATCAAGTTCCAGACAACAAGTCACAACCCTACTTTGCCCCAGAGATCAAAAATAACAAAAATCAAGCCTCAATTCCAAAAATCGAGTCTCAATTCCAAAAATCGAGTCTCAATTCCAAAAATCAAGTCTCAATTCCAAATATCAAGTCTCGGTTAGGAGTTTGAGACTTGATTTTTGGAATTGAGACTTGATTTTTGGAATTGAGACTCGATTTTTGGAATTGAGACTCGATTTTTGGAATTAACCCTAATCCTAGTGTAATAGCACTGGAATTTGATAGAGGAGCCCAGTCTGTACGACCCTGTGGTGTAAGTTTCCTCCAATGTCTTTCAGGGAGCGAGATATAAGGGTTTTTCCTGATGAAGTTGTCTGTTTTCCAAAGAAAAGAGTGTGGTGAAGTGTCTTATGGTCTGGTGGCACATGCCCGCACATCAGAATTGAGTTTGGAGCAAGTCCCAAAAAAGTAGTCTGGAACCCAGAAACCGAGTCGGGTGGGGTGTGCCTTAGGGCCAGGGTTGGTGCCCCAGCCTATCAGAGTTGAGTTTGGAGCAAGTTCCAAAAAACTAGTCCCAATTCCAAAAATCGAGTCTGGGGGGTGTGGCTTTATTAAAGATATGGAAGTGCATTAAATTGTGGCTTTATCAAAGATATGGAAGTGCATTAAAGTTATTGAATTGCAATTAAATGCTTTTTTGGTGTCCAGTTCCAGATATCAAGTCCCAACCCTAATTTGTTCCAGATATCAAGTCTGAATTCCAGATATCAAGTGTGAAACATAATGGGTTCAAGGTATTAAGTCTGAATTCCAGATATCAAGTTCCAGACATCAAGTCACAACCCGAACTTGCCCCAGAGATAAAAAATATCAAAAATCAAGCCTCAATTCCAAAAATCGAGTCTCAATTCCAAAAATCAAGCCTCAATTCCAAAAATCGAGCCTGAATTCCAAAAATCCAGTTCGGGGCCTTGTCACAGTCAAAGAAAAGCTCTTAGAAGAAGCTCTCAGCTGCTACTGCCCATCCCCCACACACTTAGGTTAGGAGATTGGACTTGAGTTGTGGCCTCCATTGCTTAGACATTACCTGTTGGAATTTAGATTTTGTCCAATCACGGCAAGCCTTTTCGGGCTAGGGTCTCGTGCCCCTTTCGGGCGATAGCCCGAAGCGAGACGTAACTGCGGGTACTCGTCTGACGTCCGTACGACCTTCCTGTCCGGAACGGCGGCCCAAAACGCACTCGGCCAAAGGCCTCGTAAAAATAGTTGGAAATATTCACAAAAAAATCAGGAAAAGGTGCTATTGACCCGGAATCGAGTCTACCCCCCCTAAATCGAGGGCGCTGAGCGCGCCTGACTCAGAACCGAGTCTCTAGCACCTTCCTGTCCCGAGATACGCCCAAAGGTGAAAGGTCAGAAAAAAAGTGTAAAAATATTCATGAAAAATTACCCGAATCTCCCCGCGGCTTCAAAACCTTAGCAAGCCCTAACTCGGGGTCCCCGATCGTGGCCGAGGCGTCCGCGAAACCTAGGCCCAAAAAAATTGACCGTTTTTGGAGGGAAAATGAAATTCCAACCGGCAATGTCTAAGCAATGAGTTAGGTTAGGACTCGTTCCGGAAATCAAGTCTATTTGCCTAAAGCCGTAATTGTAACTCCTTCACTTCAGAGCGAGCCCTTTTGCAGGCTGAAAGTTGTATGTGTACAAAAAAAGGATGTGTGAGGCTCAGGGTAACCATATTTAATGGATTTTTGAAAAAAAAAAAATAGGCCTCGTGGCCAGCCCCTATGTCAAAGGCCTAATACCCTTACTCGACACCGTGGGCCTAAAATCTTCCAAAAATTTTTATTTTTTTTCCCCCACTCCCAGGGCTTATATGGGATGCTGAAACACAATAGCCCATCAGAAATTACTTTTCTGACTTTCAAGTGGGTGAAATGGCTCTGGAAATCACTCGGTTAGGACTTTGGACTCGATTTCCTGAACGAGTCCAAACCCGACGCCATTGCTTAGACTTGCCGGTTGGAATTTCATTTTCCCTCCAAAAACGGTCGATTTTTTTGGGCCTAGGTTCAGCGGACGCCTCGGCCACGATCGCGGACCCAGAGTTAGGGCGTGTGACGATTTTGAAGCCGCACGGACATTCGGGTAATTTTTCACGAATATTTTTACACTTTTTTTCTGACCTTTCACCTTCGGGTGTATCTCGGGACAGGAAGGTGCTAGGGACTCGGTTCCAAGTCAGGCGCGCTCAACGCCCGCGATTTAGGGGGGGTAGCCTCAATTGCGAGTCAATAGCACCTTTTCCTGATTTTTTGTGAATATTTCCAACAATTTTTATGAGGCCTTTTTCCGAGTGCGTTTCGGGCCGCCGTTCGGGACAGGAAAGTCGTACGGACGTCAGACAAGTATCCCCCTTTTCGTCTCGCTTAGGGCTATCTACCGATACAGCATTTGTTACAATTCGACCCCGTTTTAGGTGCGAGACGGTCGGACTTGATTTTTGGAACTCGGACTAGTTTTTTGGAACTCGGTCCCGGTTTCCCAAAAAACACTTTGGGGGAGTGGCCTGGGGTCCGGGGGCACGTGCCGGCATATCGGAATTAAGTTTCGAGCGATTTCCAGAAAAGTAGGCTCGGATCCATAAATCGAGTCTGGGGGGCGTGGCCTAGGGTCCAGGGGTGTGTCCCAGCCTATCAGAATTAAGTTTGGGGCAAGTTCCCAAAAACTAGTCCCAATTCCAAAAATCGAGTCTGGGGGGCGTGGCCCATGTTCCAGGGGTGTGTCCCAGCCTATCAGAATCAAGTTTGGGGCAAGTTCCAAAAAACTAGTCCCAATTCCAAAAATCGAGTCTGGGGGGCGTGGCCTAGGGTCTAGGGGTGTGTCCCAGCCTATCAGAATTAAGTTTGGGGCAAGTTCCAAAAAACTAGTCCCAATTCCAAAAATCAAGTCTGGGGGGGCGTGGCCTAGCGTCCAGGGGGGTGTCCCAGCCTATTGGAGCAAGTTCCAAAAAAGTAGTCCGGAATCCATAAACCTAGTTTTTACAACGGCCACCCTGTGACAGGGTAGTATATTGCAACAATAATTAGTGGTAATTAGGCTTAAGGGGTTTTATTGCGGTATAAAATCATAAGAAGATCGAAAATTTATTTCAAAGGTGTCAAAAAATCTGTAATAACCTTCTACACAATCCCAAAAAGCGACCTATGCCGCAGGATTATCATTTAATAGCTTTCTGAAATTTCGGACTTGATTTGTGGAATCGAATTCCGCCTTAAGAGTCTATTCTCCTTCATTTTCCTAATTAGGGTTAGGGTTAGGGTTAGGGTTAGGGTTAGGGTTAGGGTTAGGGTTAGGGTTAGGGTTAGGGTTAGGGTTAGGGTTAGGGTTAGGCAAATAGACTTGATTTGTGGAACCGGCCCCATTGCGGGGACTGTGGAGTTGGAATTTTTTCGTCGCGACCGGTCACGACAGACTGCGACCATTCATCGGTAATGGCAAGTTGGAATCCAAAAACACAGTTTGTGGAATTGGGATAGCTTAGCTTAGTCGGCTAGGCCGAGGGCATATTGGACTCTAGGTGGCGCTCTAACACTAGAGACTTGTTTTCTGGACTCCAGACTAGTTTTTTGGAACTTGCCCCAAACTCGATTCTGATTGGCTGCGGACCCCCCCGGGACCCTAGGCCACGCCCCCCAGACTTGATTTTTGGAATTGGGACTAGTTTTTTGGAACTTGCCCCAAACCTGATTCTGATTGGCTGGGACACACCCCCCGACCCTAGGCCACGCCCCCCGGACTCGATTTTTGGAATTGGGACTAGTTTTTTGGAACTTGCCCCAAACTCGATTCTGATTGGCTGGGACACGCCCCCCGACCCTAGGCCACGCCCCCCGGACTCGATTTTTGGAATTGGGACTGGTTTTTTGGAACTTGCCCCAAACTCAATTCTGATTGGCTGGGACACGCCCCCCGACCCTAGGCCACGCCCCCCGGACTCGATTTTTGGAATTGGGACTAGTTTTTTGGAACTTGCCCCAAACTCGATTCTGATTGGCTGGGACACGCCCCCCGACCCTAGGCCACGCCCCCCGGACTCGATTTTTGGAATTGGGACTGGTTTTTTGGAACTTGCCCCAAACTCAATTCTGATTGGCTGGGACACGCCCCCCGACCCTAGGCCACGCCCCCCGGACTCGATTTTTGGACTTGGGACTAGATTTTTGGAACTTGCCCCAAACTCGATTCTGATTGGCTGGGACACGCCTCCCGACCCTAGGCCACGCCCCCCGAACTCGATTTTTGGAATTGGGACTGGTTTTTTGGAACTCGCCCCAAACTCGATTCTGATAGGCTGGGACACGCCCCCGGACCCTAGGCCACGCCCCCCCGACCCGACATCCGGATCCGAGACCGCTTTTTTGAAATATCGCTCGAAACTCGATTCCGATACGACGGGACGTGCCCCCGGACCACGGGCGACTCCCCCGAAGCGTTTTTTTGGGAAACCGGGAACGAGTTCCAAAAAACTAGTCCGAGTTCCAAAAATCAAGTCCGACCGTCTCGCCCCTAAAACGGGGTCGAACCGTAACAAACGCGGTATCGGTAGATAGCCCCGAGCGAGACGAATCGGGGGATACTCGTCCTACCTCCGTACGACCTTCCTGTCCGGAACGGCGGCCCGAAACGTCCTAGGCCGAAGGCCCGTAAAAACAGTTGGAAAAGAGGATGCGTGGGGGCTCAGGGTAACCGTATTTAACGGATTTTTGAAAAAAAAAAATCGGCCTCGTCGCCAGACCCTACGTCCAAGGCCTAATACCCTTACTCGACACCGTGGGCCTAAAATCATCCAAAATGATTTTGGATGAAATGAAACCCTTTTATTTTTTTTTTCCCCCCACTCCCAGGGCTTATATGGGATGCTGAAACACAATATCCCATCAGAAATGACTTTTCTGACTTTCAAGTGGGTGAAACGGCCAAGTCCCACTTGCCAAAAAACTTCCCAGGGGAAGGTGTTAGGAGCACGTTTCAGCCCATTTGGAGGCGTTTGGCACATATTTTGGAGACATGATTTTTTTAAAAATGTTTTTGTGAAAGGTTAGGCCTCGTTCCGGGTATAGGATACAGTAAATAGGCCTAATTCAAGGAAACGAAGTCTATTTCCCTAACCCGCTAACCCTCACTCCTTCACTTCAGAGCGAGCCCTTTTGCAGGCTGAAAGTTGTATGTCTACAAAAAAGGATGCGTGGGGCTCAGGGCAACCGTATTTAATGGATTTTTGAAAAAAAAATAATAAGAAGAATAAGAATAATAATAACTAGACAATTCCCCTGTGGGAAATCGCGAGAGTGATGCAGCGCGCTTAGCCAGGCCCTGTGAGGAGACCCCAGAAAATCACACCAAGATTCCCTGTGGAACTGAAGTCGAGAGGCAGAGTATTATCGCTTGTGTTTTGCCTCCATCTGCTGGCGAGATCTCACGTATCTCCAAAGAAGCCCATATAAATGAATGGGGAAAAAGGGGTCGTGCAACGTAATAGCGCACCGAGTCCGATCGAGCCGCACGGGTCGATGTCAGAAATTATTTTTCAAGTGGGGGAAACGGCTCTGGAAATCACTCGGTTAGGACTTTGGACTCGATTTCCGGAACGAGTCCTAACCCGACCCCATCGCTTAGACTTGCAGGTTGGAATTTCGATTTCGTCCGATCGCGGCCCGCCTTTTCGGCCTAGGGCCTCGCGCCCCCGTCGGGAGATAGCCCCGAGCGAGACGAAACGGGGGATGCTCGTCCGACGTCCGTACGACCTTCCCGTCCGGAACGGCGGCCCGAAACGCACTAGGCCGAAGGCCTCGTAAAAATAGTCGGAAATATTCACAAAAAAATCAGGAAGAGGTGCCGTCGACCCGGAATCGAGTCTACCCCCCCTAAATCGAGGGCGCCGAGCGCGCCTGACTCGGAACCGAGTCTCTAGCGCCTTCCCGTCCCGAGATACGCCCGAAGGTGAACGGTCGGAAAAAAAGTGTAAAAATATTCGTGAAAAATTACCCGAACGTCCCGGCGGCTTCAAAATCGTCGCGCGCCCTAAATCGGGGTCCCCGATCGTGGCCGACACGTCCGCGAAGCCGTAGGACCTTTAGTTTCAGAGTTATTCGAAAACAAACCCTAACCCATTCGTTTCAAAATTCAATTCAAAATCATTCCAAAAAAGGCCCATAACTCGGTCCACGAAAGACACCCGAGAAAACTTTTACCGTAGGGCCGCACAGACCCGGCTCTCTACCGATACCCAAAGGCGCAAAACCCAGGCCCAAAAAAATCGACCGTTTTTGGAGGGAAAATGAAATTCCAACCGGCAATGTCTAAGCAATGAGTTAGGTTAGGATTCGTTCCGGAAATGAAGTCTATTTCCCTAACCCGCTAACACTGATTCCTTCACTTCAGAGTGAGCCCTTTTGCAGGCTGACAGTTGTATGTGTACAAAGAGGATGCGTGGGGCTCAGGGTAACCGTATTTAACGGATTTTTGAAAAAAAAAATCGGCCTTGTCGCCAGACCCTACGTCCAAGGCCTAATACCCTTACTCGACACCGTGGGCCTAAAATCATCCAAAATTTTTTATTTTTTTTCCCCCCACTCCCAGGGCTTATATGGGATGGTGAAACACAATAGCCCATCAGAAATGACTTTTCTGACTTTCAAGTGGGGGAAATGACCCTGGAAATCACTCGGTTAGGACTTTGGACTTGATTTCCGGAACGAGTCCTAACCCGACCCCATCGCTTAGACTTGCCGGTTGGAATTTTGATTTCGTCCAATCACGGCCCGCCTTTTCGGCCTAGGGCCTCGCGCCCCCGTCGGGAGATAGCCCCGAGCGAGACGAAACGGGGGATGCTCGTCCGACGTCCGTACGACCTTCCCGTCCGGAACGGCGGCCCGAAACGCACTAGGCCGAAGGCCTCGTAAAAATAGTCGGAAATATTCACAAAAAAATCAGGAAGAGGTGCCGTCGACCCGGAATCGAGTCTACCCCCCCTAAATCGAGGGCGCCGAGCGCGCCTGACTCGGAACCGAGTCTCTAGCGCCTTCCCGTCCCGAGATACGCCCGAAGGTGAAAGGTCGGAAAAAAAGTGTAAAAATATTCGTGAAAAATTACCCGAACGTCCCGGCGGCTTCAAAATCGTCGCGCGCCCTAAATCGGGGTCCCCGATCGTGGCTGACACGTCCGCGAAGCCGTAGGACCTTTAGTTTCAGAGTTATTCGAAAACAAAACCTAACCCATTCGTTTCAAAATTCAATTCAAAATCATTCCAAAAAAGGCCCATAACTCGGTCCACGAAAGACACCCGAGAAAACTTTTACCGTAGGGCCGCACAGACCCGGCTCTCTACCGATACCCAAAGGCGCAAAACCCAGGCCCAAAAAAATCGACCGTTTTTGGAGGGAAAATGAAATTCCAACCGGCAATGTCTAAGCAATGAGTTAGGTTAGGATTCGTTCCGGAAATGAAGTCTATTTCCCTAACCCGCTAACACTGATTCCTTCACTTCAGAGTGAGCCCTTTTGCAGGCTGACAGTTGTATGTGTACAAAGAGGATGCGTGGGGCTCAGGGTAACCGTATTTAACGGATTTTTGAAAAAAAAAATCGGCCTTGTCGCCAGACCCTACGTCTAAGGCCTAATACCCTTACTCGACACCGTGGGCCTAAAATCATCCAAAATTTTTTATTTTTTTTCCCCCCACTCCCAGGGCTTATATGGGATGGTGAAACACAATAGCCCATCAGAAATGACTTTTCTGACTTTCAAGTGGGGGAAATGACCCTGGAAATCACTCGGTTAGGACTTTGGACTTGATTTCCGGAACGAGTCCTAACCCGACCCCATCGCTTAGACTTGCCGGTTGGAATTTTGATTTCGTCCAATCACGGCCCGCCTTTTCGGGCTAGGGCCTCGCGCCCCTATCGGTAGATAGCCCTAAGCGAGACGATACGGGGGATACTCGTCTGACGTCCGTACGACCTTCCTGTCCGGAACGGCGGCCCGAAACGCACTCGGCCAAAGGCCTCGTAAAAATAGTTGGAAATATTCACAAAAAAATCAGGAAAAGGTGGTATTGACCCGGAATCGAGTCTACCCCCCCTAAATCGAGGGCACTGAGCGCGCCTGACTTTGAACCGAGTCTCTAGCACCTTCCTGTCCTGAGATACACCCAAAGGTCACAGGTCAGAAAAAAAGTGTAAAAATATTCGTGAAAAATTACCCGAATGTCCCCGCTGCTTCAAAATCGTCACACACCCTAACTCGGGGTCCCCGATCGTGGCTGAGGTGTCCGCGAAGCCGTAGGTCCTTTAGTTTCAGAGTTATTCAAAAACAAACACTAACCCATTCATTTCAATGGAAGGCCAGTCGTGTAAACTTCCCAAGTCCCACTTGCCAAAGAACTTCCCGGGGGAAGATGTTAGGAGCACGTTTCAGCCCATTTGGAGTCTACCTATTTTGGATACATGATTTTTTTTTAAAATGTTTTTGAACGGTTAGGCCTCGTTCCGGGTATAGGATACTGTCAATAGGCCTAATTCTGGTATTGAAGTCCAATGTCCTATCCTGGTCCAAACTCAATTTTGACGTGCTGGGACACGCCTTAGGACCCTAAGCCACGCCGCCAAGGTGTTTTTTTGGAAAATCCAGTCTGGGTCTTGTCAAAGAAATGCTCTTAGAAGAAGCTCTCTGCTGCTATTGCCCCTCCCCACCCACACAGAAGCTCTCTGCTGCTGATGCCCTTCCCCCACACTACTTTTCACAACAACAACAGAGATGTAAGTCAAACACAGGGTCTGTCAAGTGTATGTGAGCATCAGGGTTTCCCACACTTGAAAGGGAAGGACTCGGACACAGCATTCCACTCGTCTTGTATTTTATTGGTTTTCAGTGGAACTGACGTTATAGTATAATTGTGGTAGTAGTGGGTTTTCCCAGAACAAAACATAGAACCAGAATCAGAAGTAGAAGCTAGAAGGTTAAAAACCTTTAAACATACAAACATAAAATAAATGTATGAATAAATGCCTGTTTTTCTACAACAAAGCATGTATGAATAAATGCTTGTTTTTCTATAACAAAACCCAAGTTAATTAGGCAACAATATATAAATATTTATGTATAAGGTAAATTAAGTATATTTTAACAATTTGTAATCATTCAGGTAATATGTTGCTGAACAAATATAACTGAACAGAAAACCAGTTGTAAAGTAAGAACCATTTAAACCATTAGCCCTTTCACAGGCAGTTTGTTCACTTTAACTGAAGATATTTTACTACACACCACTGAGAAAGAAAGTTTAAACCAATCACAGGTAAGGAACAAACATTTGTCATGCCCACGGATTACCGCGAGCGCAGCGTTTGCATATAAAAAAGTTCAGTGGGTTTACCGGTAGCCTTTTTTGTCCTTTTTTCCCTGATGTGCTGTAAAGTTTGCGTTAGTAGTAAATTCTCTTTGCAACTGCAACATGATTTTTTAAAAAATGTTTTTGAAAGGTTAGGCCTCGTTCCGGGTATAGGATACTGTCAATAGGCCTAATTCCGGAAATGAAGTCTATTTCCCTAACCCGCTAACCCTGACTCCTTCACTTCAGAGCCAGCCCTTTTGCAGGCTGAAAGGTGTATGTGTACAAAGAGGATGCGTGGGGCTCAGGGTAACCATATTTAATGGATTTTTGAAAAAAAAAAATCGGCCTCGTCGCCAGACCCTACGTCCAAGGCCTAATACCCTTACTCGACACCGTGGGCCTAAAATCATCCAATTTTTATTTTTATTTTTTCCCCACTCCCAGGGCTTATATGGGATGGTGAAACACAATAGCCCATCAGAAATGACTTTTCTGACTTTCAAGTGGGGGAAATGACTCTGGAAATCACTCGGTTAGGACTTTGGACTTGATTTCCGGAACGAGTCCTAACCCGACCCCATTGCTTAGACTTGCCGGTTGGAATTTTGATTTCGTCCAATCACGGCCCGCCTTTTCGGGCTAGGGCCTCGCGCCCCTATCGGTAGATAGCCCTAAGCGAGACGAAACGGGGGATACTCGTCTGACGTCCGTACGACCTTCCTGTCCGGAACGGCGGCCCGAAACGCACTCGGCAAAAGGCCTCGTAAAAATTGTTGGAAATATTCACAAAAAAATCAGGAAAAGGTGCTATTGACCCAGAATCAAGTCTACCCCCCCTAAATCGAGGGCGCCGAGCGCGCCTGACTCAGAACCGAGTCTCTAGCACCTTCCTGTCCTGAGATACACCCAAAGGTCACAGGTCAGAAAGAAAGTGTAAAAATATTCGTGAAAAATTACCCGAATGTCCCCGCGGCTTCAAAATCGTCGCACACACTAAGTCGCGGTCCCCGATCGTGGCCGACGCATCCGCGAAGCCGTAGGACCTTTAGTTTCAGAGTTATTCAAAAACAAACCCTAACCCATTCATTTCAATGGAAGGCCGGTAGTGAAAATTTGCCCAAGTCCCACTTGCCAAAAAACTTCCCAGGGGAAGGTGTTAGGAGCAGGTTTCAGCCCATTTGGAGTCTACCTATTTTGGAGACATGATTTTTAAAAAAATGTTTTTGTGAAAGGTTAGGCCTCGTTCCGGGTATAGGATACTGTCAATAGGCCTAATTCCGGAAATCAAGTCTATTTCCCTAACCCGCTAACCCTACCTATTTTGGAGACATGATTTTTTTCCCAGAGAGGGGCCATTTGGCCTTTTTACCTAGAAAACCCACAAGAGGGCCAATTGGCCTCAAGTCCCCCCTCTGGACACTCATTTTGTTATGGAAATGTGGCTGATAGTGGCACACGGCTGGAGCCACTTGAACTTGTCGCAAGGGTTTGCTCCATCCAGGATCATTTCCAATGCCTGTTGAATCTCTGCATCTTCGTTCCTTGGAGAGGAGCTTCTTTCACCACAAAATTCTTGAGGGAACTGAAGCGATAGTCCATGTGCACTGAGGTATTTATCCATCAAACAATTGTCTGGTTGCAGTCACATGAGTCGTTATGACTCGTCTTGACTTGAGTTGAAAGCTTTAATGTCCTTAAAAAAGGCAATTTGTCTTACAGCACAGCAGAGTGACAAAAAACACATACAATAAAAAAACCCATCACAACACAATAAATAGCAAAACGTGTAAATAAATACAGACCACTGGTCAGAGGCATCAATCAATGCTAGAAATGTTAAAAGGAATCATTTGTACATTAACACAAGTATGAGTGTAGTATGTATCTCCCATATCTTGTTCAATTGATTAATTGCCATGGGGATAAATGTTATGGTCACATGGGACATTCACATGTTCACATTTTAGAATAGAATGTGTTTTTATTCCTCATTCTCACAGAAGCAGCCAACATGAATTCACCACTGAAGTGTGAAGTGTGTGAAGGGTGACCCCCTCCCCCCACACACTGCCACTAACAGCCTCATTACCATAACAAAAGGAGTGCATAAGGGAAAAGCGGTCGGGCCAAACGGCCCCTATGTGGGTCTTCTAGGTAGACAGAAAAATGCTGGGACTTGTAGTGTTAAATGTTTTTGAAAGGTTAGGCCTCGTTCCAGGTATAGGATACTGTCAATAGGCCTAATTCCGGAAATGAAGTCTATTTCCCTAACCCGCTAACCCTAACTCCTTCACTTAAGAGCGAGCCCTATTGCAGGCTGAAAGTTGTATGTGTACAAAAAAGGATGCATGGTGCTCAGGGTAACCGTATTTAACGTATTTTTGAAAAAAAAAAATTGGCCTCGTTGCCAGACCCTACAGATGGGTCAAAGGCCTAATACCTTTACTCGACACCGTGGGCCTAAACTCATCCAAAAAAATTTTTTTTTTTCCCCCCACTCCCAGGGCTTATATGGGATGCTGAAACACAATAGCCCATCAGAAATGACTTTTCTGGCTTTCAAGTGGGTGAAATGGCTCTGGAAATCACTCGGTTAGGACTTTGGACTCGATTTCCGGAACGAGTCCTAACCCGACCCATTGCTTAGACAAAACCACATTGTGTTAACAACCCCAACGTGAACTCTACCTTGACGTGGTGTTGGGGCTTACGAGCCTAGGCTCAAACTAAAAGAGTTCAATATCAAATTTAAATGTCTCCAAAACAGGCACCGATACACTCCAAATGGCCTGAAACATGCTCCTAACAACTTTCCCCAGGAGGATTTAGGGCTGTGGGAGAACAAGCCCAAAGTGTCCCCATGACCTTCTGTTCCATGCTGTTCTATTAAAAGTGTGTTTTGAAATGTTTGATGTTATTGTATTTCTTTAAAGGTTTTTTGGCTTACTAAAGATATGGAAGTGCATTAAAGTTATTGAATTGCAATAAAATGTTTTCTTGGTGTCCAGGGTCCAGACATCATGTCACAAACCTACTTTGCTCCAGATATCAAGTCTGAATTCCAGATATCAAGTGTGAACCCTAGTGGGTTCAAGATATTAAGTCTGAATTCCAGATATCAAGTTCCAGACATCAAGTGACAACCCTAATTTGCCCCAGAGATCAAAAATATCAAAAATCAAGCCTCAATTCCAAAAATCAAGTCTCAATTCCAAAAATCGAGTCTCAATTCCAAAAATCAAGTCTCAATTCCAAAAATCAAGTCTCGGTTAGGAGTTTGAGACTTGACTTTTGGAATTGAGACTCGATTTTTGGAATTGAGACTCGATTTTTGGAATTGAGACTCGATTTTTGGAATTAACCCTAATCCTAGTGTAATAGCACTGGAATTTGATAGAGGAGCCCAGTCTGTACGACCCTGTGGTGAAAGTTTCCTCCAATGTCTTTCAGGGAGCGAGATATAAGGGTTTTTCCTGATGAAGTTGTCTGTTTTCCAAAGAAAAGAGTGTGGTGAAGTGTCTTATGGTCTGGTGGCACATGTCAGCACATCAGAATTGAGTTTGGAGCAAGTCCCAAAAAAGTAGTCTGGAACCCAGAAACCGAGTCGGGTGGGGTGTGCCTTAGGGCCAGGGTTGGTGCCCCAGCCTATCAGAGTTGAGTTTGGAGCAAGTTCCAAAAAACTAGTCACAATTCCAAAAATCCAGTCTGGAGGGTGTGGCTTTATTAAAGATATGGAAGTGCATTAAACTGTGGCTTTTTTAAAGATATGGAAGTGCATTAAAGTTATTGAATTGCAATAAAATGCTTTTTTGGTGTCCAGTTCCAGATATCAAGTCCCAACCCTAATTTGTTCCAGACATCAAGTCTGAATTCCAGATATCAAGTGTGAAACCTAATGGGTTCAAGGTATTAAGTCTAAATTCCAGATATCAAGTTCCAGACATCAAGTCCCAACCCTAATTTGCCCCAGAGATCAAAAATAACAAAAATCAAGCCTCAATTCCAAAAATCAAGTCTCAATTCCAAAAATCAAGTCTCAATTCCAAAAATCAAGTCTCAATTCCAAAAATCAAGTCTCAATTCCAAAAATCGAGTCTCAATTCCAAAAATCAAGTCTCGGTTAGGATTAGGGTTAGGAGTTTGAGACTTGATTTTTGGAATTGAGACTCGATTTTTGGAATTGAGACTTGATATTTGGAATTGAGACTTGATTTTTGGAATTGAGACTCGATTTTTGGAATTGAGACTTGATTTTTGGAATTAACCCTAATCCTAGTGTAATAGCACTGGAATTTGATAGAGGAGCCCAGTCTGCACGACCCTGTGGTGAAAGTTTCCTCCAATGTCTTTCAGGGAGCGAGATATAAGGGTTTTTCCTGATGAAGATGTCTGTTTTCCAAAGAAAAGAGTGTGGTGAAGTGTCTTATGGTCTGGTGGCACATGTCAGCACATCAGAATTGAGGTTGGAGCAAGTTCCAAAAAAGTAGTCTGGAACCCAGAAACCGAGTTGGGGTGGGCTGTGGCTTAGGGCCAGGGTTGGTGCCCCAGCCTATCAGAATTGAGTTTTGAGCAAGTTCCAAAAAAGTAGTCTGAAGTCCAAAAATCCAGTCAGGAGGGTGTGGCTTCATTAAAGATATGGAAGTGCATTAAATTGTGGCTTTATTAAAGACATGGAAGTGCATTAAAGTTATTGAATTGCAATAAAATGCTTTTTTGGTGTCCAGTTCCAGATATCAAGTCCCAACCCTAATTTGTTCCAGATATCAAGTCTGAATTCCAGATATCAAGTGTGAAACCTAATGGGTTCAAGGTATTAAGTCTGAATTCCAGATATCAAGTTCCAGACATCAAGTCACAACCCTACTTTGCCCCAGAGATCAAAAATAACAAAAATCAAGCCTCAATTCCAAAAATCAAGTCTCAATTCCAAAAATCGAGTCTCAATTCCAAAAATCAAGTCTCAATTCCAAATATCAAGTCTCGGTTAGGAGTTTGAGACTTGATTTTTGGAATTGAGACTTGATTTTTGGAATTGAGACTCGATTTTTGGAATTGAGACTCGATTTTTGGAATTAACCCTAATCCTAGTGTAATAGCACTGGAATTTGATAGAGGAGCCCAGTCTGTACGACCCTGTGGTGAAAGTTTCCTCCAATGTCTTTCAGGGAGCGAGATATAAGGGTTTTTCCTGATGAAGTTGTCTGTTTTCCAAAGAAAAGAGTGTGGTGAAGTGTCTTATGGTCTGGTGGCACATGTCAGCACATCAGAATTGAGTTTGGAGCAAGTCCCAAAAAAGTAGTCTGGAACCCAGAAACCGAGTCGGGTGGGCTGTGGCTTAGGGCCAGGGTTGGTGCCCCAGCCTATCAGAATTGAGTTTTGAGCAAGTTCCAAAAAAGTAGTCTGAAGTCCAAAAATCCAGTCTGGAGGGTGTGGCTTCATTAAAGATATGGAAGTGCATTAAATTGTGGCTTTATTAAAGACATGGAAGTGCATTAAAGTTATTGAATTGCAATAAAATGCTTTTTTGGTGTCCAGTTCCAGATATCAAGTCCCAACCCTAATTTGTTCCAGATATCAAGTCTGAATTCCAGATATCAAGTGTGAAACCTAATGGGTTCAAGGTATTAAGTCTGAATTCCAGATATCAAGTTCCACACATCAAGTCACAACCCTACTTTGCCCCAGAGATCAAAAATAACAAAAATCAAGCCTCAATTCCAAAAATCGAGTCTCAATTCCAAAAATCGAGTCTCAATTCCAAAAATCAAGTCTCAATTCCAAATATCAAGTCTCGGTTAGGAGTTTGAGACTTGATTTTTGGAATTGAGACTTGATTTTTGGAATTGAGACTCGATTTTTGGAATTGAGACTCGATTTTTGGAATTAACCCTAATCCTAGTGTAATAGCACTGGAATTTGATAGAGGAGCCCAGTCTGTACGACCCTGTGGTGAAAGTTTCCTCCAATGTCTTTCAGGGAGCGAGATATAAGGGTTTTTCCTGATGAAGTTGTCTGTTTTCCAAAGAAAAGAGTGTGGTGAAGTGTCTTATGGTCTGGTGGCACATGTCAGCACATCAGAATTGAGGTTGGAGCAAGTTCCAAAAAAGTAGTCTGGAACCCAGAAACCGAGTCGGGTGGGCTGTGGCTTAGGGCCAGGGTTGGTGCCCCAGCCTATCAGAATTGAGTTTTGAGCAAGTTCCAAAAAAGTAGTCTGAAGTCCAAAAATCCAGTCAGGATGGTGTGGCTTCATTAAAGATATTGAAGTGCATTAAATTGTGGCTTTATTAAAGACATGGAAGTGCATTAAAGTTATTGAATTGCAATAAAATGCTTTTTTGGTGTCCAGTTCCAGATATCAAGTCCCAACCCTAATTTGTTCCAGATATCAAGTCTGAATTCCAGATATCAAGTGTGAAACCTAATGGGTTCAAGGTATTAAGTCTGAATTCCAGATATCAAGTTCCAGACATCAAGTCACAACCCTACTTTGCCCCAGAGATCAAAAATAACAAAAATCAAGCCTCAATTCCAAAAATCAAGTCTCAATTCCAAAAATCGAGTCTCAATTCCAAAAATCAAGTCTCAATTCCAAAAATCGAGTCTCAATTCCAAAAATCAAGTCTCAATTCCAAATATCAAGTCTCGGTTAGGAGTTTGAGACTTGATTTTTGGAATTGAGACTTGATTTTTGGAATTGATACTCGATTTTTGGAATTGAGACTCGATTTTTGGAATTAACCCTAATCCTAGTGTAATAGCACTGGAATTTGATAGAGGAGCCCAGTCTGTACGACCCTGTGGTGAAAGTTTCCTCCAATGTCTTTCAGGGAGCGAGATATAAGGGTTTTTCCTGATGAAGTTGTCTGTTTTCCAAAGAAAAGAGTGTGGTGAAGTGTCTTATGGTCTGGTGGCACATGTCAGCACATCAGAATTGAGTTTGGAGCAAGTCCCAAAAAAGTAGTCTGGAAACCAGAAACCGAGTCGGGTGGGCTGTGGCTTAGGGCCAGGGTTGGTTACCCAGCCTATCAGAATTGAGTTTTGAGCAAGTTCCAAAAAAGTAGTCTGAAGTCCAAAAATCCAGTCTGGAGGGTGTGGCTTCATTAAAGATATGGAAGTGCATTAAATTGTGGCTTTATTAAAGACATGGAAGTGCATTAAAGTTATTGAATTGCAATAAAATGCTTTTTTGGTGTCCAGTTCCAGATATCAAGTCCCAACCCTAATTTGTTCCAGATATCAAGTCTGAATTACAGATATCAAGTGTGAAACCTAATGGGTTCAAGGTATTAAGTCTGAATTCCAGATATCAAGTTCCACACATCAAGTCACAACCCTACTTTGCCCCAGAGATCAAAAATAACAAAAATCAAGCCTCAATTCCAAAAATCAAGTCTCAATTCCAAAAATCGAGTCTCAATTCCAAAAATCAAGTCTCAATTCCAAAAATCGAGTCTCAATTCCAAAAATCAAGTCTCAATTCCAAATATCAAGTCTCGGTTAGGAGTTTGAGACTTGATTTTTGGAATTGAGACTTGATTTTTGGAATTGAGACTCGATTTTTGGAATTGAGACTCGATTTTTGGAATTAACCCTAATCCTAGTGTAATAGCACTGGAATTTGATAGAGGAGCCCAGTCTGTACGACCCTGTGGTGTAAGTTTCCTCCAATGTCTTTCAGGGAGCGAGATATAAGGGTTTTTCCTGATGAAGTTGTCTGTTTTCCAAAGAAAAGAGTGTGGTGAAGTGTCTTATGGTCTGGTGGCACATGCCCGCACATCAGAATTGAGTTTGGAGCAAGTCCCAAAAAAGTAGTCTGGAACCCAGAAACCGATTCGGGTGGGGTGTGCCTTAGGGCCAGGGATGGTGCCCCAGCCTATCAGAGTTGAGTTTGGAGCAAGTTCCAAAAAACTAGTCCCAATTCCAAAAATCGAGTCTGGGGGGTGTGGCTTTATTAAAGATATGGAAGTGCATTAAATTGTGGCTTTATCAAAGATATGGAAGTGCATTAAAGTTATTGAATTGCAATTAAATGCTTTTTTGGTGTCCAGTTCCAGATATCAAGTCCCAACCCTAATTTGTTCCAGATATCAAGTCTGAATTCCAGATATCAAGTGTGAAACATAATGGGTTCAAGGTATTAAGTCTGAATTCCAGATATCAAGTTCCAGACATCAAGTCACAACCCGAACTTGCCCCAGATATAAAAAATATCAAAAATCAAGCCTCAATTCCAAAAATCGAGTCTCAATTCCAAAAATCAAGCCTCAATTCCAAAAATCGAGCCTGAATTCCAAAAATCCAGTTCGGGGCCTTGTCACAGTCAAAGAAAAGCTCTTAGAAGAAGCTCTCAGCTGCTACTGGCCATCCCCCACACACTTAGGTTAGGAGATTGGACTTGAGTTGTGGCCTCCATTGCTTAGACATTACCTGTTGGAATTTAGATTTTGTCCAATCACGGCCCGCCTTTTCGGGCTAGGGTCTCGCGCCCCTTTCGGGCGATAGCCCGAAGCGAGACGTAACTGCGGGTACTCGTCTGACGTCCATACGACCTTCCTGTCCGGAACGGCGGCCCAAAACGCACTCGGCCAAAGGCCTCGTAAAAATAGTTGGAAATATTCACAAAAAAATCAGGAAAAGGTGCTATTGACCCGGAATCGAGTCTACCCCCCCTAAATCGAGGGCGCTGAGCGCGCCTGACTCAGAACCGAGTCTCTAGCACCTTCCTGTCCCGAGATACGCCCAAAGGTGAAAGGTCAGAAAAAAAGTGTAAAAATATTCGTGAAAAATTACCCGAATCTCCCCGCGGCTTCAAAACCTTAGCAAGCCCTAACTCGGGGTCCCCGATCGTGGCCGAGGCATCCGCGAAACCTAGGCCCAAAAAAATTGACCGTTTTTGGAGGGAAAATGAAATTCCAACCGGCAATGTCTAAGCAATGAGTTAGGTTAGGACTCGTTCCGGAAATCAAGTCTATTTGCCTAAAGCCGTAATTGTAACTCCTTCACTTCAGAGCGAGCCCTTTTGCAGGCTGAAAGTTGTATGTGTACAAAAAAAGGATGTGTGAGGCTCAGGGTAACCATATTTAATGGATTTTTGAAAAAAAAAAAAAATAGGCCTCGTGGCCAGCCCCTATGTCAAAGGCCTAATACCCTTACTCGACACCGTGGGCCTAAAATCTTCCAAAAATTTTTATTTTTTTTCCCCCACTCCCAGGGCTTATATGGGATGCTGAAACACAATAGCCCATCAGAAATTACTTTTCTGACTTTCAAGTGGGTGAAATGGCTCTGGAAATCACTCGGTTAGGACTTTGGACTCGATTTCCTGAACGAGTCCAAACCCGACGCCATTGCTTAGACTTGCCGGTTGGAATTTCATTTTCCCTCCAAAAACGGTCGATTTTTTTGGGCCTAGGTTCAGCAGACGCCTCGGCCACGATCGCGGACCCAGAGTTAGGGTGTGTGACGATTTTGAAGCCGCACGGACATTCGGGTAATTTTTCACGAATATTTTTACACTTTTTTTCTGACCTTTCACCTTCGGGTGTATCTCGGGACAGGAAGGTGCTAGTGACTCGGTTCCAAGTCAGGCGCGCTCAACGCCCGCGATTTAGGGGGGGTAGCCTCAATTGCGAGTCAATAGCACCTTTTCCTGATTTTTTGTGAATATTTCCAACAATTTTTATGAGGCCTTTTTCCGAGTGCGTTTCGGTCCGCCGTTCGGGACAGGAAAGTCGTACGGACGTCAGACAAGTATCCCCCTTTTCGTCTCGCTTAGGGCTATCTACCAATACAGCATTTGTTACAATTCGACCCCGTTTTAGGTGCGAGACGGTCGGACTTGATTTTTGGAACTCGGACTAGTTTTTTGGAACTCTGTCCCGGTTTCCCAAAAAACACTTTGGGGGAGTGGCCTGGGGTCCGGGGGCACGTGCCGGCATATCGGAATTAAGTTTCGAGCGATTTCCAGAAAAGTAGGCTCGGATCCATAAATCGAGTCTGGGGGGCGTGGCCTAGGGTCCAGGGGTGTGTCCCAGCCTATCAGAATTAAGTTTGGGGCAAGTTCCCAAAAACTAGTCCCAATTCCAAAAATCGAGTCTGGGGGGCGTGGCCCATGTTCCAGGGGTGTGTCCCAGCCTATCAGAATCAAGTTTGGGGCAAGTTCCAAAAAACTAGTCCCAATTCCAAAAATCGAGTCTGGGGGGCGTGGCCTAGGGTCTAGGGGTGTGTCCCAGCCTATCAGAATTAAGTTTGGGGCAAGTTCCAAAAAACTAGTCCCAATTCCAAAAATCAAGTCTGGGGGGGCGTGGCCTAGCGTCCAGGGGGGTGTCCCAGCCTATTGGAGCAAGTTCCAAAAAAGTAGTCCGGAATCCATAAACCTAGTTTTTACAACGGCCACCCTGTGACAGGGTAGTATATTGCAACAATAATTAGTGGTAATTAGGCTTAAGGGGTTTTATTGCGGTATAAAATCATAAGAAGATCGAAAATTTATTTCAAAGGTGTCAAAAAATCTGTAATAACCTTCTACACAATCCCAAAAAGCGACCTATGCCGCAGGATTATCATTTAATAGCTTTCTGAAATTTCGGACTTGATTTGTGGAATCGAATTCCGCCTTAAGAGTCTATTCTCCTTCATTTTCCTAATTAGGGTTAGGGTTAGGGTTAGGGTTAGGGTTAGGGTTAGGGTTAGGGTTAGGCAAATAGACTTGATTTGTGGAACCGGCCCCATTGCGGGGACTGTGGAGTTGGAATTTTTTCGTCGCGACCGGTCACGACAGACTGCGACCATTCATCGGTAATGGCAAGTTGGAATCCAAGAACACAGTTTGTGGAATTGGGATAGCTTAGCTTAGTCGGCTAGGCCGAGGGCATATTGGACTCTAGGTGGCGCTCTAACACTAGAGACTTGTTTTCTGGACTCCAGACTAGTTTTTTGGAACTTGCCCCAAACTCGATTCTGATTGGCTGCGGACCCCCCCGGGACCCTAGGCCACGCCCCCCAGACTTGATTTTTGGAATTGGGACTAGTTTTTTGGAACTTGCCCCAAACCTGATTCTGATTGGCTGGGACACGCCCCCCGACCCTAGGCCACGCCCCCCGGACTCGATTTTTGGAATTGGGACTAGTTTTTTGGAACTTGCCCCAAACTGGATTCTGATTGGCTGGGACACGCCCCCCGACCCTAGGCCACGCCCCCCGGACTCGATTTTTGGAATTGGGACTAGATTTTTGGAACTTGCCCCAAACTCGATTCTGATTGGCTGGGACACGCCCCCCGACCCTAGGCCACGCCCCCCGGACTCGATTTTTGGAATTGGGACTAGATTTTTGGAACTTCCCCCAAACTCGATTCTGATTGGCTGGGACACGCCCCCCGACCCTAGGCCACGCCCCCAAGACTCGATTTTTGGAATTGGGACTAGTTTTTTGGAACTTGCCCCAAACTCGATTCTGATTGGCTGGGACACGCCCCCCGACCCTAGGCCACGCCCCCCCAGACCCGATTTCCGGATTCGAGACTACTTTTTTGGAAATCGCTCGAAACTTAATTCCGATATGCCGGGACGTGCCCCCGGACCCCAGGCAACTCCCCCAAAGTGTTTTTTTGGGAAACCAGGAACGAGTTCCAAAAAACTAGTCCGAGTTCCAAAAATCAAGTCCGACCGTCTCGCCCCTAAAACGGGGTCGAATCATAACAAATGCGGTATCGGTAGATAGCCCTAAGCGAGACGAAACGGGGGATACTCGTCTGACCTCCGTACGACCTTCCTGTCCGGAACGGCGGCCCGAAACGTACTAGGCCAAAGGCCCATAAAAATAGTTGGAAATATTCAGAAAAAAATCAGGAAAAGGTGGTATTGACCCGCAATCGAGTCTACCCCCCCTAAATCGAGGGCGCTGAGCACGCCTGACTCAGAACCGAGTCTCTAGCACCTTCCTGTCCCGAGATACGCTCGAAGGGGAAAGGTCAGAAAAAAAGTGGAAAAATATTCGTGAAAAATTACCCGAATGTCCCCGCGGCTTCAAAATCGTCGGACACCCTAACTCCTGGTCCCCGATCGTGGCCGAAGCATCCGCAAAGCCGTAGGACCTTTAGTTTCAGAGTTATTCAAAAACAAACCCTAACCCATTCATTTCAATGGAAGGCCGGTAGTGAAAATTTGCCCAAGTCCCACTTGCCAAAAAACTTCCCGGGGGAAGGTGTTAGGAGCATGTTTCAGCCCATTTGGAGTCGACCTATTTTGGAGACAGGATTTTTTAAAAAATGTTTTTGAAAGGTTAGGCCTCGTTACGTTTATAGGATCCTGTCACTAGGCCTAATTCTGGAAATGAACTCTATTTCCCTAACCCACTATCCCTAACTCCTTCACTTCAGAGCGAGCCCTTTTGCAGGCTGAAAGTTGTATGGGTACAAAAAAGGATGCGTGGGGCTCAGGGTATCCATATTTAATGGATTTAAAAAAAAAACAATAATAAGAATAAGAATGACTAGACAATTCCCCTGTGGGAAATCGCACGAGTGATGCAGCGCGCTTCGCCAGGCCCTGTGAAGAGACCCTCGAAAATCACACCAATATTCCCTGTCGAACTGAAGTTGAGAGACACAGTGTTATTGCTTGTGTTTTGGCGCCATCTGCGGGCGAGATCTCACGTATATCCAAAGAAGCCCATATAAATGAATGGGGAAAAACGGGTCGTGCAAAGTAATAGCACACCGAGTCCCATCGAGCCGCACGGTTTGATGTCAGAAATGACTTTTCTGACTTGGAAGGAAGTCTATTTCCCTAACCCAGTACCACTAACTCCTTCACTTCAGAGCAAGCCCTTTTGCAGGCTGAAAGTTGTATGTGTACAAAAAAGGATGCGTGGGGCTCAGGGTAACCATATTTAATGGATTTTTGAAAAAAAAAAATTGGCCTCGTTGCCAGCCCCTACGTCAAAGGCCTAATACCCATACTCGACACCGTGGGCCTAAAATCATCCAAAAGTTTTTTTTTTTTTCCCCCCCCACTCCCAGGGCTTATATGGGATGCTGAAACACAATATCCCATCAGAAATGACTTTTCTGACTTTCAAGTGGGTGAAATGACTATGGAAATCACTCGGTTAGGACTTTGGACTTGATTTCCGGAACGAGTCCTAACCCAACCCATTGCTTAGACTTGCAGGTTGGAATTTTGATTTCGTCCAATCACGGCCCGCCTTTTCTTGCTAGGGTCTCGCGCCCCTATCACAAGATAGCCCTAAGCGAGACGAAACGGGGGATACTCGTCTGACGTCCGTACGACCTTCCTGTCTGGAACGGCGGCCCAAAACGCACTAGGCCAAAGGCGTCATAAAAATAGTTGGAAATATTCACAAAAAAATCAGGAAGAGGTGCTATTGACCCGGAATCAAGTTTACCCCCCCCCCTAAATCGAGGGCGCTGAGCGCGCCTGACTTGGAACCGAGTCTCTAGCACCTTCCTGTCTCCAGATACGCCCAAAGGTGAAAGGTCAGAAAAAAAGTGTAAAAATATTCGTGAAAAATTACCCGAATGTCCCAGGGGCTTCAAAATCGTCGCACACCCTAAGTCGGGGTCCCCGATCGTGGCCGATGCATCCGCGAAGCCGTAGGACCTTTAGTTTCAGAGTTATTCAAAAACAAACCCTAACCCATTTATTTCAAAATTAAATTCAAAATCATTCCAAAAAAAGGCCTATAACTCGGTCCATGAAAGACACCCGAGAAAACTTTTACCGTAGGGCCGCACAGACCCGGCTCTCTCCCGATACCCAAAGGCGCGAAACCTAGGCCCAAAAAAATTGACTGTTTTTGGAGGGAAAATGAAATTCCAACCAGCAATGTCTAAGCAATGAGTTAGGTTAGGATTCGTTCCGGAAATGAAGTCTATTTCCCTAACCCGCTAACCATAATTGTAACTCCTTCACTTCAGAGTGAGCCCTTTTGCAGGCTGAAAGTTGTGTGTACAAAGAGGATGCGTGGGGCTCAGGGTAACCATATTTAACGGATTTTTGAAAAAAAAAAATCGGCCTCGTTGCCAGACCCTACGTCCAAGGCCTAATACCCTTACTCAACACCGTGGGCCTAAAATCATCCAAAATTTTTTATTTTTTTTTCCCCACTCCCAGGGCTTATATGGGATGCTGAAACACAATAGCCCATCAGAAATGACTTTTCTGACTTTCAAGTGGGTGAAATGACTCTGGAAATCACTCAGTTAGGACTTTGGACTTGATTTCCGGAACGAGTCCTAACCCAACCCGTTGCTTAGACTTGCAGGTTGGAATTTTGATTTCGTCCAATCACGGCCCGCCTTTTCGGGCTAGGGTCTCGCGCCCCTATGAGTAGATAGCCCTAAGCGAGACGAAACGGGGGATACTCGTCTGACGTACGTACGACCTTCCTGTCCGGAACGGCGGCCCAAAACGCACTAGGCCAAAGGCCTCATAAAAATAGTTGGAAATATTCACAAAAAAATCAGGAAGAGGTGCTATTGACCCGGAATCAAGTCTACCCCCCATAAATCGAGGGCGCTGAGCGCGCCTGACTTGGAACCGAGTCTCTAGCACCTTCCTGTCCCAAGATATGCCCAGAGGTGAAAGGTCAGAAAAAAAGTGTAAAAATATTAGTGAAAAATTACCCGAATGTCCCCGGGGCTTCAAAATCATCGCCCACCCTAACTCGGGGTCCCCGATTGTGGCCGATGCATCCGCGAAGCCGTAGGACCTTTAGTTTCAGAGTTATTCATAAACAAACTCTAACCCATTTATTTCAAAATTAAAAATCATTCCAAAAAAGGCCCATAACTCGGTCCATGAAAGACACCCGAGAAAACTTTTACCGTAGGGCCGCACTGACCCGGCTCTCTACTGATACCCAAAGGCGCGAACCTAGGCCCAAAAAAATTGACTGTTTTTGGAGGGAAAATGAAATTCCAACCGGCAATGTCTAAGCAATGAGTTAGGTTAGGATTTGTTCCAGAAATGAAGTCTATTTCCCTAACCCGCTAACCTTAATTGTATCTCCTTCACTTCAGAGTGAGCCCTTTTGCAGGCTGATAGTTGTATGTGTACAAAGAGGATGCGTGGGGCTCAGGGTAACCATATTTCATGGATTTTTGAAAAAAAAAAATCGGCCTCGTTGCCAGACCCTACGTCCAAGGCCTAATACCCTTACTCGACACCGTGGGCCTAAAATCATCCAAAATTTTTTATTTTTTTTCTCCACTCCCAGGGCTTATATGGGATGCTGAAACACAATAGCCCATCAGAAATGACTTTTCTGACTTTCAAGTGGGTGAAATGACTCTGGAAATCACTCGGTTAGGACTTTGGACTTGATTTCCGGAACGAGTCCTAACCCAACCCATTGCTTAGACTTGCCAGTTGGAATTTTGATTT